>NC_087211.1:7262069-7319569 GCF_015104395.2 Macrobrachium nipponense | reverse complement strand
GATCATAATAATACCTTCCATTGTACCCAGGTATATTTTGAGGCTTTCTAACCTACATAGAATGACGCGAATATTTTGCAGCATAATATCAGACTGACTTGGCACAGCAAATAAGGCTTTCCTAACCCAGAGGAAGTCCGGAAGTCTAGGGTTCAAGTCACAGAGCGAGAGAAATGAACGCACAACTGCAACATCGGATGATGAGAGAGAGAATCACTCGATAGCAAAGCTGAAATGACGCTCGTCCCAAGAGAGGATGTCACACAGCAAATGGGGTGTCAAGTTAAGCGGCTCATTGTAAAGGGAAATGATATCCTTAGCTACAAGCAGAGGGAAAGATAGAAGTGAAATAAGGCTCCATCTCTGTGGAATTCCAGGGACACACACACTGCTGAACACACATCTGAGGACGTAAGTGTCAATTTTTTTTTTTTGCCAAAGAATCAACATTTACTGGAAAATCTTCGAAATATGAATGATAAGACTTCGTTTGAGTCATGTGCCAATTGTTTCTTCTTCCTGGAACCACTTTAAGTCCTGAAGTCTATAATGATGACCTGAATGGGATACTTGATTTTCTTAAGGCCTAATTCCTGAGCAGCGACTGTAATTGAAAGATGAAATTGACTCTCATTACGCCTCAATTAATAGCAAATTCTGTGTTCATCGCTGCTGAAGTCACGTACATGCAAATCGATTCCAAGCTTCTCAGCCTCTGTATGTCCAGAATCATATATACGTATAGAGACCACGAATAAGATGGCAAAAACTGGTTAACATGAGTAAAGCTATGAAAGGGATACAGCTCTAGAGTGAGTGAGAGGAATAAGTTCTCCAGTACGCAAGGGATTCGTCAACAGATGAGAGCGCAGTATGATCTGTGGATTACGGGATTAATTGCCAGATGTTCTTGGATGAGTGACAACGGACGTTCACAAGGAAAGTGAGAGAAATGTACAGCTCATTAAAGAAGATTCATTGTGAAATAAGCTTTATATTGGAATCTATGAATGCCCAGAGTTAGCGAAAGAGGGGATGAGGACGTAAATTGTAAGGTGTGAGTAAGTATGATTTTAAGTTAGCAGTTTAATTACTAATACTTATGAGCATAGTGGTCACAGTGGAGATGTGAAGATGAAGTGCTTCTCAAAGGAGATTCGGGAAAGGACTTAATTAGATGCTGTAATAAGAAAGGAAAGGAGAGTTCCAGGTGAAGAATAATATATAATGAAGTGAAAGCTCCGTCTCTCGATGAAAAAAAAAACTTTTATAGAATCTGATGAATTAAAAAGAAGATAGTTTTATTATAAATATATATATACTATATATATATATATATATATATATATATATATATATATATATATATATGTATATTTATATTTATACTATTCCTAGAAGCTTTCTGATTTTCATTGTCATGGGAAAGGTGAGGATGGAAAACACAACACATTTTTGTTTTTTGTTTTAGAAAGTGGCGTTTTCTAAGGCCAATTTGTATCTATCCAGACACTAAGCGTGTTATTTAAAGATGTGAGGCTTAAAAGCATATAAGACGTTTTATGTATATATATATATATATATATATATATATATATATATATATATATATATATATATATATATATATATAGTAAGTGTTTACATAATAAAAATATGGAATGTTAGTCCATATATATAAAAGACTAAAACTAAAGAGGTCAACCAGATTGCTTGCAGGAATGTGATCAGACTAGAGACGCTAAAGATGACGTATACAATAAAGTAGGCTAAGATAACATGCCGTCACCTGTAGTCATTCATTTGTTTATAAACTCTAGTCCAAGCTCCCTGCTTGAGACAACTACCGCGACCTATAATTCAAATGGCCTACGTGATCTGTAGCGTGATCATTTGATTGATGTGTTCGTATGTAACTATGTCATCTGATTGTATGTTCATTATGTTCGAGCTACTATTCTGCTTCCTTCATAACTTGTAACAGAG
The DNA here is from genome assembly GCF_015104395.2 of Macrobrachium nipponense. Classification (NCBI taxonomy): domain Eukaryota; kingdom Metazoa; phylum Arthropoda; class Malacostraca; order Decapoda; family Palaemonidae; genus Macrobrachium; species Macrobrachium nipponense. The sequence goes on along the minus strand of NC_087211.1, from coordinate 7,317,583 downwards.
ATGGTAGACAGGCAGAATAGAGTTAGCTATCGTCATTAGAAGAACTGTATCTCTTTACCTAAGCTTTATCATGTAGAGAGAATAGAATTAGCCATCATCATTGGCAGAAGCAATCCAAGCTATCGTCATTAGAAGACTTGTACCATCATACCTGATCTTCACCATGTAAACTAAGAAGAATATATATATTTTTTATACTTCGTGTTTTCTACAAGAACCTCCTCACTCGAATCATCATGAGTTTAACACATCGTCGTCATAACCCAAGAAAGATAATACCGACTTCGTAATGATCTACAAACCCCAAGACAACTCCAATGAATATGGAAGTGCAATACCAACCGACTTAGCGTAGATTATCGCAAGTCTAACATTACCTCATAGGGCGCCTTATTATACAAGGCAACAGCCCTAAAGTGGTGGCAGTGTACCAGAAGAACTCTACAACTTCTCCGAAGAAAAACCAGAATAATGAAGTATCATATAAGACTCTTCAACGACGACGAAAGCAACAGATTCTTCAAGCAACTTAGTATCATCGTTTAGTGAATAACTTCAAGAAACAACCCGACGTGTCCTTTTTTCCTACGGCAACGCAAGCTTCGTCTCTCATTAGAATCATTAAGCTTCGTCTCTCATTAGAATCATTCAAGAAAACATCGTTAGTGAGCGTTTCCGGCACTTCAAGAAACAAACCGAACGCGTCTGCAGCATCGGATCTTCAATAACCCGCACGGGGGAAACTCAAGCCAAAAAACCAGGTCATCCGCTAAATATAGAAGGAGGACAAGGCCGTGTCGTTATCGGAACACCGTGACTTCCCACAAAAGCAAGCTAAGTACATTATTTTATTCATTTGGAGTACTTTGAGTGTTTCCTTTGCAGGTCGAATTCGTTATTCCTGTGGCTGAAGTTACGAGACATTCTTAATCTTACTTTTTTACAGAAATTATCTACATCATTGAGATTTCGCTACTGCGAGTTTTTATCTTTGAGTGTCTGTTTCCAGAAGTTCTACTGAAATATCATAATCATATACTATGTTAATTGTATAATTTTGGGTGATTATTAATCCCTTACGTAACAAATCATATACTACAGTGAATAGTGTTTTACGCAGTGGACGTCTGTATTTATACAGATGCATGGACAGGGTCGTTAGGCACCGTAGTGATAAGAAAACACACAAAAACAAGTGGAACGCCCGTACAAATCTAGATAAATTAGGGTCATGACAATAAATGCTCCTTTGCAAGTCCCGATCGCAGTTTTAGCCTTGAGTTTTTTGAGTTATATAAAATATCGAACCTCAGTGACTCAACTTAACTTTAAAAATACGGCTGGATTGCAAGGAATAACATGCCTATAAAAAAAATTTCATTAGGCTAAATGAGCTGACCAGGATCCCTCACTATTTCAAATTTTAGCAAAGAATGAAGTAAACAGCAGCAAGTACAAACAATTAATATTGAATGCAGTAGAAATAACTTTTCTTAATAGTAATCGCTCAGTTCCTAATAGTTCGTCATTCATTGCTTTATACGTAACCAGCAACATAATGCTAAAAACATACAATACGTTGTCGATGGTAATAAAGAGAAGGATCCTAATTATTAAAAAACAAAAAAAATATGGTAAACAGTAGCCCTTTCAGAAACAAACAAATCGTGCTTAAAGCATACTTGGTTACTGTGTCATATAGTCAACGGTCAAGGTCAGTTAAATCTGCCGAGTGTAGCAAGCAAAGCACATTCCATTTAAGCGACTTCAGCGGAAAGGGAGAGCGATGTTGGAAAAATTAAAAAAGGAATTTCCCTATGCATCACACGACAGTATCAAGTAATCAGAGCAGGTTCTAGTAATTTTAATACATTAAGTTATTATAAATATTGGTGGATAAAGCCCGACTGTACGCGCCGTAAAATTAGAATATCTTGTTTTATTATTTTAGTACACGTAATATCCTGTATTTACGGACTCACCGTCTGTTGTTCGAACTTCCCTAATGAGAAGTCCGGATAAGCGAGCGCTTACAGATACCTCTATAGTTATAAAAAACATTGATCTGTATCTAGTGTAATTGTAAGATCCATCTAGGGGTATACAAAATATTATCTTACATCCTGCAAAATAAGGCTTGTCTATCAAAGAAAAATCCTATAAACCTTCAAACATATTAAAATCCGTTTGAACAAAAAGAGACAGTTAATCAAATAATAACTTATATAGAGGAACTATACATTTGTCTCATAAATCGTAACATTGTTCAAATGACCCAACAGAATTCTCCCACAACCGCAGTCGCAGTTGCACGCAAAATCTCGAGACGCATGCACCCTCGAATGTCTTAGTGCGTGTAAAAAGACCTTGCTGGGAAATGAAATTTTAATCCTTCCCGACACTCTGAAATATAACGATTTCCGCGAACAAAGTTAATCTAGTAATCCACAAAACCTATACATATAAATATCGCATTTTTTTTATTGTTGCTAATTTTTAATCACGCCCAATCAGTCGTGGATGAATCTCTCTTATATTCTATTTAAAGTAATATCAGTAAAGTCATTCAAGCAGAGATGATTCAGCAGAAAATTTTTTTTTATCTTTTATCTGAATACCAGGAAGTTTCTCCACTAGCGAGTGATCTCTGGGAGAAAAACGGATGTCATTGAAAACAAAATACGGTCTAAGGACAAACATAAAGCTATATAAGTACCTTCGCATAGACTCTCAATGAAATTTCAAAATAGAGATAAATGACGAAGTTGAAAAATGTTAGTAATAGGAGTCATTAGGAAATCAAATAGCCCATATAATTTTTCCCTCAAACGCCAGAATAAATTATTTTTCACCAGCTTGGACTTACTTAAAAGCTTTTACCAGATACCATTACCTAAGTGATTGTACCTCATACACCGTTTTTCAGCACACTCAGGGGACATTATCAATTTTTACGTATGCCTCCGGCTTACGTTCCGCCCCAATTACAATATAGTGTTTGGAGACTTTTAGGGGATAACCTACATGCCTATATGGATGATCTTGTAATCTTTTCTAATACCTTAGAAGTACATTCACATAAACTAGAGCTAGTGCTACAGAGACAAAGACAAATAATCTCAGAGTAAAATATCTAAATGAGAGGTTTTTTTAAAAAACCGAACATGTTTATCTAGGTTTTATTTTGTCTAGTCAAGGTCTTAAAGTAGTCCATGGTAAGGTGTCGGCTATTCATACTTTCCGGTACCTATTAACGTAAAAGGGGGATACAGCACTTTTGCACTGTAGTGGGTATTGCAATCGTATGTAAATAGTAACTCTTCAATCATGACAGCTCCTTTAACAGATCTTACGAAGAAGGAGCGTAGATTTATTATGGTCTAAAAAGCATCAACACGCGTTCGATATCTTAAAAGCGGAATAATGCAGCTCACCTAACTTAAAAATCCCAAATCCCTGATTTAAATAAGGATTTTTTTTATTGCAACAGACGCCTCAGACCGCAAGGGGTAAGAGGGGTACTACTTCAGTAATATGATAAACAGTTTCTTTCCTATAGCTTTTTATTCATGGCAAACTAAAGCCCTCTGAAAGTAAATATACAGTAATATGGCAAGGAAGGGCTGGGTATCTTTAACTCACTAGTACATTTTAAGTTCATAATCTACGGCTATCCTGATAAAGTCCTACTGAACATGAGTCCTTTTACCGAGTTTTTTCAAAGGCTTTAATCACAGTCCCAAAAGGAACTCGGTGTCCCATGATCATTCAGGTCTTTGGAGCCAAGATAAGATATCTACCTGGGAAAGCAATTATCATAGCTGACGCATTTATCCCGCAATCCCGCACCATACTGCAAGGAACCATTAATTGAACTTAAAAAAAAAATATATATATATATATTAAAACACATCCGTGCCTATTGTTAAAACCGTATCTAAACAAGAAAATTCCTTAACCGAAGAGATCGCGAGCATTGAATATCTGGGTTGGAGCGCAGAACTGTTACAAACTGAACAAAGCAAGAGTCAACAGACATAACCAAAACATAAACACACTTCGAACGGAAACAGTCAGCAGCAATAAGCAAAAACAATAACACTTCGAGCAGAAACCCTAAAGCAAAAGTATATTTAAAGTATGTGTATCAGAATAATGTAATCAAATGTAATATTATATGTAGGTCCGTGACGAGGAAAACCCGAAGAACACAGCAGATGACTAACGACCAGGTAGTAGTAATAATCTCTTTCATACCAATCATCATAAACTGGTTGCATTCCGTCATCCAGGGGTTCCCTACTATGTCACAGAAAGCCAAATCACTGTTTTTACTGGGCCTACAATGCTTACAGATATAAAAGCACATAACTGATTGTAACACGTGTCATGAAAACAAGGGACACACTAAGACACCTGTCAGTTAAGGGCCTATCCTGTGCCAAATCAATCCTTGAAAGAATATCGTAGAATTATTAACAGAATTACGAGTCTGACAGAGGGAATGAAACACTTCTTAGTGTTAATAGTTCCTTGACACGTTTATATAGAATTAATAAGACTAAAAACAAAACACCGCAATTGAGTGTGTTAGGAATATTTATGAGTGCTAAATCAGTAAACATGGAATTCAACACATGATAATCTGACTCGGGTGTGTAAATCAATAATCTCCTTAACTCATGTGAATTCCTTTTCCATTAAGAAACCAATAATATATTTTATCACCCAGAGTCAATCGGTTTGGTAGAATAATGGATAATTAAATAGGAAGTGTCAATGTCTTACGAGTTACAACTCGTGATATTGGACCCGACTGGATTATAGCGGTTATCGCGGTTTTAAATACCTTTATCGTTTATATCTTGTATCTATAGAATTGATGCTGCAAGTAGCCTTATACGGTACGCCGCTAGAACTCTTTTCCACATATTCAGCCAACCATTAATTTATCAAATATCTATAAAAAAAAAAATATATAAATAAATAAATATAAAAAATTAAAATAAATATGGATACAAGTGGAGTCAATATCATACACTCCGTAAGAGTCGAAGGGTTACAATTATAATAAAAAAAAGTAATCACGATAAAATCAAATAAGCAAAACGTAACCATAGGTTAATTAAATTATCCAAATATATATGCGTAAAGATTTGAACTCAAACTTAAACGCTTTAGTAATGACAATAAGCTAAAAGTTCAAACACATATCAAAACCTAACTGACATATTGTCTGTCCCGGTGATTTATATTCGTAGTCAATGAAAAAAAAAATAATAATAATAATAAATAAATAAAATAATATGAAATATAAGAGATTTTAAAGTCAGGAAGTCTAGAAGTAAAAATGTATATCTATGCGAATAATCTTATACAGGGTAAAATAGTATATATAAAAATTTGTATGGAAACCCTTTTTTGCATTAGTTTTGAATAAGGAATATTTAATTTTAACATAATCATGCAGATTTCCAACATGAAACTAATATATTGTTCAATTTTGTACTGCTTTTTTTCAGACATTCTTCTCATGTGGGCTCGAGTATTAAAACCAAAAAATTTATCATAAGTCGTATTTATTACAGCAAGTAACGTAACTCTTAGCTGCTGAGACAATCTCCTGGCCAAGTGACGACGTCATCATTGCCGTATCAGCATTTGTTCCTTTTAACCTCAATAATCTGCTTACACAGGCTTCATCTGTGTGTCGTCTCTGCTTGCGAAGCAGATTGACTGGAGAAAGGAATGCTTAGCCCGAACTTCTCATGGGCAAAGGCAGCGTGTCCTATCCGTATGCGCAATGCAACTTTAGTTAAGGAGTTGCAATCAATTTAAAATTAATAACAAAATAAGCAAATAGAATTTCTATAACAACAAAATGAATTAATTTTTTCTGAACCTCATAGACTTTAGAAGTATCAAGATATGTATAATGAAATATTTCTTTGCAGCAGTTAGCCTACTTACAATTCAAGTAAACATTTCATGGGAAAATGTCACATTTTCTTGAAAAACCCAAAGTTTATTTAGAAATTAGTTACAAAGTGGGATTTTTCGTTGCATCTCCTACCTATTAATAAAGTTTTTAAAAATTAACCTCAGAGGATGAGCGAGAGAAAATTGAATATGAAACTTTTGTTAGGGGCACATAGGATCAGATTTTATCACAACTTAATTTCAGTTAGCATAGAGAAATACAGAATCATGATTAATATTCTCTTTGACTCTTATGTTGCCTGCCAATCTTACAAATAGCTCCGTTTTCCACTTCTTTGTCTAGTAACTTAATACCAGTAATATCGAATTTTCTTTGGGATTCATATTGATATCTGTTTATTTTTTATAATTATGGATATTTTTACAGTCATCATAGACCTGGATAGGTTCACTCATTGTTAATGCCATGGATGAAAAAGTTTGTATAGCTGACTCTTTTGAATTCCAAAATATCAGCGAATTCATGTGGGTTAAGTCTGGTCTAAATGGCTCTCTCCCCTCCCCTGTATTTGGATGTCGTCTGAATTTACTTTGCCCTTGTGACAAGTATAATTTCACTTGCAGGCTGATTAATGGAACGTGTTACAGTATCCTGCAGTACGAGAGTTTCACATCGCAAATTCAAAAAATCGTTCGTCGCTGCGGACGACGGCAGTCGAGTAACAACCGCCTACAATGTGAAAGGAATAAGCACCATCATGGACTTCTTCGACCGACACCGTATCTCGTCGTTAATCTCGTTTTAATGCGGAACGCTCCGGAGGCTGTCGGAAATCGACTACAAAAGGGACATACTTCCAACAATTACGACCCGAAGGATATTCAACTCTACTTTGCTGGCGAAGGACTCGTGCTGGGGATGATTTTATTCATCGCGAACGCAATCGTGTAGCTTAGGATGCAGAGAATAAGTATGAGCGCAAAATAGAACGTTGGACCAGCCCAGGCAAATTTTCCCCTTGTTTTAACCCTGTGAAATTGGCCCTTTCATTTGGCTATAGGTGGTTGTCTGGAACTGTGTAATGGACGAAAAGTTGTTCGAAAGCTAGTTAAATGTGAAGTAGTATAACCTCGGTCATGTATCCTATATATATATAAATGATCATACATAACAGAATCAAAATATATTTTTTGCGTGTACGCACTAGGAATCTATATATAATGATCATAAATAACGGAATCGAAATATATCTTTGCGTGTACGCAATAGGAATCTATTTAAGTGCACATATATTAATCTAATTTATATGAATCCATATACATATGTATAAAGCACAAAAATCCGGTAGCCTATAATCATCTGTTACCTTTTATCTTACCAATAACTGCAGTTATATATGAGTTAGTATATGGATTAATGAATCATATATCAGTTTAAGCAGTTAAACATTAATAATTTTTATCAATTCATTATATAAATGAAATTTTTTTATCAGTTAAAATATTGATTTTTACTCATGTTAATCTTCATTCTATGCAATTATCAGAGTACATTAGTATTTTCTGAGCATATATCTTAATGAGAAGCTGAAAGTGAAAAATGGTATCATTATATATCACGTGATCACCATTATTTACCAATATCATTGTTTTATATTTTATTACTTGAATCAATTCATGTACACCATGAATTTTTATTTACTTATATATATATATATATATATATATATATATATATATATATATATATATATATATATATATATATATATATATATATTCACATAGTGTCTGTATCACACTCCTATAAGTCAAATGCAAGTCAAGTTTGAGTAATATTCAGTAGTTGGTTTTGGTAGCTGACCGAGCTAATGTAAGTGTTTACATAATAAAAATATGGAATGTTTAGTCCATATATATAAAAGACTAAAACTAAAGAGGTCAACCAGATTGCTTGCAGGAATGTGATCAGACTAGAGACGCTAAAGATGACGTATACAATAAAAAGTAGGCTAAGATAACATGCCGTCAGCTGTAGTCATTCATTGTTTATAAACTCTAGTCCAAGCTCCCTGCTTGAGACAACTACCGCGACCTATAATTCAAACGGCCTACGTGATCTGTAGCGTGTCTCATTTTGATTGTGTGTTCGTATGTAACTATGTCATCTGATTGTATGTTCATATGTTCGAGCTACTATCTGCTTCCTTCATAACTTGTAACAGAGATGGTAGACAGGCAGAATAGAGTTAGCTATCGTAATTAGAAGAACTGTATCTTTACCTTTACCAAGCTTTATCATGTAGAGAGAATAGAATTAGCCATCATCATTGGCAGAAGCGATCAAGCTATCGTCATTAGAAGACTTGTACCATCATACCTGATCTTCACCTGTAAACTAAGAAGAATATATATATTTTCATACTTCGTGTTTTCTACAAGAACCTCCTCACCGAATCATCATGAGTTTAACACATCGTCGTCATAACCCAAGAAGATAATACCGACTTCGTAAGTGATCTACAAACCCCAAGACACTCCCATGAATATGGAAGTGCAATACCAACCGACTTAGCGTAAGATTATCGCAAGTCTAACATTACCTCGTAGGGGCGCCTTATTATACAAGGCAACAGCCCTATATATATATATATATATATATATATATATAATATATATATATATATATATATATATATATCATATATATATATATATATATATCTATATATATATATATATATATATATATATATATATATATATATATATATATATATATACATATATATATATATATATATATATATATATATATATATATATATATATATATCTATATATATATATATATATATATATATATATATATATATATACATATATATATATATATATATATATATATATAATATCATAATATATATATATATATATATATATATATCTATATAGTATATATACTTATATATATATATATATATCTACATCATATATATATATATATATATATATATATATATATATATATATATATATACATATATACATAAATATATATATATATATATATATATATATATATATATCTATATATATAATATATATATATATCTACTCTATCATATATATATATATATATATATATATATATACATATATATATATATATATATATATATATATATAAAATATATATATATATATATATCTATATATATATATTCTCTCATAAATATATATATATATGTAATATATATATATCTATATATATATATAAATCTAATATATATATATATATATCTATATATATATATATATATATATATATATATATATAATATATATATACATATGAAATAGACGAACTGACCATTCAATTCTTACAAATAGGTCCTCTTCCCTTCTGAGAGAGAGAGAGAGAGAGAGAAGAGAGAGGAGAGAGAGTTTTTCCATTAGTACAACTATGGTGAAGCCACGACGCCAACAGTAATCCACCCGTTTCTCTCAAGAGTTTTTCTCACCGACCAAAAACCGAAAGAAACGAACCTTACAATAATTAAAGTTCCCCAAAATAGCATCAGGAGGCCTCGTTAGGACCACTAATGGACATCTCAGGGTCGGAGGAGTTTTCATTTCAGTCACGTTCCTATTTCCAGTCTCAATGAAACCTCTCCCTCCTAACTTCCCTCCGCTATTAACCGATGGATTCTTTACACCGAAGATTTTCATGTTTGTTATTTGAGGGAAGTTGTGACGGAAGATGTTCGATTTGGTAAATTGATTCTTGGAGAGATATATAAGTTTCAGAAGTATGATTTTATGGGGAAAGCGTGGCGTGCTATATAGGCCTGAGAGAGAGAGAGAGAGAGAGAGAGAGAGAGAGAGAGAGAGAGAGAGAGGAGAATCAGAGGCAGGATAAAATATACGGTTCAGAAGTTTCTCGATGTTAACCAGATTCGTCAACTGATATTCTGGTCTGGTCTGATTTTCAGTGTTCCTCTCTCTCTCTCTCTCTTCTCTCTCTCTCTCTCTCTCTCTCTCTCTCTCTCTCTCTCTCTCTCTCAGAACCTGAGGTTAGTTTGTCGTTGAAGCTCTGATAGTCTTACTATTTTTTGAGAAAGAATGTAAGTCATTAATAAATGTGTTTTATTTATTTCGTCATATTTCGCTGAGTCCCATAATGTAAAGTTGATTTAAAATATTTGTTGTTAATGAATGCTACTTTGCCACACAGACGGAAATTACGTTTACCCCGGACTGAAATCTCTCTCTCTCTCTCTCTCTCTCTCTCTCTCTCTCTCTCTCTCTCTCTCTCTCTCTCTCTGTATATATATATATATATATATATATATATATATATATATATATAATATATATATATATATATATATATATATATATATATATATATATCTCTCTCTCTCAATAAAAAAATTAAAAAAAATTCCAGGTGCGTTCCGAAGCGTTCGTCTGCAGGGAAGTCATATGGCAATTCATGGAAGGAAAATGTTTGATAAAGCGAGAATGTGAGACTAAAAAGCCAGCTGTAAAAGATTACTCTCTCTCTCTCTCTCTCTCTCGGCGTAAAAGTAATCACATTTGCGACCACAGAAAGGAAAATGGCGTTAGTAGCTGGGGAACTTCCGGAACTGGTCAAGACGAAGATAACTTACTGTGTACATCGATTAAGAGAAACGACTCGTCCTAAATTGCAACAAGTTTTTGGTACGTAATAAATTATGGCCTTCAGTTACTTTTTTTTATCTAAATTACTTTTTTTTAAATGAAATATACAAAGCTGAATAAAGCTTAACATATAACTGATAACGAATCAGTAACGACCTTTGTCACATCAGCCCCCCCGGTAACAACAGAAGGAATCCAATACTTTCGAAAGAAATTCAAGCGAGGGAAAGCATCATACCGCAAAGAGGCGTCCTATGCAACGGTCAAATGAACGATCTGAAAAGACGGAAGACGCCTCAGATGCATTTTCTCATCCCCCGGACATTCCCGAGATATCCTGGTGGAAGATTTTCGAACGAACGGAGAGCCGAATTTACTTTGTCGGGTTCAGCCCATATAGGTAGTAGGAGTTGTCCCTCGTCACTTTTCCTGTGATGGAGGCTCATTCGAATCTGACATCTCTTCTGTAAAGTTTAGGAGAAAAGGAGATGAAATGATTGATTGTGTCCGTCTCCACTTGCAGTGATGGGACTTAATTCGTATTGGATATCTCTTTGGTCAAATATAGGAAAAAGGGAAATGAAATGATTGATTATGTCCGTCCTTCGTTCTGGAACAGAATAGAATATTGAATTTAGGTCAAAGGTCAAGCTCTGGGACCTAAGAGGTCATTGAGCGCTGAAATGGAAACTAACATTAAGAAGGTTTGAAAGGTATTCCAGAGCAAAACCTCAAAGCAGTTGCACTTTGAAACAATTGTTAAGAGAGAGTGGAAAGTCAGATGGAAGCAGAGAATATGACGGAGGTACAGTAAAAGGAATGAAAGAGGTTGCAGCCACGAGACGAAGGGATGTTGCTGCAAAGAACCTTAAGTAATGCCTACAGTACATCAGGTAAGATACACCGACGGCGCTACTCTCCTGGCAACCACATAGTATTCATTAAGTAGCCCAGCGCGCTGGAAAAAAAAAAAAAACAAAAAAAAAACACACACACACACAATAAAACCCAAAGGCTCGCTGTTGACACGCGCCATAATGATCATATAATCCTTACTCTGCTTGACCACGGAGGCCTTAGGCTAAGGCCCCACCGAATCCGGCGCGGCGCGTCGCGTGCGTCTAACACGGCTACGCGTTTTGTGCGTTTCGATCAACTGTTATAGTTCAAACACGAGTGGCCCCACACGGCGCATGAGCGTGCGTAGCGTCAGGTGCGTTACCGGACTAGACGCACAAGGAACAAAACATTTTGTTTTTAGCCGCACGTGGACGTGCGTCTTCCGCATGAAGGAAGAAATTGTGGTAGACCTACAACAACCTGCATTTGAACCACCTGCCCAACTTTGAGTTATAATCAAATGTGATGATTTGTGGTTATGATAAAGGATTAAAGTATTTTTTTTATATAGTCTAATGGATACATATATGTAAATATCTTTGTTTCAGAAGTTCCTGTATCAAAGTGTTCAGTTCACACACAATTCTACGTATCTTAATTTTTGTATTAAATGAAATAAAGTGCAACTTTAATTTCGAAATCAGTAATCCTTCCCTCAGAGTTACTACACTACAAGTTTCTTACGTTAATACTTATCTTCTGTAATTTGTATCAAATTTTTATATTCGAGATATAATGCCCTAGTGAATTAAGTCAAAGGTTTTCGGCGGCATCCGACAATATTAAAAAAAAAAAACTTGTCTGGACGCTATCGTAACTTATGAAAGTTTTGCTCATTCTCCACTCTTTCCTCATCTAAAGTTATGTCATAAGTCCAGATTTTCCTACTGTTCAACGTCTCTAATTTGGTTGACAGCACCGAGTCAGGAAAACCTCGCGCTCTCCCTTCATAACGGCAACTACTGCTGAAGTTTGAATTGTCCGTCTTATAACCGTCACTCGTGTGTCTGGTTGGGCCACACTCGCAGAAGACGGGAGACGCTTGTAGACGGATAGCCGTGTTGCACGCACGCGACGCGCCGCGCCGGATTCGGTGGGGCCTTAGCCTTAGGCGGCCATAAACATGGCAATAAAACCAAAGCCTTGGCGTTTACTGTCACTCATCACGTAACTTGTTTATGCTTTTGTGCCCAGAAGGGTCGAAGAACATCAGCGGGGAGAGGCTTTGAGTTATTCCGTAATTTCTTTTGCAAGATGTTTCAAATCCATTGCCTGTCATCTCTGAAATATCTCAAACAAGCAGGTATCTAAAGAGCGTAAGTTATGTCAAAAGGCTTTGACCAAAATATCTGTGTTCTTTCCAGCACTTGATTATAATCTGCCAGTTCACTAAATGTTCTGTAAGTTAAATTATAATTATAACTGATTTTTTTTTCTATTTTTTGAGTGATGGATATGAATTTGGGGATATTTTGAGATTACATTATAGTGCAATGGTCAGTCAGGTGATATCTTTGGAATTGTGAAACGAGATTAGTGCTCTGAATATTTATGCAATATACTTAGTTCTGCCAATATGCATTTTGTGCATATCCTCTAATATCGATAATTTTATTTTAAGTACATTAATACCCTGTTCCTCTGTATTGCATATCCTCTAATATCGGTAATTTAATCACTTGCCATCAAAAGTAAACATCAGCAAGCCCTTTAGTTGATGCATTTTACCCTGATAAAGCCAATATGAATTTTGAGCAATTTTATGCATTCCTTATTAAAAACTTTCTAACGCTATCTCGTCAAACGCTCCCAAACCCTAATCTTTCGTCAGTATTCATAATCAGTCATTCATCACACTTGATTTCTCTCGGTTTCTCTCGAGCCAAACCGAGAGAAAAGTCATCGAAGACGACGTCTTCTCATTTCCCTGCATAAATTAAAACCGTACCTCGGGTGCCAAGAGGAGAAGAAGACGGTAATCCAGGATTAGTCATGGAAAGAATCCCACAAGAGTTGGAAGAGCTGGAAGGAGACGAAGAATGGAGAGAGAGAGAGAGAGAGAGAAGGGGGAGAAGAGAGAGTAGAGAGAGATAGAGTGAGAGGAGAGAGAGAGAGAGAGAGAGAGAAGAGAGAGAGAGAGTCCAACTTTATAATTACATTCCCATAAGAGTTCAACTTCGGTTCCTGAGAACTTCGTAATCCTCGCGACAAACTTTGGAGAGGAGCAACGGAGGCAGAGCTTGCTCAAGATGGTCAACAGTAATTGCTTTCAGTTCAGGCAACTTCTACTAAATGCCTTGTTCTGCTGTTAAGAAGCGCGAATTGCAAACTTTCCGTGGAATTTCATTCGCTCGATAGCTCGAGACACTCACACAAATTCAAGCACTAATCCACACAAACATTATGGAAAGAATATCACACGTTGATTAACCTCGAAACACTTTCTGTGCCAAAATGAGAATCTAAATACTTTGGAATTAATGGGAAACATCTCACACTGACCATTTACCACCTACATCAGATTCATCTTCCTGAAGGCACGTGAAATAAGAACTCAAAAAATGAGAAAATGTGTTTAATTTTGATCCTCGAGGTCCAACTTCCAGAAGGTTTACCATTTTGGGTTCATTCTTTGACTTCCAAGTCTCTAATGGTTAGCACTCACATAACCTTCTGATGAACAATCGTGAAAGAGAAAGGTTGTAACCAACATCTGTGATACCTGTAAAAACCTACAATTGGCTTAATAAGTGTTCCCACGGAGGGCGGGAACTGGATTAGTCGCTGAACAAATTGAAGGAAGCTCTTTGGAAGATTGAAATATCCTTCTGTGGCTGTAATTTGTCCTCGCGCGTTGAAGTGTAATTTAAGGAGTGCGTTGATGATGGAAGTTCATTTGTTTTATGTTTTCAGTGGAAAGTAGTATTGGCTGAGGTTCTAGTTGAATGGTTTTAAGGTGTCTGTTTATTCAGCAGCATCTGAAGTTTTATTTGTAAAAAATCAAATGCTACAAATAAATATAATATGCTTTCAAACGTTCTAGTTCAGGTGATTTTTTATTCTGAAGATTTATAAATACATTTTTATGCTGTTTATGTTGGACCATGTTGAAGAACTTGTAGTTTTGATAAACTATAATATGGTATGGGCATAAAGTGAAATACATGAGGTATCAAAGTACGCTTTCAGATTGACGGTGTTTATGAAAGTACTCGAGAAACAGACGGAGGGGAATTATATAAAAGATATCGTATTTACTGGTGGGACATTAAATATTCAGATCACATCCGGAGCGCTGCTGGTAACACGGAGTCGAGCATTCTTCGAAAAGCAAGATATATTTGTCATTTTGATGAAATGAGTCCATTATGGCAATAAGAGGGAGACTATCTATGAAATTATCTATTCCGGCAAAATACAAGCTAAAAAAATAAACGTAGCAATACTATGAACTCAATTTAGACCTGAAGAAATATAATTTCTTTGGCGTATAACATGATGATGTATGCGTGCGATATAAAACGAAATACGAAGAATATGATGACCAGCTGAAAATCCACAGGTTTGAAAATGAATATTCTCATTGTCAGGGGGAATGAAACTATATTACAGTTTCTACGTGGACAGAATATTTCCAATATATACCAGGTTCCTGCCAGATCTTCAGACAGTCTGACCTAACTGACTAGGTAGGAATTCTGATATAGTTACTTTCTCTCCGACGAGGGGCTTAAGGTTCTTCAGTAATATATATCTCAAGATTTACAAATGGGTCCGAGTTTATACTCAACAGACGAAATATACTGAAATTTCCACAATGAGAATTGTTGCGTTTCTCGTTGTGAAGCAGAGCCATGGGTTGAAGGAATGTGAAATGATCAGGATGGGAGGGACCATTTTACTCTTTAACCAATGGAGGTTCTACGCCTCAGAAATGTCAGAAGAATGCAGCAGTTCCACCAGAGAGAGTTAAAGTAGAAAGGACAATTGCTACATCAACCAAATCTAAGTAAGCTCACGAGAACAGTGACAAGCGTACTGTTTGAATATTGAGAAATGCTTATTTCCATATGATGCAGAGAGAGAGAGAGACCTTACCTTACCTTACAGTTCGTTCGGGTTGCCCCAGGTCCCTCAGTGTGAGGCACCTCTAATGTCTACCAGAGAGTTGCTAGTACATCTTCCGGTATATTTTGCATCCTCCAATCTTGGATGGTCTGGGATGCAGTTTAGATATTTGTCGAGCTTATTCTTAAACACATCTACGCTCACTCCTGATATATTCCTCAGATGAGCTGGCAACGCATTGAATAGACGCTGCATTATCGATGCTGGTGCGTAGTGGATTAATGTCCTGTGTGCTTTCCTTATTTTTCCTGGTATTGTTTTGGGCACTATTAATCTACCTCTGCTTGCTCTTTCTGATATTTTTAGTTCCATGATATTTTCTGTTATTCCTTCTATCTGTTTCCATGCCTGAATTATCATGTAGCGTTCTCTTCTCCTTTCTAGACTATATAATTTTAATGATTGTAGTCTTTCCCAGTAGTCATGGTCCTTAACTTCTTCTATTCTAGCTGTAAAGGACCTTTGTACAACTCCTCCTATTTGTGCAATATCCTTTTGATAGTGTGGGTACCATATCATATTGCAATATTCAAGTGGACTACGAACATATGTTTTATAAAGCATAATCATGTGTTCAGCTTTTCTTGTTTTGAAGTGCCGTAACAACATTCCCATTTTTGCTTACATTTTGCCAAAAGAATTGCTATTTGATCATTGCATAACATGTTCCTATTCATCATCACACCAAGGTCTTTAACTGCTTCCTTATTTGTGATTGTCTCATTATTAGGTCCCCCTATATGCATATAGCTTTCCTTCTCTGTCTCCATAATTTATTGATTCAAATTTATCAGAGTTAAATACCATCCTATTTTCCTCTGCCCAATCATATACTTTGTTAAGGTCTCTTTGTAGAGCGTTCCTATCTTCATCACAAGTAATTTCTCTACTTATTCTTGTGTCATCAGCGAAACTACTCACTACCGAATCCTTAACATTACTGTCTATGTTTTCAATCAAAATAACAAACAGTATTGCAGCTAAACACCGTAACCTTGTGGCACACCAGATATTACCTTGGTTTCATCCGATTTCTCATCGTTGCAATAACTATCTGTTTTCTGTTGTGTAAAAATTCTTTTAACCATCTTCCTATTTTATCTACGATATTGTGTTTTCTAATTTTCTTTGCTAATATATTATGGTCTACTTTGTCAAAAGCTTTTGCAAAGTCTAGATAAACCACATCTGTTTCATTTCCGCTTTTCATATTTTTGAATATGTTCTCACAGTGGACTAACAGTTGGGTTTGTGTACTTTTTCCAGGTACGAAACCATGTTGTCCTATATTAAACAAATTATTTTTTATTAAATGTTTCATAATATTTTTCTTCATTACCCTTTCATACACTTTCATAATATGTGATGTTAGACTCACAGGCCTATATTAATTGCCTCAAGTCTTGTCCACTTTTGAAAGTAGGGGTGATATATGCTAATTTGTGCTCATCATAAATCTTGCCTGTATCTACACTTTGTCTTAATAATATTGCAAGTGGCTTTGTGATAGAATGAACTACTTTCTTTAACAAAATAGCAGGGATTCCATCAGGCCCTGCAGCAGCTCCATTTTTAATTTTCATTAATTGCCTGCACAATATCTTCTTCATTAATTTCTATGTCAGCTAAATATTCACTATTTTCGTCCCTTACTTCTATATCATTATCTTCATTATCTATTCTAGGGGTGAATTCTCTCTTATATCCGTTTCTGCCAAGTTAGTTGCCAAAGAATTTCCCCTTTTTTTCAGTTGCGTTAATCTCCCTTCAATTCTCAGAGGGCCTATTTCTATTCTTCTTTTATTCATCTTCTTCGCATATGAGTATAATAGTTTGGGGTTTTGCTTGATATTTAATAGGGTTTTTTCTTCCAATTCCCGTTTTTCATTTTCTTTTGATTGTATAATCTTTTGTTCTGCATTTTCTATCTTACTTTTTAGTTCTATAACTTTCCATGCATTTTTTTTCTTTTGCAAGACCTTTTTCCACTTTCTGATTTTCTGGAACAAGATCCTTCTGTCTCTTGGTATGCATGAAATGATGTTTACTTTTCTTCTTCGGTATATATTTACCACTATTTTCTCTAATATATAATATCTCCGTATTTACCCTTATGTCATCGCTTACGAAAATGTTATCCCAATCTTTGTTTAATTCTTCATTTATTTCTGACCATTTTATATTTTTACTGTAGAAGTTGTATTTTCCATATCCTTCCCACTTTTTCATTTCTTGCTTATCTCTGTTTTCACGTGCTTTGGAATGAACTGTTAATTCTATGACATTATGGTCCGAAATACTCGCATTATAAACTATTATTTCTTTAACATAATTCATCTCGTTCACAAATACTAGGTCTAAAGTATTTTTCTTTCTTGTTGGCAGGTGATTTATTTGTTGAATGTTGTATTCTAGTAGCATATCTAATAGCTTTTCGAATTGCCTCTTATCTTCTGCACTACTATTACTCTCTTTTTTATATGTATAAGTACATCCACAATCTCCTATTCGTTCTTTCCATTCTACGAAAAGGAAAGTTGAAGTCACCAGATAGGAGAATAGTCCAGTCCTTGTGATTTCTACATATATCATCCAATTTTTTCAATTATTAAGTCAAACTCTTTAGTATTAGGAGGTCTATATATTACTATGTTCATTAATTTTTCAGATTCAAATTCTACGCTATTAGTTCATTCTGCGTTTACTATATTTTCTCATATATTTTTCCTTGTTTTTTGTCTTTCCCATATATTGCGGTTCCCCCTTGATTCCAATTTTGCTATCTGATCTATAAGTTTGGAACCCTTTTATTTGATCATCATTCCCAGTCTCTTGGGAATACCAGGTTTCACTTATATTCATTATATCTATTTTCTTTTCAATTTGGGTTAGTTCTTCTAAGTACTCTATTTTTCTTTTGAGTTACTCGTAACTAAACCCTGCGCATTCATCACTATGATGGTTTGCGTGTTTTTCTCCTTCTTTAATATTGGTAGTAATAAGGATTTTCCCATGTCTCTTTCCTGTTCTGGTATGTTGTTCTTTTTTTCATTTCCAGAAATTCTGACATTAAAAAATCCAACTTTTCCATAATATTTGATCTTCCTTCATCATAATTATTCATTTTGTGTCTGAATCTGCAATTTTCCGTCCGTTTCTGCAATATCCTCTTGCATAATAAATACAGTTATTATCCCTTGAGTAGAATTTTGGAGCTGATGCATTGAAATTTTTTGCTGACATCTCTGCATATCTCATTGGTGGTTTGCTTTTCTCTTTTACCTGATATTCTTGATTTCTCTCTTTATTTTGTTTCTTTCTTATTTTGGATTTTATTACTTGGTTGGTTATTTATTTGATTATGATTCATGGCTACAGGGTGCATATATTTGCATTTTTTGTCGAACTTACATCCTTTTCCTTCTTTTAGGTTTTTGCATATTTTTGGATGCAGATCTCTGCAATCATCCCCATATCCATCTAGGTATGCACATTTACCATATATTTCATAGTTGTGACATACCTTAGGATGTTTGTAGTAACATCTTTCTCCAAATCTGCAATTCCCTCTTTTCAAAAGGTTGCAGATTTTAGTCTTTTCTTGTCTATTTTTTCCTCTTTCCCGTCATTGTGTAGATCTGGGTAGAGCCTCTTCGGGATTTTGCTTTTTTCTGTTGCCATATCGTAATTTATTTCTTCGTAGGTATGCTGCTTTATTGAACCTCATATGTAGTATCAATGAGTATCTCTGCATCCATACTTTTATCTTGTTCTTTGTTTTCCTTATTTTTTTCTGTCATTTCATTTTTGTTTACTTCTCTTCCGTTTTCCTCTTCTTCTTCTTTCTTCTTCCTTCTTCCTCTTCCTTCTTCCATCCTCACTATTTGTACAAATTCAATCTTGATTTAATAACATTGTCAATCCATGATAGACATGTTGAACAAAAAATTCCTTGTTATCTTTTCTCATATCTTGCATTACCTCAGCACACTGTGGATGGTCGGAATGTTTGCATGCAGCACTTTTCTGATTAGGTTTTGTGGATTGACTATGCTATACCAAACCTTACACAGTTTGCATGCTTTTGGCATTCTTTTTCCTAATGCATCAATTAGGATATTCACAAGATTCACCTTATTCATTTTCTTTGTCGGAATATGTTGGTTTATGTATATGTTCTTTATGAGTCTCTTGACCACTTGGATTTTATTTGGAACTTCTTCAATTATTTTCAAGATGTTTTCATTAGATTTGTTCCAGTTTGAAGGATTGTATCCTTCTAATATATCTATGAATTGCTTTTGTATCTTTTTGGTTAGGACTGTTGCTGATTTCATAGATGAGAAAATGCCAGTTCCCTTCCTGCTACCTCATCGTATTGCGAATCCACCAAGCAAGCTAAATTACGCCATCTCTTCCCACAGTTGGAACTTACTGCCATCTGTTCTGATTTACAGTATTACACTTGATAAACTAACTTAGAAGACGCTTTATCCTACTATTTTCACACTAATCTTGTCACCGATAGTTCACGAACACTTCTAGATATTTCTCAAATTCTAGTCGTATGTTAAACTTGTGATATCTGTTGATTAATCTGACTTCACGCGGAACGTCTCACCAAGCAAGATGGCTACTACGAGAGAGAGAGAGAGAGAGAGAGAGAGAGATTATTATTATTATTATTATTATTATTATTATTATTATTATTATTATTATTATTATTATTCAGCAGACGTACCCTGTTATATAGACCTAGGCCACCACAGGTGGTGTTCGTCAGAAAGACGTAATAGTAATTAGTAAAAGGAAACTCAGAAAGAAGGGATCGTATCTAATAAAAAATAAATTAATCAACAAATAAATAAAAACATAATTACCAAAATGTATAAGGGTAGAAATGCATTGCATTTTCGCTTGAAACTTTGAGGTGTGGCGAAAGAATATTCTGACGAACAGCAAACGTAGACGAAATTCTGGGCAGAGAGAGAGTAGCAGGGGTCTTGGAGATGACATGACAGAAAGGAATATAGTTTGGGGAGGTGACCTCTCGAGAGCAGAAGAGGGATTAGAAAGTTTACAGGTGAAGTGATTCCTTCAAGAGGGGAGTCGAACCGTAAACCGGGTTAGAGTGAAATAGAATAAGAAATGGAGTTTTAAGTGAGCTTCAGGGTTATTGGCAGAGACAATACAGGTACCAACTGAGTTCTCTCCCTCACCACTCGCTAGCTGTGCTATCACATCGAGAGAACAAATAGAGACCAATCTGTTCAGATGACGGCCGAGTTCACAGGATTCGTGAGATAAACGGCGAAACAGAGAATAGGAAAAGAAATGGGACAATGAAATTAAAATAAAAATTGATAAATAATGCTAACCACAAGACAATAAAACAGTATACGCCCAACATTGAAGAAATGTGCGACGAATGATATTTAAGAGTTCGCTCAGTCTGCTTTTAGGAAATATAGAAAAATCATAAAAGAAAAACCTGGGTATCATTATTTTAATATTGGCATGATTGTTTTTGTGACTTTCTAAGTGGAATACACATGGCAAGACTTATAAACGACATCTTGAAACGGCTGACGTGATTTAATAATCATAAAAAAACTGAAGTCATTTCATCTTTGTAAAAGTCGGGCAGCAAAATATAAATATACACACACACACACACACACACACACACACACACACACACACACACACACACATATATATATATATATATATATATATATATATATATATATATATATATATAAATATATATATATATATAATATATATATTATATATAGTTACAATACATAGAATCGATATCTCGGAATGCCTTACGTGAAATAATACGTATATATAGGAAAAAATACTACAATTTCCCCTTTACAAAAGCGATCGTCAAACGGAGCAAGCAATGACATCAAGCAAGTGAAAGCACCGAACAGAACGCTACAGCAAAACCGTTGTCTTTCGTTGTCTTTCCGTTCATTTCCGCTGATGCCACCAACAGCTCTCTGTTTTGACTAATGGGACCGAATTTCGACAGGGAGCCCCTGACTGACTGGACTTCGTCACCTGTTGCTTTCCGAGTTTCGTCCGTTTTCATTCTTTTCGAGGCGCAGATTCATTCCTGCTCTGACCTCTTCTGCTTTTCAGGCGTATCGTCGGCTTTATTTACGCTTCCCTCGTTTATATCTTTATCACCTATTCATTTACCACCTATTCCTTTAACCCCTCTCTCTCTCTCTCTCTCTCCCTCTCTCTCTCCCTCTCTCTCTCTCTCTCTCCCTTCCCCTCTCTCCTCCTCTCTCGTCTTCTCAGACTGACTTCCCTTTGGAGCCTCTGGGGTTTATTGTAGTCTGTTGACTTTGTCCATCAGGGTTTTCAGCTGAAGATTTACAGAGAGACAGAAAGAAAAAATAAGATAGGAAAGGTAAGAGTGAAATGAGAAAATAAGATAGGGAATGTAAGAAAGAAAGGAGAAGAAAGATAGAAAAGGTAATAACGAAAGAAAAGTAAGAAACGGAATGTAAGAAAGAAAAAATAAGATAGAAAAGGTAAAAATGAAAGGAAAAATAAGATAGGGAATGTAAGAAAGAGAAAATAAGATAGAAAAGGTAAGAAACAAAGAAAAAATAAGAATGTAAGAAAGAAAGGAAAAATCAGAAAGAAAAGGTAAGTAAAGTTAAGAAAGAAAAAAAATTAAGAGTTTAGAAAGTGGCCTAAAAATTATTAGACTTTTCAGTTTCAGAGACAATAAGTTCTCATTGCTTCAGTTCTTTAAGAGAAGAGAGAGAAGGAGAGGAGAGAGAGAGAGGAGAAGAAGAGAGAGGAGGAGAGAAGAGATAGAGAGAGGAGTTATGGACGTGCAATTCCCTTTTGCAAAGAGAAGCCTAACTTTTAAACCCCGTAGTAGTATATCGGAAGGAAAACAGAAAATAGCGTTTGAGGAGGACATAGGGGGTCGTTATTCAGGGCTGTAGGTCTTCCCTCGAATTCCCCTGGACCTGAGGCTGGAGGATATACCAGCCACTATTGATGGCCCTGGAGAACAGGCTTCCTGAAATTTTGGGAGCCTTTGTTGATTTGTACGCGGTCGCAAACTTCCCCTATGGATGCGAACGCGTTTTCTATTTTTTTTTTTTTTTTTTTTTTTTTGTTTTTTTTTTTTTTTTTTTTTTTTTTGGGGAGGGGTACTTACGAAACATTTGGACAAAAAATAAAGAATTTTGACCTAACGTTATATATATATATATATATATATATATATATATATATATATATATATATACATATATATATATATATATATATATATATATATATATATATATATATAATACGGTGTACAATAAAATAAAAAATAAAATAAATAATTTTTTTTTATTTTACACCATATTCTTTGGATGCTTGAATTTCAATTCAGCAGCCCCCTTGTGCTGGTGTTTTATATAAATAGAGCTCATCTTCAAAATAATAATAATAATAATAATAATAATAATAATAATAATAATAATAATAATAATAATAATAATAATAATAATAATAATAATAGCAGCAAATGTGCTCATTTTTCCATAAAAGTTTAGAAGCAAAAGTACATTTACTTTGCGGCTGAAGCTCGCAGAGTAATAATTAGGTCTTTGGCGTAATAGCAGCTATTATGTAAATGCTTCTTAATTTAGGCAGATAACTTTCTATAAAGTTAAAACTTAATGAGCTCAGAGTAAAGCTGAAATAGACGCACTGACTCATCAAATTACACTTTGTAATGGAGATGTTTTACTTAATGCTCCCCGCAATTTTCATTTGGTCATTTTCCACTTCAATTGGAAAATGTACTGAATAACTTGAAAAAGAAATGGAGGCAATATAAGCCATTTTGAATTTTACTTCTGATACGCACGGAATTTGGGATATATATACAAAGTCCATTTCGAAATCTGTTCAGTAATACATGTTGCTTTTCTACCAGGGCTTTGAAAAAGCAACACTTGTATTATTATTATTATTATTATTATTATTATTATTATTATTATTATTATTATTATTATTATTATTATTATTATTATTATTATTATTATTATTATTATCAACAGTTATGTTTGAGTACATATATATAAAAATATCTCTATGAAGAGCTTTTGGGAAACTTTAGAGATTTTATTTAAATTAATATACTATGTACGTACCGTGCACAACTATGAATTTCTTTCTCCATTCAAGACTCATGCTATTATTATTATTATTATTATTATTATTATTATTATTATTATTATTATTATTATTATTATTATTATTATCATCATCATCCCGCAGAACAGAAGGGCCCAAAAACTGGTTTAAAATCTCCATCATTTTGATCCTCGCATCGCTATAATTCCAGTGTTGTCTCTCTTGATTTTATTTTTCTTTCATATGAGTTAACGCTTCGTTGTCAGCCTATGAATTTCAGGAATCAATACCTCCATGATTTTGTAGGATAGTCTCTTGGAGGTAAATTTATGTTGATGATTTTGCGAGAACGTACGATAAATTTTAAAAGTTATTTACGTCATTTTGCGAGAACGTATGATATATTCTAAAATTTATTTGTCATTTTCCCCAGAACGTATGGTATTTTAAAATTTTAAAAATTTATTTAAGTCATTTTCCCAGAACGGACGATATGTTTTAGAATTTATTTACGTTTTACGAGAACGTACGATATATTTTAAATTTTAATTAAGTCATTTTCCGAGAACGTACGATATATTTTAAAGTACGAAACGTAAAGCAAATCTGCCGCCACCGCATTTCAAAGTTCAGTAATGAACACCGGTACATAAATAAAGACTTAACAGAAAAATCTCTCATCATTCTTATGTTTATAAAAAAAATTAATAAATAAATAAAATGAAAAAGATGAAAGCGCACTATAGCAATATTCTGCTACATTGATAAATAAAGAAAACCTCATCATTACTTTTTTTTCTTTTTGCAAAAAAAAAAAAATAAATAAAAAATAACACACACACACATGCACACGAACCTGAAAATGATAGACGCACGTCATAGCAGGCTTCTCTTTACTTCACCTGTCTCGTTAAAGAGGAGATATGGATGCTGTCCAGGTGGGCGTAATCCATCCAGTAATTGAAAACAAGTAAGTTACCACACTGGATGCTGCCTGACCGTTGCTATGGCAACGCTGCCTTTCTTAGCACCTATACAAAAGCATCTCATTTCACAGGAACAATTGCTGTTTTTATTAACGATTATAGAAAATTGTTTTCTTAACAACAAAAATTGCATACAAATGCAAATTAATAAGGAACGTTAGGCAAACGAATGGACAAGTTCTCATTACTGCGAATATTATTTTTCATATTTTTTTGTATTATTTTATCAATATTATTGTTTTTCGATAATCTAAAATGATGATCTTAATGAAAAAATATACAAGTGCAAGTTAATACCGATACGTTAAGCAAATATTTGTGTAATCAGCAATCATTCTTGAAACCTTATTCCCTTTTGAAAAAAAAAAAAAAAAAACAGCTTAACGTTTGCGGATTTCTCCATATATTATGTAAGTCTAAGTATGTATCTGAATTATTAAAAAAAATAATAATAATAATAAATAAACATTCCATAAACAATTGTACTGCGTTACGATGCACTCTTGACTTTTCGTTCACAAAAGAATCGAACAAACTTGAGCTAATCTCAGACAAATCACTGGTTTTCTAGGAGGGATCTTACGGACAATTGGCGTTACTGGAATATTGCTCCTGATTTCGTCACTATGAGTAATACCCGAAGGTTAAACAGAGCTGCGCTCTCTCTCTCTCTCTCTCTCTCTCTCTCTCTCTCTCTCTCTCTGGGTAACTGAAACATCTACGAACATTTGATTTACTTAGTAAGAAAAATGTTAACAAGAGATCATCGTACATACAGGGCAACACCTTCTCTCTCTCTCTCTCTCTCTCTCTCTCTCTCTAACTTCTCCTGATATAATCATGGGACTGAAGTGCCGTAATTGCTGACGCAAGACGTTGTACCACTGACTAATTGGTGGCGTCCTGTCTGTGACCTTCCATTTAACTGGTCACTCGCTGGCTCCCCAGAAGTTGTCTTGCTTGTTTGTATGGTGTTTTTACGTTGCATGGAACCAGCGGTTATCCTGCAACGGGACCAACCTCTTACTCCTCAATGGAATAGCCGAGGTGGGACGCCAACACCATACCAACCACGCCACTGAGGCGCTTCCCCAAAGTTGTCTCAAACTATTATATGCATGTTCTGTATCCAGAATTGATGGAATTTATGAGCATTTTGAGTCTTTTTTTTTTTTTTTTTTTTTTAAGTCTTCTAGATATTTAATTAGCATAACAGTCACACCAATTTCAATGAAATTAGTACAACACTAATCAAGCAAGATCTTGTTCTGCAATTATATGTTTTTAAACCAGTGTTTTTTTTTATAAAGATTCCTCTGTTAACTGCATCACATAATCGTACACAAAATGTGTCTGAGGTCTGTTTATATTACCTGAAGGAACTGCTTAAAATCCTGAATTTCTCACGCGATGAAAATCATTTGCATGAATCGTTCACAGCAGAAACACAATACGTGAGCAACTATAGAGTTCCCTTTCGAGCTGCTATGCTATTCCACATCTGGCCTCTCAAGCTATCTGAAACTGGCCGATGAGCTCAAGTAATTGTAAGTGGAAATGTACTAAATAGCAGTTAATTCCAAATCCTGTACTTAGCAGTTCATTCCAAGTAATGTACATAGCAGTTAATTCCAAGTAAAGTGCATAGCAGTTAATTCCGAGTAGCCGGGTAATTGTCACTGTTATTAGTACAGGAAATGGCGTTTGTGTTCTGTAATGGCCCTGTTCTAACGGAGGTATTTCTCGATTGAAGACGTTCGGTAATGACAGTCGATCGTTCACGTGATCATATCCAACTTTACGTTCGTTCTCATAATCTGTCGTTACCGAGTTTATCATTGCGATCATTTAGTGTACTGAAGACTTGATATTAAATTATGATAAAATGAAATACAAACAATATACTGGTTATATACAATAATCTACATGACTTTCTGAATCTTTTTCGACATTGCAAAAAAATATTCACAATTGATTGGGAAAAGGTTAAGACACGTCAGTTCAAATGTAAATACCCTGTCGCTATGTCTTGTACGAGCGATTTCATTATAGCACCATCATTTTTCATCAGTGTTATCATCCAACTAAAATTTCATAGAAGTGACAGAAATACATCAATCATTACTGAGACAGGTTGTTTAATTTAATGCCACAAGTATTTTTTTTTTTTTTTATTTTTTTTAATTCAACAATGTCTAGTCTTCTGACTGGTCTGAAATATCTTGAAGTAACTATTTTGGCTTTTTATTATTGTTGCAACAAAAGCCAATCTCACCTTAATTCTCCTTTACTTTCTTTTTACCTAATTCTCCATATGTATATAAACATATATATTTATATATATATATATATATATATATATATAAATATAAATATATATATATATATATATATATATATATATATATATATATATATATATATATATATGTATATACTTTTAGAGCATAGTTTTTCTCTTATACAATTTTCGTTAAAAGCAATTGCTTTAGTGGCATCAATAAGTTTCTTGCAGGTATCTTCATACCGACGAAGTTTTTTCCGATTCTCGTTACTCAATTTCTGGTGAAAAATACGCAGACTTCCTTCTTCCATTTATTGAATTTTATCGCGACAGCTGTTTGGCCTTATGGCATTATCAAGCGACTACTGACTTACAACCTGGCTTTTCGGCCTATTTATTTCATCGTGTGGGAGGTATGACCTTGAGGTATGGGTACTGGTTAGTCTAGGGATTAATTAACAGCTTACGGGCGTTGTTTTGAACATAAGGACATATGTACTGTGACAATAAAAGTGAAAGTTTAAACAGTTGTTAAAAAAATATTCAAATACAATGCTACGTGCTATGTGTGTTTCCTTAAGTGTATATCTAAAAATTTAATATGTTACATGTTGGTTTTAGAAAAAAAATACAAAATTACATACAGGAATGAAAATGAATACAGAGATCTAAATACAGGAATAAAAAAATAATATATATATATACATATATATATATATATATATATATATATATATATATATATGTATATATATATATATATCCTATATATATATATATATATATATATATTATATATATATATATATATATATATATATATATATATATATATATATATATATATTATATATATATATACATATATAGAATATATATATTTTATAGCATGCATAAAGGTACAAATCAGATCATTTCTGTTTATACATAAATGTGCATAATTTAAATGTGTGTGTGTGTGTGTGTGTGTGTGGTATACGTTGGTTAACGGCTGCAGATTCGTGTTGGGCGGGGTCTCAGCGACCTGAGCAAGGATGTGATGTTACTTGGCTCTCGCTGACGCTGGTCCTCCATGTCTTCTAAGGGGCGCGATGTTCTCGGTGGGTTGGGGCGCGCTGTCTGGTCCCTGTTGGCTTGTGTATTCCTTCTCCTGCTGGAGGGGAGTATATGGTCCGATTCTTGTTGGACGTTCAAGGTCGGCTTCTGAATAGCGATGCTCACCGCTTCCGTTATTAAGAGCCGACCGTAGTTGTCTTCTCTGTGCACGACCTGGGTGCCTTCTATGAGCTCTTGTAGAGATGGCTTCCTGTCGTGAACATCTATGTAATGTTGATGGATGGCCCCTTGATTTCTATGAGCCAGCAGACGTCTCCGAAGGGTCGTTGTAGTGTGCCCGATGTAGTTTTGACTGAGATTTACACATCTCTGGACAAGTAAATTTGTAAACTACATTCGTGCACATCTCCTTCGGTCGCCTCAGAGCGGTGCTGTTCTTCATTATTAAGGCTGCTACAAGGTTAGGCATACTATATATACTGAGGCTTATTTTGTGGTAAGGGGCATTTGGGGTTACGCCTCTGTTTATTATCCCACGTAGTGTGCAGCAATCCTCCTTGTATGCAGATCCATAATGTACACGATGGTAAATAATCAAGTTCCCCTCATTTTTCGTCGTCGTGTTGGGTTGGTAAAATTCGTCCATTTTCTTTTTTATTGCTGCTTCGATCATTTGATCTGCATAGCCGTTGTTTGTCAGCAGTTGGCGAATTCGATCGAGTTCGTTATGTATGCCTCTCCAAGATGTGCTGTGCGTGAAGGCTCTGTTGACATACGCACTCACGACAGACTTTTTGTATGCGTCCGGGCTTTCCCCGCGTGCGTTCAAGCAACGGCCAGCGTTCGTTGCTTTCGTATAGACGGTCGTCTTAAACTGTCCTTCTTGTTGTTTTACCAGGACATAAAGAAATGGCAAAGTCTTCTGATGGCTGTGCTCTGTGGTGAAGTTGAGCACTGAGTTTCTTTTCAGAGCATCTGCTAGTTTTCTGGCATCGTCAGGTTCTTTTATTGTGACGAATATTAAATTTTAGACATACACTTATGGAAACACTAGCACGTAGCATTGTATTTTGAATATTTATTTAACAACTGTATAAACTTTCACTTTTATTGTCACGGTACATATGTCCTTATGTTCTTTGTATCTGAAACAACGCCCTTAAGCTGTTAATCCCCAGACTGACCAGTACCCATACCTCAAGGTCATACCTCCAACACGATGAAATAAATAGGCCGAAAAGCCAGATTGTAAGTCAGTAGTCGCTTGATAATGCCATAAGGCGAAACACCTGTCGCGACAAAATTCAATAAATGGAAGAAGGAAGTCTGCGTATTTTTCACCAGAAATTGACGAACGAAAATCGGAAAAAACTTCGTCGGTATGAAGATACCTGCAAGAAACTTATTGATGCCACTAAAGCAATTGCTTTTAACGAAAATGTACATATATATATATATATATATATATATATAATATATATATATATATATATATATATATATATATATAATATATATATTCCATTTTCCACAATTATCTTTCATATTTGTCATACCAACAGATCTTCTATATCTTTAATCCGTATTCTCAATTCTTCAGCTTCAGAGATTCAGAGCAGCAGCCTCTCAGGAAATGAAAATATTTTAATTAATATAGTTACTCTTTTCATAAAACAAAAATGGCTCTCAGCGAACAATCGGAAGGCAGCTGACAATTCAATTTCATTTTCACGACATGTTAAGACTAGAGAATTAAAAAGGATGTATTTCTCTTTACCCTGAAAATTTTAAATAATAAATATATATATATATATATATAATATATATATATATATATATATATATATATATATATATATATATAATATATATATATATATATATTTATATTATTTAAAATTTTCAGGGTAAAGAGAAATACATCCTTTTTAAATAAATATTCAAAATACAATGCTACGTGCTAGTGTTTCCATAATTGTATGTCTAAAATTTAATATTCAGTACTCTCCTATGAATGTATTTATGCAATTATCTCTGAAGCAAATTAAGTTAATTTTTCTTAAAGACTCAACGTACGAACAATTTTTATTGCCGAATTTTCAGAAAATGGTACAATAGGAAATAAGCCTTAAGCTAAGCATTGGCAATCACCGATTATCGTAGAATTTTAATTTAATAATAATAATAATAATAATAATAATAATAATAATAATAATAATAATAATAATAATAATAATAATAATAATAATAATAATAATATGAAATGTAGCACTACAAAAATATAGAATTCTTCTAAATATATTCCTCGCTCATTGAGACAATAACTTCTCTAAAAGCTTTCAAATTAAAAAAAAAAATCTTAATATAACCACCATAGAGTTTCCAGAATCATAGCAAAGAAAAGAGGAGAAATCATTCTTAACACATCGTAGGCGTTTTTGTAACTCCCACTGAAAGTGGAGCAAAAAATATGTACATCTGTTGCAACAATTTTCTGGGTCAAATCTCCTCTCTTATCCCACCAGTGTGAGCGCCATATCTATTTTCTTTCGGTTCAGTCTCCTCGCTTTTTATTTAATTTCTCCACCGCTTATTTTCAGCCTCGCTCATTTGGTTTACAAGATATAAGGAAAAACAGTTTCTGCGCTAAAAGTCTTATCTTCAGCCTCGTTCATTAGGTTTCTAAAATGGGAAGAAACCGTTTTCGCCTCAAATGTTGTCGTGAATCTCTGGAGAGGTACAAGGGGATTAAGGGCGAACATGAAAGCGATTATGAGCTTTAGTTACGGCAGAGAGCAAGGCCTGAAAGCCTTTGGCTGATAAACATTGACCATGGTAATTATTCACTATCATTTATTTAATTTATAATTTTAGCTCAAGTTGGAAGAATAATTGTTCATACGCTGATGCCCAGACGTCTTAGACCTAGAGGAATATTATTATTAAAAAAATGGCTATGTATCTGAATTGAAATACGGCAGCGAATTTCATAACCACTTCTCTGCTGCGCGGGAAAAAAATAAGTCCGACAAATACGAGATTGAAGGTGAAAATCAACAGATATTTATTTCACCACTGGTAATACGTGATCATCCTGTCTTGTTCTGAAAATATATGATTACAAACACCCATACATACCAGTCGCAAAACCAAATGCAATATCAATATATAGGTGCTACTTTAGTAGGCGGTCTACCTACTTATTCCACACTGTTTCGCCGTGTTTAGTACTAGCCCGTCGGGGGGTCAAATGTCCCTAATGTAACACCAAGAGTTGTTGTTGTTTGAGATTAAACTGGCCTTATGCCAACCTCGGGGATCAAATGTGGTAAAATGCACTTAGGGACATTTGATCCCCGAAAGGCTAGTACTGAACACGGAGAAAGTGTGGAAACACATAAGTAGGCCGCCTACTAAAGTAGCACCAATATATATATATATATATATATATATATATTATATATATATATATATATATATATATATATATATATATATATATATATATATATATATATATATATATATATATATATATATATATATATATATATATATATCTATATATATATATATATACAGGGGGTCCTCGAGTTACGACGTAGATCCGTTCTTACGATGCATCGTAACACGATTTTCAGCGTAAGTCGGAACATTGAAAAATACCACATGATTTAATGTAAATACCTATCAATAACAACGAGAGAACAATTCCTTACCTTTATTAGTTTGATTGGCTTGCACACTGGTAATTGGCCCGAGCCTTAAATCGCATAAACCAACCCCTACTAGCCACAAACTCTTCACTTTCACTTCCCTCCCCCTTTTCTTTTTTCAACGCTTCAAACAATCTTTTCGCCTTCTCCTGAATCACCATAAGGCTGACTGGGATACGCCGTTGATTTTGGTCTTCCAACCAACCAAAAGCACCAATAACCTTTCCATTTCAATTATTAGACACTACGCTGCTTAGTATCACTGTCGCTTTCATAGGAGCAGATCCTTTCACATGTTCAACGATGCGCTCTTTATCTTTGATAATGGTAGCAACGGTCGAACGGCTAAGGCCAAGCGAGCGGCCAATGTTTGTTGGCGTTTCTCCCTTCTCGGATCGCTTTATAATGTCCACTTTAATTTCCATGGTGATGGCCTTTCTTTTCTTCGATGCACTACCATCAGAAGAGTCCGCCTGCGCTTGGGAGCCATAACAAAGAGCAAAAAGTTACAAAAACGATACAACACGAGGGAGAGAGAGGCAGTGTAAACAACCAAAATGGCGTATGGGCGAGGACTGAGCGTAGCGAAGCGACGCCGTCCTCTCCCCCACAAAGCGTATTCTTCCGCCGTGCGCCTGGAACTAGTTCGCGTTTGTTTACGTTGCTTACGACGCTAAACCGCGTAAGACGGAACGACGCAAAATATTATTTTTTATATTTTTATGGGGGCGCATTCGTAACCACGAAACATCGTAAGTCGAGACCAGCGTAACCCAGAGGACTTACTGTATAGGTATATACACACACACATATATAGGGGGAAACACCAGCGACTACCAACCCTTATCAAGGTCGACAGGTCTTATTCACTCGATATTTAAATGGTGAAACAAGAATACAATTACAACTCCAAGCATACCATTCAAAAGATTGAAGTTTCGTCAACATAATGTGATATATGAAAGCTCCATACGAACTAAAATAAGCATGTGACGCTCTTCGTAAGATATGTTTTCAAGGTAGTTTTGAAATCCAATATGGCGGTTACCGTGTGGATGTACAGGTTCTGATCAGTGATGACAACCATCTTTCCCAGCACTCATTTGAACAATGTTAGCGTATATATGTAACGTTTATTGATCTTACTCAAGATTGCAGTTGTAATCGGCACAATAAAACAACATTTTGTTGCCTATATTACTGAAAGTATGAAACTATTTATTCCCGGGGTCATGGTTTGAACTGAATTCATTTTTACATTGTAATCGGTGGTTTTTATCCTTACTGCCATCACAACTGAAACTCCACAGTGCTTATTTGATTGTTATTATACACATTTTGGTCTCAATTCACTCCACATTGCACTTTAAACAAGTTGCTGTTCCTGGTTCCTAAGCGCGCGCCCCACAAACACAGTTACGAACAGCAGACGACGAAACTGCAAAGTTTTATTCCCTAAATTGTTTACTTTACTCGTTATTTAGTTCAAATTTACTTTGTTATTTAAAAATTTTAATTTAATTCATGTATATTATCCCTTTTTTGCAACCAAATTACCCCGAAAAATTACAGATATTTCTAAAGTAGATACAATCCAATGTTTCTAACCTTGTCGTACATCTGGCTGCCGAAAACCATAGCGGAACGACTACGGATAAGTGGATTATATATATATAATATATATATATATATATATATATATATATATATATATTGCTTTTTTGTTTTTGCTAGCACTTTTCACTGATTTCAGTCTATATTAGTATTTTGAATTTCTTAATAACTGTATGCCAGAAATAAATGTAACCTTTAATGTTTGCATGCTAAGAATGGCAAAATCATCGTCGCCACATTAGTGGAGGCTTCACACATACGCCGATTCATTATTATAAACTGTTTCCATGAATTCTACTTGTCATAGTAATGCAATAATGATAAAATTGCTTTAATATTTATGCATATATACTTCCAATACATAGCCTAATTTCACAAATTTCAATGTTTTGTCTGTAGTCATATACCCAGTTTGGAGGGTGAACACATACCGAATGTCAACAGAGAGAGAGAGAGAGAAAGGAAGGCGAAGGAAGAAGGACACGGGCGGGGGGGGGGGGGGGGGGTGGGGGGGGGGGGGGGGGGGGTGGAGCTTTTTACGCGTGTTCGTATCCATTTCTGGATAATGGAGTTTTTGTCTCTTGGTACAAGGACAACTGTCGTTATTCTTTACGATTAGTGATTCACGATACCCTTATAAATTACGGCACTGGGTGTAATGCACTATAGTAAAATCTCGTTCCGATACGAGTGTTCGTTACAGAAATAGGTATTGCCCAAAAACGTGCTTGCACTGTCGCTGAAACCCATAGTAGGTATGCTGCTTAGTTGTCAATCAAGTTTTTTGCGATCAAGTATTTTTTACAAGCTAGCTATTGAATAAATTTGTATTTTCTCATCAAAACATATTCCCCTCAATGCTAACTTTCCTCTTTAACGACTTTCTGGTCATTGCAAATTCGGCCCCATAATGTCTTATGGTGCGAAAACAGAGGCGCAGGGACCGAAAACGATTGCGTCACACTACGGCGATAATCCGGCAGTAAAACATCTTCATATATCCAAAAAGTAAATAATAAAGATATATTGCGCATTACGATTATAACAATTACATGAATAGCTGATAATCTGCATGAATAACTGGTAAACTGTTCTGCAAGTAAGTTGAGTAAAGCAATTATTTACAATAGGTACGAAAGCCAAGATGTCGTGACGTCATAATACAGGACTTAAACGAACGTTCTAATTCCAAAAAAAAATAATTAAGTAATCTACTTGGGGGCATTTTTACTTGTTTATTTGTCTCATTTGTCTCTTTGTAACCTCTTACCTGTAACTCCGTCTCGGCATTAACCGAAAACTATAAAATCTTTACCTTCATCCAGTTCCCTTCTCTGGTCAGGTCTAGTTTTTCACAGGAACTGGGTTGTCGCTCGGGAATCGCTCACCTCTACATTTCACAAAATGTTCAAAAATGTTCGGCGGGGCAGAAATTACGACTGCGCGATATGGGCTTTCAGGCCTTGCTCTCTGCCGTAACTAAAGCTCATAACCGCTTTCATGTTCGCCCCTAATCCACTTATACCTCGCCAGAGATTCACGACAAACTTTGAGGCGAAAAACGGTTTTTTCCCCCCATTTTAGAAAACCTAATGAACGAGGCCTGAAAATCAAGACTTTTAGCGCAGAAACTGTTTCTCGTTATATCTTGTAAACCAAATGAGCGAGGCTGAAAATAAGCGGTGGAGAAATTAAATAAAAAGCGAGGAGACTGAACCGAAAGAAAATAAATATATATGGCGCTCACACTGGTGGGATAAGAGAGGAGGAGATTTCACTCAGAAAATTGTTGCAACAGATGTCCATATTTTTTGCTCCACTTTCAGTGGGGAGTCACAAAGATGCCAACGATGTGTTAAGAATTATTTCTCCTCTTTTCTTTGCTAGGATTCTGGAAACTCTATGGTGGTTATATAAGAATTTTTTTTTTTTTAATTTGAAAGCTTTTGGAGAAGTTATTGTCTCAGTGAGCGAGGAATATATTTAGAAGAATTCTATAGTTTTTGTAGTGCTACATTTCATATTATTATTATTAAATTAAAATTCTACGATAATCGTGATTGCCAATGCTTAGCTTAAGGCTTATTTCCTATTGTACCATTTTCTGAAAAATTTGTTAATAAAAATTGTTCGTACGTTGAGTCTTTAAGAAAAAATTAACTTGATGCGCTTAAGAAAAAATTAACTTAATTTGCTTCAGAGAGAGATGATTAAACATTAACATTTGAATAATGACGACAAACGAGGATGACCTTGAAACAAAGCGTTAAGGAGGAGACCTTTCGTGACATTTACTGACATTTCATTCTCTCGCGTCTCTTTCCAGTTTCGTTTCTTTTTCATCCTCACATAATATATACCGATTGTTGGTGGTTTCCCTTCTGTCGTAGGATTGCTCTCCATATGAAATAAATCTGTTATAAATGTATATATTCAGTACTCTACCTATGAATGTATTTATGCAATTATCTCCTATAATTTTATTAATGAAATAAGTTCCCATATATATGTATTTATGAAATAATCCTCTTATAAATGTATTTATCTGCATATAGAGACCTTTAATCACATCTGATATCGTGTGTAATCTTCCATTTGGAAGATATATACAATAAGTCTGTAGGCTGGATTAAGCTTAGTTGGAGCTATGTATTAGCCATAGCAAGGTCTTCCGGCATGTGCCAATTAACTGATTTATCCTGGGAAACAAAGGCTATCAGGTTTCTATAAATATCAAAGGTTGGTTCAGGTGATATACGAGAGGCCGCGTTCAAGTAGTTTAGCATTTTAATTTTTGATTAATTTGGTATGGTAGTGCTAAAAATGAAGTCGACCCTTCATATTTATTATTACCTCTGAATATACGTGAGTTCCTCTTTTCAGTACTGATTTTGCTTATTAGATAATGCCCATTTGCATTAAGTATCGATTAACTTTGGACTATACGAAGGTCGTAATTGACCAAAGGAGACCAATTTGTTTTGTGCTACTGTAAAAGATAATGGGTTTAATTGTCCGCCATATAGCATAACGCCATGATTTCAGTTATATAAGAATCTTTGGGGGTAACAAATGTAACCGTTCTATTTATTTAGTCTATATATATATATATATATATATATATATATATTATATATATATATATATATATATATATATATATATATATATGTATATATATATATATATATTTAAAATTTTCAGGGTAAAGAGAAATACATCCTTTTTAATTCTCTAGTCTTGACATGTCGTGAAAATGAAAATTAATTGTCAGCTGCCTTCCTATTGTTCGCTGAGAGCCATTTTTGTTTTATGAAAAGAGTAACTATATTAATTAAAATATTTCATTTCCTGAGAGGCTGCTGCTCTGAATCTCTGAAGCTGAAGAATTGAGAATATGGATTAAAGATATAAAAGATCTTTTGGTATGACAAATATGAAAGATAATTGTGGAAAATGGAATATATATATATATATATATATATATATATATATATATAATATATATATATATATATATATATATATATATATATATATATATATATATATATATATATATATATCTTATAATATATGTACATTTTTCGTTAAAAACAATTGCTTTAGTGGCATCAATAAGTTTCTTGCAGGTATCTTCATACCGACGAAGTTTTTTCCGATTCTCGTTCGTCAATTTCTGGTGAAAAATACGCAGACTTCCTTCTTCCATTTATGAATTTTGTCGCGAAACAGCTGTTTTCGCCTTATATAGGCATTTATCAAGCGACTACTGACTTACAATCTGGCTTTTCGGCCTATTTATTTCATAGTGTCGGAGGTTATGACTTGAGGTATGGGTACTGGTTAGTCTCGGGGATTAACAGCTTAAGGGGGTTGTTTCAGATACAAAGAACATAAGGACATATGTACCGTGACAATAAAAGTGAAAGTTTAAACAGTTGTTAAATAAATATTCAAAATACAATGCTACGTGCTAGTGTTTCCTTAAGTGTATGTCTAAAATTTAATATTCGTCACAATAAAAGAACCTGACGATGCCAGAAAACTAGCAGATGCTCTGAAAAGAAACTCAGTGCTCAACTTCACCACAGAGCACAGCCATCAGAAGACTTTGCCAAGGACAGTTTAAGACGACCGTTTATACGAAAGCAACGAACGCTGGCCGTTGCTTGAACGCACGCGGGGAATGCCCGGACGCATACAAAAAGTCTGTCGTGAGTGCGTATGTCAACAGAGCCTTCACACACAGCACATCTTGGAGAGACATACATAACGAACTCGATCGAATTCGCCAACTGCTGACAAACAACGGCTATGCAGATCAAATGATCGAAGCAGCAATAAAAAAGAAAATGGACGAATTTTACCAACCCAACACGACGACGAAAAAATGAGGAGACTTGATTATTTACCATCGTGTACATATGGGTCTGCATATAAGGAGGATTGCTGCAAACTACGTGGGATAATAAACAGAGGCGTAACCCCAAATGCCCCTTACCACAAAATAAGCCTCAGCATATATAGTATGCCTAACCTTGTGTTAGCAGCCTTAATAATGAAGAACGAAGCACCGCTCCGAGGGGACCGAAGGAGATGTGCACGAATGTAGTTTACAAATTTACTTGTCCAGAGGAGATGTGTAAATCTCACAGTCAAAACTACATCGGGCACACTACAACGACCCTTCGGAGACGTCTGCTGGCTCATAGAAATCAAGGGGCCATCCATCAACATTACATAGATGTTCACGACAGGAAGCCATCTCTACAAGAGCTCATAGAAGGACCCCCAGGTCGTGACACAGAGAAGACAACTACGGTCGGCTCTTAATAACGGAAGCGGTGAGCATCGCTATTCAGAAGCCGACCTTGAACGTCCAACAAGAATCGGACCATATACTCCCCTCCAGCAGGAGAAGGAATACACAAGCCAACAGGGACCAGAAAGCGCGCCCCAACCCACCGAGAACATCGCGCCCCTTGGAAGACATGGGAGGACCCAGCGTCAACGAGAGCCAAGTAACATCCTTGCTCAGGTCGCTGAGACCCCGCCCAACACGAATCTGCAGCCGTTAACCAACGTAGACTATTTGGACAAACACACACACACCCACACACACACACACACACACACACACACACACACACACACACACACACAAATTTAAATTATGCACATTTATGTATGAACAGAAATGATCTATTTGTACCTTTATGCATGCTATAAAATATATATATTCTATATATATGTATATATATATATATATATATATATATATATATATATATATATATATATTATTTTTTTTATTTCTGTATTTAGATCTCTATATTCATTTTCATTCCTGTATGTAATTTTGTATTTTTTTTCTAAAACCAACATGTAACATTAAATTTTAGACATACACTTAACGAAACACTAGCACGTAGCATTGTATTTTGAATATTTCTTTAACAACTGTTTAAACTCACTTTTATTGTCACAGTACATATGTCCTTATGTTCTTTGTATTCAAAAAAAAACAACGCCCTTAAGCTGTTAATCCCCAGACTAACCAGTACCCATACCTCAAGGTCATACCTCCCACACGATGAAATAAATAGGCCGAAAAGCCAGGTTGTAAGTCAGTAGTCTCCTTGATAATGCCATAAGGCGAAACAGCTGTCGCGATAAAATTCAATAAAGGGAAGAAGGAAGTCTGCGTATTTTCACCAGAAATTGACGAACGAGAATCGGAAAAAACTTCGTCGGTATGAAGATACCTGCAAGAAACTTATTGATGCCACTAAAGCAATTGCTTTTAACGAAAATTGTATAAGAGAAAAACTATGCCCTAAAAGTATATACATATATATATATCTATATATATATATATATATATATATTATAATATATATATATATTACAATTAAAACAAAGCAAAAATAAGATAAAAATTACATAGTTTACTTATAAGTTACATTAAAATTAACGAAGCAAAATAAAATATAAAATTACACAATTACAAGACATAATAACCTAAACTCGCAGCAAAATCTTAAAAATATAGAGAAATACATTGTTTGTTGTCAAAGAGAGCAGAAAAAATCTAAAAATCTAAAAACACAGCAATTCAACAGACCTTTCATTATGAAGAGGAATGGTTCTTTTCCTTTCATCTTTAATTCTTTAATGCCTCCAGCCTTTCGTTTTTCTGCTTCGTTTTATCATTCCATGGACTCCTTTGTTTTTTTTTAGGCAGAGATTAAATTTTAAATGCATTTCCTGTTTTATAGGTACTACGTTTTGTCAATTTGGATTTTTTTTATCAACGTAGAATAGTTTTTCATTGAATAATAATAATAATAAAAAAAAATAATAATAATAATAATAATAATAATAATAATAATACTTCTATTTGCAAGGGATATATAAATCAATATTTATTGCTGAAGTGAAGTGATAAAAAAAGACGAATATTCTACCATTTGTTCATTTCAAAGCCGCGGTTGGAAACAGGAGAGAGAGAGAGAGAGAGAGAGAGATTTCAATTCATTATCGAAATGGAAATAATTTCTCATTTGGGGAAAGTTTTCATTAGAAAACAATGGTCCCGAATCTGGATACTCCATCGATTTGAATATCGATATTTTTGTCTTTATTTCTATCCAGATATAACTCATTATTCTGGACAAAATACTGGAAGAAGGTTCTGATCGTTTACTGGACTTACTGGACCCCAGAAAACTTTGCCTACTGCTGTATTCCTCTGTATTCTTATTGCTAACTTTTTTTTATGTACAGCATCAGCCAAAGAACTGGAATATACGATTTAGGCTAAGCAAGCGCTGTGACCTATGAGGCCATTCAACGCTGAAACGGAAATTGAGAGTAAAAAGGTTTGAAAGGTGTAACAAGAGGAAATCCTCACAGGTGCACTATGCAGCAATTGCTAGGACAGGGTTGAGGGAAGTAAGATAGCAGAAAGATAATATGAACGGAGGGATAGTAAAAGAAATGAAAGGGGTTGCAGCTCTGGCCGATGGAACGCTGCAAAGAACCTTAAGTAATGCCCACAGTGCACCGCATGAGGTACACTGACAAATCAGATTCCTTCGTCTGCCGTCGTACCACCACGACGGACAGGTTCGATATGAAATAAATTTAAAAAATATATTTCAACGCCAACAGTTGAAACTGGGGATACGAATATAGAAAGAAACACTAACACAACAAAAGGTTTATTTACAAGCTTACTAACAAAGGTAAATGCAGAATTGTATCTCCTATTTACATAAAAAGACAGAATCTTACACTGCATGAACTGGGGGAACAGTGAGGCAATTCAAATACTTGCTAGTCTATTTGACAATTCGAAGGGATGGCTTCTCAAAAGGAAAACGGTGATTGCAGACGTCCTCTTGACTCCGTATTGCAGAAACTAGTCAGCTTGAAAGGCAGGAACTCCCCAAAACCTGTAGCAGGGCCTTTTCTTCTCTGGAGTCTGCTCAACGTCGCGATTACACGGTAGTCCACTCCTAAAGATGACTAGACCAGTATCCAACCAACTCTCGAACAACTTTTCTTCTGATCCTTCGTCGGTCCCTTTCTCTCTTATCTCTCACGGATA
Organism: Macrobrachium nipponense; assembly: GCF_015104395.2. Lineage (NCBI taxonomy): Eukaryota > Metazoa > Arthropoda > Malacostraca > Decapoda > Palaemonidae > Macrobrachium > Macrobrachium nipponense. The sequence goes on along the minus strand of NC_087211.1, from coordinate 7,276,480 downwards.
ATCTCTGCTGCTGCTGATCTCTCACTGATATTCTGACCAGTGGCTCTTACCGAGGATATCTCTCTGTGACTAGCTGGTGTCTCTCTTCTACGATCTCTCTCTCTCCTGCTATGACCATCGTATTTATACGGCAGGGGCTCTGGGGGGGCAGCCTACGCGAACGTCACAGATTCGCGAGATTTTTAGAAATTCTTAGATGAATCTAGACGAGGTATTTCATCAGAAATCGCGGCGTTTCTCATGTAACGACGAGTTCCACAACACTCCTGCCGATTCTAGAACCGTCATGATAACAGGCACCTCCAACACGGGCGCGAAAGCCTCCTTTCTGCTGAACTTCTCGAAAATGCGTTCTCCTTTCCTTTATCGTTCTTTGCTAGGAAGCAATTACCATCACAATAAGGGAAAGGCTGTTGTAATCCATCAGAGTTGCAAATGAATTTCGGTTTCTTTTCATCGAACTTTGATCTTGACCTTTGTTTTTGTTTATAGGCCTAATGTGCAATAATTTCCTTATAAGGAAAAAGCTGTTATACTTCATCAGCGTTACAAATGAGTTTAGAAAGCAATGCAAGCCGTGTTTCTTTGTTGTTGAGCCATAAACAGGCCATTTTAAAACGTATTCACCCAGAGGAAGTCCACTCAAGAATGTTTTGACCAAGCTTGATACAAATGTCAAATGTGCTCTATACTCTTCATGATATCTGCTAACAGATAAGTTGCCTGATTATTCTCAACATCTCCCTCTTGCCTAATTCGCCCAGAAGTCAATCTGATGAAATATATTCGAAAAAAATTTTTGTATCAATTTTCATCATTATACATTCTTGCGTTTACGCTTTTATTCAGCTACCACATAATTTTTCTTATCGGTTAGTTTCTAGATGTTACCCCAGCTTTTTTCTCAAGTTATCCTTAGTTCAATTGCTATTGTATCACAGCTCTTTCTTAGAAAATATGCTGCTACGTAAATACTATTAGTGGTGATTCATGCTCCTTTTGTGTTGATTTTAATGGCATTACCTTCAGATGGGATGTATTGGACGGATTACCCTTCCTTTTCTTACTGTATTATTATTATTATTATTATTATTATTATTATTATTATTATTATTATTATTATTATTATTATTGAGTAGATGGCCCCTATTCATATGGAACAAATCCCCATTGGGGCCAATGCCTTTAAATTCAAGCTCCCAACTAATATGTTGTTCATTTGAAAGAAGTAATGGAAAGCAATAGGAAATACAGAAAGAAGAGATCAGTACTATAAAAAGAGGTAAATTAAAAGTCTAATAAATAAACAGATAATAATGTAGATAGATCTTTAAACTATAAGGAGAATTGCTTGAGGGTAATACAGAAGAAGAAGGTGGCTTGTGTCTACCACTTAGCTTAAAATCCGGAGAAAATATTAACGTTTAATTAGGACTCAGCATTCAAAAATCCCAAGTAATCTCTTCGACATGGATTACCGTCGCCTAATTTCCGCCTGCGATGAAGAAACGTCAAGGCTTTCATCATGCGAATGTCGCAATATGAAGACAGGTTTCCCATATTATTATTATTATTATTCATTAATTTATTATTATTGATTATTACTTATTTTATTATTATTATTATATTATTATTGAACTACTATTATTATTATTATTATTATTCATTATTCTAGTTATTATTATTAGTTTCAGATGATGAAACCCTATTCAAGAGATTTTGTACTCTCGCTCTCTCTCTCTCTCTCCTCTCTCTCTCTCTCTCTTCTCTCTCTCTTCTGTTAGGCACTTCTGGTAAGCTTGCGTTATAAATGGTTCATTTATCCGCCGTTTCAGTGATTTTTGATTTCGTATGTGATGGAAAGTTCTGTTTAATATTCTAACTGATAAATGCTAGCATTAAATTTATTAACAATGCACATCTACAAACGGGATATGCACACTTAAAGAGAGAAAGAAATGGTTCTTCTTAGCATGGAATTAACAGTTCGAAACTAGAAAAGGAGAGAGAAATAGAGAATAAAAATAATTCTTAGCGTGAAATTAAACAAGTAGAAAGTAGAAAAAGATGGAGAGAGAAAGTCAAAGGGAATCAGACAGCGAGAGTAATGGAATGAGAAGCGGCCGTTTATAACGAGATCTGGAGATTCATTTCAGTTTCATACGAGACCGAAAAGTTCGTCAGTGAATTCTTTTAAAAGATGTAGGCAAAATCAATGTAATCCTTGAAACAGGTCCCTAAAACATTTCAATGACCTTAAAAAGTAGTCAAAAAACAATGGTGCTTTTAGTAGGTGCTGAAACAGAAGTTTGAATATATTTGTTTGTATGGTGCTTTTACGTTGCATGGAACCAGTGGTTATTCAGCAACGGGACCAAAGGCTTTACGTGACTTCCGAACCACGTCGAGAGTGAACTTCCATCACCAGAAATACACATCTCTCTCACCTCAATGGAATGTCCGAGAATCGAATTCACGGCCATCGAAGTGGTACGTCAACACCATACCGATCACGCCACTGAAGCGCTCAGTTTGAATATGAACTGTGTATGATTAAATGAGTTCGCGTATAACACAATATTGAACACATATACAAATGCTCTTCCCCTGTGCGTGTTCTTAAAATGATTGATGTATTAATACCATAATTCATACCTTGTCTGCATACTTTTCATTCGCCACATTTAATCGGATTAAAGCACACACATACACACACACACACACACACACATATACAACCGGAAATGTTATTTTAAACGAACCGAAGGTCTGGCACGGGATCACGGGGAAATGAGATGTCTAGGACCTCGTTATCACATCCACTTCACGTTCGTCACATTTGCCTTTTTGTGATGACTGCGATATTATGCCGTGAAACGTCGCTTCCGAAACGATCTGTGATCTCCCAGTCATCATGGAATCATAATTATTCTCATAATATTCCAGTATTGCTTTTCCTCCAAGTGTTCGCACAATGCCATCATCTTCGTAAAATACGAATCTCCCCAATGCTCTCCCTTCCTCTGTGTGTTCTGGTGTCAATACAGGGATGATGACCACCACTGAAGGTATTTGCGGACCTTTATGGAATCCTGACATTAAGAAACTCTATCATGACATTCCCGAAGGTCTCGAGATAACATAATTTCGGCGGTTAGTTCAATCTGCATGTAGTTAATCTTATATGAATCCTTTTCGTAAAGCATATTTCAACAATGCTAATTTATCATGGGAGCAGAGCCTCAGGCAACATAAAAAACATAATTCTTAAATCAAAAGCAAATCATTCTCACTTGCATACAAAGTGCAAACTTACTCCAGACGTTGATTCAAGAATAATTTTTGATGGAATCGTATTAAAATGTCTAGCAATGATGCCAATTAAATACCTACATCTAATCTTTTCTTCCTTCTTGTTACAACGGAGACACCGAAGTACAAAGCTTGCAAGCTGATGCCATCACTAGTTCCCTAAGTGAAACATAATAATTAGAGTTTAGTGGTGAGAGGGTGACCTTTGTCATCGATTTCGTACCTCTTACCAGAAATTATCCGATTTTTGCCTTACGTCAGAGCTGAAGAAACCGTAACAAAATTGCTATATCAGAAACGACCCAACATACTTCCAAAAGACCCTAATATTCTAATAAACGATACATGAAAAATTATTTGTAAACGAACCTATCACATACGCTTTCTATAATACTAAAAAAGAGCTAATACATTAAATTCATAATTCATATCCTGTCAGCCTAAATTGTATTCACCACATTGAAGCGTAATTAACCCAAGAGCGCCGAAGAGTCATTCCAAATGAACCTCAGGTCTGACATGAGATTGAGATGGAACGAAATTGACACCGATACAGAATGAGATTCACGCTATTCATACCATTTGCATTTATGTGATTTCTGTCAAATACTCCGGAATCCTATAATACGTATTTATAATATATAATACTGCATGACGTAATTCTGTGTCATCGCTAGTGTCACAGAATACGAATCTACCCAGAACGCTCTTCTACTTTGTTCTGCTAGTAATTCTGGTCCAAAGACGGCGATTCAAGGTATTTGTGAACTTCATTATATCTCATCATGAATAAATATCATGTCAGAATTCCAAACGTACTCTGAACGGTCGGCTTTATCTGCAAGTAGCGACTTCTGTCACGAGATACCATTAACACGAATCACCAAAAACCCAGTCAGCGTGAAAACTATATACATTTTCTATTACAAAGGAATAAGTTTCATTTGTAAACGAGTAGCCCAAGCAAGCAGCTATTCGATTATATAAATTTTTCAAGTCTCACATAGATATAAAAATTGAGATAGCAGAGAAGAGAATGGAATCGTCCTTTCTTCATTCCTGTTACCTTCCTTTCTCAGGCCCTAACTGCAAAACCATGTCTTTTATTAAGACCTGCATTTAAACAATAAAAGCGTCGAATAATAATTTGCAAGGTTCGGCATTGTTTGGGTAAATGCAGTTGTGGTAACGTCCAGTGTGGATAGACCCAAACGTTGTATTGTCTGCAGACTAATGAAGGAATATTTAAGTATAACACTTTCTATTAAAAATAATTTTAAAAATGAACAATATCAAAGTTGATGTAATTACCAATTTGGAAAAAATATGTTACACAAGCAGTTATCTTTGGCAAAATAATGACGTACCAATTTCTTAAAATAAAGTTTAATGAACAATGGACATTCCCATAATGCAAAGGCTAAAACAGAATTCAGGCGAGTTAAAATAGCTAATTAACTGAATGCTTTCGTTTAGAGTTCTCTGAAGTGAAATGACAAACATCTTTCATCAAATATGTTGTGTACAGATAAACCTCGTGTATAGAACTTCCTGATTACGAGAGATGACTCGGAGTAAGCTAATTGTTCCTCTTCCGGGAATCTCTTCTCCCCCCTACCTGGTCGAGGGCGGATTCCTGATTGGTATCTTCTGTTTGGGATAAGACAAACACTCTTCAGGAAGGGACCAGAAGAGACTCGAAGGGCGCTCTCCCAGAAAAATGTACCTTTGGAGATGGAGGGAATAAATACTATTTCTAAACAAAGAAGAAGAAGAAGAAGAAGCAGGAGGAGGAGGAGGAGAAAATATTTGCTCTCCTGGAAAACTCTTAAAAACAGGTTTCCTTTTTATAAGTTACATTTATTTGCTATTTTCATGATAACTTTTTCATTTATATTTTTCTGTTTTATTAACTGATCTCTTCTTTCTATATTTCTCATTACCTTCCATTACTTATTTCAAATGAATATCATAATCTTTGGAAGCTTTAAATTCAAGTCATTGGGTCCTGTAGTGGGCTTGTTCCATAATAATAATAATAATAATAATAATAATATAATAATAATAATAATAATAATAATAATAAAAAGGGCAGAATTCAGCTAATTAATTTTACATTCGGTGAATTCTGCAATTTTATTCAACAGAATTTGTTTAAAAGAGGGTCTTCTTCCAAAACAACAACAATAATAATAATAATAATAATAATAATAATAATAATAATAATAATAATAATAATAATAATAATAATAATAATAATAATAATAAAACTGTTGAATAAAAGGGCAGAATTCAGCGAATTAATTTTACATTCGGTGAATTCTGCCATTTTATTCAACAGAATTTGTTTAAAAGAGGGTCTTCTTCCAAAACAATAATAATAATAATTATAATAATATAATAATAATAATAATAATAATAATAATAATAATAATAATAATAATAATACTTACCATAGGTCGGTGAATACAACAGTACAAACCACAGGCTTTCAGAACTCTATGAAAAACTGGTGGCCATTTGTTGAGGTAAACGCCCTATTTACTTTCTCATTATTCTTTTTGTCCATAGATGGGACTGACTGGAGCGTAATCTTTGCTACTTACCTCAAACTGCTCTCATCACTCTTGGCCCTGTGGAGGTGGTGCTGGATACGACGAGGAGGAGGGGAGGGTGTTGATCCGTCCCGTCCAGGATTCACCATTGGGCCGATTATCTTGTGTCGTCCTCATGGCGTTTCTTGCCCACAGAGGTTCGTGGATAATGAGAGAGACAGAGAGAGAGTATAGCATATGTTTAAATACTTGTTAATTAAAAAAAATTATTATTATTATTATCATTATTATTATTATTATTATTATTATTATTATTATTATTATTATTATTATTATTATTATTATTATTATTATTATTATTATTATTATTATTATACTGGTTCAATTTCAGCATTCTTTTCCTGCAAGGACCAAAGTGATGCTCTAGCCCAGTGGCTCCCAAGCGGTGGGGTGGGGGTGGGGGTCACGACCCCCTGGGGTGCCATGTAGCAGAATGCAGGGGGTCATAACCTGAGGATATGTATGTATAAAACCATGGGATGTATACATACATGGGTTATTTTGGGCAGTGGGTCGTGGGCCATGGACAGGTATCTTTTTTTTATTTTGCTGTCACCTGCTGACAACAATAAAAATAGAGGGAAAAAACTGTGGGGTTTAACGGCTGAAATAAACGATATCCGGGCTTTGGGAAGAGGGGAGAATGCAGCAAATGGTGATATGATATAGGCAGAAAATTTCTGTTTTTACTATTTGATAAATAATGGCCGAAATATTTTGCATTTTTACTCTCGAAAATTACATTAGCGAGCAAAGCTGTTTTCTGCACACATTAGAATTATTTATACACATAGGACGAGCTTTTGAATACTGCGTGAAATACAAAATCGTTAGATAAAAACTTTCAATTACTTTAATGAGTTAACTAGATTCTGATAGTGGTGTTCACATTTTCGAAATTCTTTTTTCAGTTTTGGAAAAGAAAGAATGAAATAAAAGGACGGATTATATATATATATATATATAATATATATATATATATATATATATATATATATATGAGTGTGCAACCGTTTCATTCTTAACAAATAAAAGTTACACGATTTAAGAAAGAGGCTTCCTTCTCGAGTTTGAAACGCGGTGCCAAATATGCCCAATATTGGTGAGCTTTCAATTATGTTTCCCTAAGCCTTATTCATGACTTGACGTTTAACCGAACAAGTAGTTTGATTTCATTATCCATTCTAAAAACCAGTGAGACATGATACAAGTTCTGTCATTTACGCTTATAAAGATATATATGTAACATGAGGAATTTTATTGTTCACAATTTTAGCTATAAAGAAAATAAGGAAATCAGATAGAATCCCGTTCTAGGAATCTGTCTTTCCCGACGGCTCTTAAAAAGTCGGAAGAAAATCTCGGGCAGACACAGGATAAAGAATTTTGAATCTCCATAAAACCTAAGTGAGCGACTTTTTACGCCTCTATTTTCTGTTTCCTTTCCTGAACTCACAGTATTTCTTTTTTAGCTGAGCTGAGTTTAATGTTAAAAATGTAACTCAGCGTCGCAAAAATTTTAATGCTGGCCTTGTGGGCATTTCTGTAACAACATACTTGGGAATAACTGACAACAGAGTTTATGTTTCCATTGTTTTTAAGCGAACCGGAAAATTCTAAACAAAAGAGAAACGATTTCATTAATAATCTGTTTAGGATCCTGCAGCCATAATATACAAAAAGGATATTCCTTCTTTCTGTGGTTACCTGGAAAATATTATATTATTATTATGTCTCTACAGATCTTCTGGTAAAGGAACTCACACCAAATATGCCATCCCGTACGATGGAGCTGTATTACATTTCAAAAATATATAATTATATATAACGCCCTCTGATAATGTCTAAGTGAATCTTAATATATCTTCATTAGGTAATAGATTTATTAAGTAAGGTGGATTCTTTTGATAGACTGTGAGAAGATCTGAAATATATCTTTATTAAAGTACATAAGAGAAAAACTTGTATTTTTCGATAAGATACGAATAGCTCTGAAATGTACCTTCAGGTAGGTAAGGGATATATTAGAGCACTGGCGTTCCTTGGATGAACAATGATGGTCTACTATATATATCTATGTAATCGCGTTCCAACATTTTACTCTTCAAGACCAATATTTCTTGTTCTGCTCTGCTGCCAGATCATAGTATTTCCCAGTTATCATCGTTATGAGCAGCAGTAACTGCTGTAGATCTGTTCTGACGAGCAAAATGTATGCAGTGTCAAGTGTACTGTTCTCTGACTCAGTTTCCCAGAGACGGCCAGAAGGGTGTGTTGTGGCAGTTGCTCATTCAACATTCATCTGGAACAGACGGCTGTGCAGAGGCACCAAGCAGTACATTAGTTCTTCAAATGCAGTGAAAATTGTCTAGAAATTTAAACCCAGTCGAATTTTGTATTTCAATTCTTAGAGGACAATTGATGTGGTCTGGTATGTGGTAGTCTCTGTGATAAATATAAAAGTTTTTGTAATGCACGCCCCAGTCTAAATTTTGCAATTACACATAAAAACCATGACAATATATCAAGTGTGAACTTTGAGAAGAATCAGTAACTATTGATTGAACGACCAATGGATGCTAAATAGAGAACTGGGTTCCAGGCATGATTAGCCGAGCTGGGTGATTAATATCTTCTGTGTTTATCATATGCGAATTTTCGTAATTTCCATAGTATATATATATATATATATATATATATATATATATATATATATATATATATATATATATTCATTAATCTTATTATTATTTCTCTCCCTTTCTAATATATATGAAAACGTTCATTTCCGTGCCCTGCCGTGACACGGTCAAGTGCTTCGGCAAATTGAATTAAGTTCGATCGAGCTGCCTTCAAACTCTTCTTGATTTCCAGTCGAAGTGTTCTTAAACCAAATGGAAATTGTTGCAAGTAATAGCACAGTAACTATTCAAGCCAATGTTTGCTTGCTTTAAATTATTTTGTAAATAATTTTATTGTAATGACAAATCAAGGATTTATGTCAGACTTTGAAGGAAATATACTTCGAAGCAAAGAGCGACTTTCCTCTAAATATGGACCCTTAATTCCCAAGTCTTTGTACGGTATTTAAAACAATTGATATGTTTCCTGTCGATAAAATGAGAATAATGATCGAACAACAACTAATGAGGATAATATAAAACTTTATTAACTGGGACGAAGAAAAGACATTGAAATATTTAAATAAAATTTTCACGTTCGAAGAAATCAGAAATATTTGAACATTATATCTTACAAATTATAAACTTTAAAAATACTCTTACGGTGACTGAATCCACGTTATCATTTCTACTTGGTAAATATGTTAGACTGACCTCCTTCGAAAAATGATATATATGTCACAATCACACATACATTGTCTAAAAATATATTACCTGAAGGTAAATGATATTTCAACAATCATTAGAATATGTACCAGGACATATCACAGGTGTAGGATCATCTTTGATAACTGAAAGCTGTGGAAAGGATATTCAGCAGGACAAAAGGACTTGTGCTGCCCATGGAGAATGCAATTTGGAATGTATTTTAAATAATGATCCATCTAGAGTTACAATCATAATTATATGACTATTAATCGTTTTACTCATAATGTGTATTATACACTCTCGTGCTATATAAGTCATGGAAGAGTAAATGATAAGACATACTGAACTAATACATAGTAGTTATAAAAATAACAAGAATAGAAGTGAATTACCAGAATGAAATAAAAGTTTATGATTGTTACTTTTGATGTGAAGATCCTTCAATACCTTTGCAAATACTGTTTCATCCACTCGACGTAGTTCTGATTTTTGTTTTATTTTTTATTTTCCGTACCCTCACGTGTGACCAGTTCGAAAGCGCGAGTTGCATTTGTTTTCCCTGTTCTCTTCTGGTCCTGTCGTTTGATTGCAATATTTTCCGTTATCACGTGGAATACCTTTTACCAAAACGTATTTCACGCCCCTACAAAAGTGTTCTCTTTTTTTTTTAACAAAATTTCTTGCAAAGAGAGAGAGAGAGAGAGAGAGAGAGAGAGAGAGAGAGAGAGAGAGAGAGAGAGAGAGATGAGAGAGAGAAATATTTCCGCGTCTGAAATCCAGTGACCATTGTGCGTATGTTGTTTACCGACTGATTTTTGTCTTTGTGGCGCCTGTTCCAGACACAATGAAACTCAAAAAGACTTCATTTGATCGACACAATGGAAGAGACTTCGAATTTGTTTCGCTTCATAAAAAAAAAAAAAAAAAAAAAAAAAATATTGAAAGACGAATGACAATAAAAACAAAAAATTTTTCGATGTAGTTCTGGCTGTCAACCCAAGCGCTGATGCCGTCTCAGCCTTCCAACGCCGAAGACTGAAAGGATCGAATTAGAGAGGCTGGAATTGACATAAAGTGAAAGGCTAAAATGTCGGAGTAGGTAGGGACCGAAAAGGGCGTTGCAGACAACCTTCAGTAAAGCCTTATACAGCGGCCCGTGTGACATGCGCTGACTGCACTTGTCTCCTACTGGGAAGAAAATGAACGTAGCTCAGATTTTCTCTTTTAAGATAAAACTTTTTATCAGACTGATGGTTGGGTTGACCACATGCCATACTACTACTACTACTACTACTACTCTCTCTCTCTCTCTCTCTCTCTCTCCTTTTTTTTATGTGCAATTCTTCTCTGGGAATTTGTACGCTCATCCGAATATATATATATATAATATATATATATATATATATATATATATATATATATATATATATATATATATATATAGTGATTATATATATATATATATATATATATACTATATATATATTTATATATATACATCGTGCTACAAATGTCCTTTAATATATAATTCACTCTACTCGGAATTATATATTTTTCATATATGCTTAACCGAAGGGGAATTTTATTAGGCGTTAATAGAAGTCGGCGCCCAGGCGCAAACCCAAGGACACCATACAAATCCAGAAACGTCAGTGAAACTTTTAAAACCACTCCACCACCGCAATGTGATATGACATATATATATATATATATATATATATATGTATATATATATATATATATATATATATATAGATATATATATATATATATAAATATATATATATATATATATATATATATATATATATATATAATATATATATATATATATATTATATATAGATATATATATATATATATATATATATATATATGTATATATATATATACACACACACACTTTTCCCCCAAAGTTTCGGCCTCCCATAGAAAACAAAAAACATTAAACAAAAAATCTTAAACTATCATCCTGACGTAAAAAAATATAGTCCACATCGATACTGAACATTGCAGAATACGCGTACAAATGATGCCGCCACCAGCTTTCATCGATCACTATAACACCTCCTCCCCATCCGTCGGGATCACCATAACCAGACACCATTAATTTCCTTCTCTCCATCCACACACATTTGTGGAACCCATATCTTTCTGCTCTTCGTCTCGTCCCAGTGATTTGTAAGGTGACACTGAACACAGAATGTTGTTTCTCACGATTCCTTCATTCAATTTGTAAATTTCAGCTTATTAGACAACTGAATCTTTGTCTGAAAAGTTATGCATCACTAAATAACTCGTGATATCACGAACATGACTGATGTATGTCAGGTCAAACGTACGCAGTTTTATTTAGTGGATTTACCCAGACTGAAATATTCCAAATCTCGCCCTGATATCATCATGAAAAGATTTCCTTTTCGTATCAAATACCTGAGGAACTTACTGTTCGAACAACAGATCAGCATACATACACCTGTGTATTTGTGTATTCATTTATTTATCTGCTTATTTATTCGTTTTCTATTTATTTATTGGATGCAATCCAGAGTTTCAGTCGCTTCCATTCTGTCTCACTCAAGACTAAAAGGACACAATTAATCTCTACAAAACGCATCCTGTTTCACAGACTTTTATTTTCTCGTCGGGGCCAAAAACGAGAACAATGACAATTCGGGAGACCGTCTGTCAAAACGTCTCCAGTTTCATGACACTAACATTGTAATGGGCGTCACACGCCCTACACATTTCCAACGATGTTATTGTTGACCTTGACGGAAGATGAGCACAAGCATTCGACAGCAGCAAGCATAACAGGGCGCCGGCCGAGTGCTTGCTCATTTCCCTTCACTGCTGTGCAAACAGCGCAAGTGTGTCCCGCCTGACGCTCCTCATAATGTGCCAGACTGAATTGTTAATTTTTAATATATTTAATCTTATTGATGTATCATTTCGAAGGTTAAGGAACAGCCTCCCTTCAGAGGATGTCGTGCAACTGGAACTAAAGAGGTTCAAGTGAAGATGCAGTGTATGAATACCCTAATGCAATTCTTGTATTTTAATCATTTACATAGAATTTTTTTCTGTTTATCCGCTGATGTTTTTAATTTAATATTTTAATTTTTTATAAGTAATCTCTTCATTCTGCATTTCCCATGACATTCTGTTACTTCTTTCTAATGAAAACCATTATATTATTTGGAAGCTTGAAATTCAAGTCAATAGCCCCTTTGGTTGGCTTGTTCCTTATGAAAAATGTTCATGTTCTGAATAATAATAATAATAATAATAATAATAATAATAATAATAATATAATAATAATAATAATAATAATAATAATAATTTTCAGTGACCATAAACTTTGATCATATCAATACTAAGCGGGTAAACTGCAAAAACAAACCCGATGACACTGGACGCTGAATGTATAGAAAAAGATAACAAATAATATTCATAGCCTGAAAATATGCAAACTCGAGTTTTAGACGTTTTATCAATATGACTATTCATCAATTGTGTTTATTTGCCAAACGCTTTGTGTAAATACTCTAATCAAGAGGTGTTAGGGGAAGAGATACGCGCCACGCAATGATATAAACAATATATTCATTACATTTATGTCATACCAAAAATGAAATTCGTCCATCAATTCACAAATTCTCATTTATCTTTCTGTGGCTTTTATTCAATTCATGCATTTTTTTTTTATTAAATGTCACGAACTATATAACTTTCAATGTTTACTGAAAATGAATATGGCCATCCCAAAATACGAAGTGAAAAAAAAGGAAGGGTAATTATTGTGCATCGTCCCCATATTCACTTAATAGTCTCGTAAAACACAAGTAACTATTGACAAACATTTCGCATTTTTAACCTTATTGACATGGCTTTGGGACAGTTTCAAGTTGGTGCGTAACTCATTGACTAAAAATGTAGAGTATTTGACTTCACAACTTTTAAACTATGGCTCTTGTTTATACTGGAATAATAAAAAAAGACATTTCTATAGATTTTCACCATATAGCCGTGACTATTTGTTTTCTATTCGCAAACACAAAGCTACAAATGTCGTTGGACACCAACGCTCTCCACCTAGAACTAAAACCAAAGGGGAATTATTATAATCGATCAGTGGCAGTCAGTCACCTGGTGGATTCGATCCGCTGAGAACGACTACCTCAGACTCCAGCGAATAGTTCTCTCACAGTGGGGCTATTCGTAAGGATCTCCAGACATGCAGACATATATATACATCAGACATTTCGCTCCACAATTTCCGGGGTTATGGTACACTAATGTCTCAGCTTTTCGTATGTTCTTCATATCAGAGACACGTTGCTTCAAATGTTGAATCCCTTCTTCCTACGTTTGTCTTTATGGAATCAGATTTCACAAGTTGAATTTCAACCGGAAATTTCTATTCTCGTCTTCTCTACGCGTTGTGTAAAACGAGGTTCATGTTCAGCAATAAAAATAAAACATGTGTCTCTTCGCAATAGCAGGGTCTAATACCGAGAATTTAAATTCCTGAGCATTGTATCGCCACGACTAGTTTGAAACGGATGCGTAAATGCCAGAGGAAAAAAAAAAAATTGTAACAAACAGAAATAAGGACTTTAGGGATATACACTTTATTTGACAGATAACAGGCCTACATTTCTGCTCATTTGAATAAACTAACTAGAATTTCTTACCAAAGGGAGGGTTAGTTTCATGGTCAGCCTCCAAATAAGGCCACGTCACAAAATGAAATACATCTTCTTCGGGTCCTGAATTTCGGCAGATACAGAAAATCTCAAAACTATGAATTTTCATCCAAAAACTGATTCATCTGAGTTTCGTCCTGATTACTCTATGTATTTTGCGGACGACTTTTAGAAATATTTTTCGGTGGGAATAGAGTCAAAAATATCTGTAAAGCAATTTATATTTATCGGGTTTGTATATTCAATGCTGGCTTTCGATGGTATTGTACTTCCGACTGCAATACGTGAGTTAAATAGCTCGCAATATTCATTGGGATCCCAGTAAAATGGAACGGATATTGACAATGAATATTTGCCTAAAAGAAACAAGTTTTTGTTGATATACACACACACACACACACACACACACACACACACACACATATATATATATATATATATATATA
>NC_087211.1:7249569-7254569 GCF_015104395.2 Macrobrachium nipponense | reverse complement strand
TAAAAATTGACTCACCTGTAATGATAGCAGGCTCTTTGATTCACAACAGTTGATAAAAATCTAGAATTCCTTTGCAATCATTTAATTGAGGGCAGATGAGAGAAGAGAAAGGAAGGGTAAAAGTGAATGAGGAAATATAAATATGTAAAAGAAATGATATGGAAGCAAATGTTGGAATACTGGAGAAAATGCATAAGTGCAATAGAAAGCGAAGAGTATTGGAAAAATAAATTAAATGCAATAGAAATCAAAGAATATTGGTAAAATGAATGAAATGCAATAGAAAGCAAAAGAATATTGGACAATGAATTAAATGTAATAGGGAGCAGAGAATGGTGGAAAAATGAATAAAAGCAATAGCAAACAAAGAATGTTGGAAAAAAGTCCACAAAAGTAATAGAAAGCAAAAAACTATTGGAAACAAATAGAATGCAATAGAAAGCAGAGAACATTGGAAAAAGTGAACAAAAGCGATAGAAAGCTTCCGGAGAAAGCAGCAGGAAGAGAAAGCAAGTTAAACAGAACGACCTCAGAATAACCATGCAGCAAACATAAGGGCAAATGTAATAACAGTAAAGGCTGCCCCAACTTCCTCTTTATTCAGTCTCTACGGGAGGAAGAGGAGGAGGAGGATGCTTTTCCTGACTGGACTCTGTCGTTAAATGGAAAGATATTTTTCTCGGGAAAGGGATAAGAAATAATGAGGCTTCTAGATTATTATTATTATTATTATTATTATTATTATTATTATTATTATTATTATTAATGGGCCAAGATGGCTGGGTTTGGAGGCCGGAGAAACAGTTCACTCTACCAAATTCTAGTATGGTTTTTTGGAGAAACAATAATATGAAAAAAGTTTTTTTTTTTTTTTTGCACCTTCATCCGGCTGCGTGTTTGTAGACTCGTATACATGTTGAATGAGAATTTGAATTACTCGGCGGGAGGGGGGGCGCCGGCGGTGGAGTTTATCCTGTTTTGATAGCAAGCTGGATATATATACATATATATATATATATATATATATATATATATATATACATATATATAATACATATGTGAGTGTATGTGTGCGTACAGAGGAAATAGAAAGAGAGTAACAGATAGACAGAGAAACATTAATAATGAATATGACCGTTGATTCCAACCAATATCTTGTATTTATGCGTAACCTCGTTTTCGCTTCCCGTTTGTGTTGAAACGTTGATTAATTGTTTGATCAACAACTCCACTCTCATTTTATTTTCTGTGCGTGTGTGTGTGGTGTGTGTGTGGTGTACGTGTGCAGGAAGAAGGCTTGGTTTTTTTACGGTGTCGAAGGTAATAAAACTTTCCACGGCGTGTTTGTGGAGGCTAAGAATAATAATACATTTTTCCTCTCTCTCTCTCTCTCTCTCTCTCTCTCTCTCTCTCTCTCTCTCTCTCTCTCTCTCTTCCGTTCCGGTGATCTTGAACTGACTGAATGAGTACACGTGGACAGAAAATATTCAATTCAAAACAAATAAAGGAATCAATGAACAAATGAATGCTTAGTGATGCTACAAGATGAAACAACGATAAACTCGAACATATTATCGAAGATTCTCCACCACCGAGAGGAGTATAATAAAATCCTCCCTAACGAGAAAGGAAATAAAGACGTATATTTGGAACCGGCGCCGCCGCGTTTTGTTAGTCAACTTCAGTCTTTAAAAAACTCTTTATCTTGTGCTTCCAAGACATTTCCAGGCCCTCTCCTAAAACTTTATGGCGTTGCTATTTTTTCGCATTTTTAAAAACTGGAGCCGCGTTACCGAAAAAGAATGCGTGTGTGTATATATATATATTATATATATATATATATATATATATATATATATATATATTATATATATATATATATACATATGTATATATAATTATATATATGTGTGTGTGTGTGTGTGTGTGTATAAATATATATATATATATATCATATATATATATATATCATATATATATATATATGTGCGTGTTTTTTGTGTGTGCAGTGTGTATGACTGGTAAAAAATGTTTTGTTACAACAGAATTCCATCTATTAAAAGGAGCCCATCAAACGACAAAATAAAGAAAGTAAGTACTATATTTTGGCGTTTTACGGGCTCCTTATATCATATATATATATATATACATATATATATATATATATATATATATATATATATATATATATATATATATATATATATATATATAATATAATAATAATAATAATAATAATAATAATAATAATAATAGATTATATCTCTCCTTATTAACTTTTGATCAACCAGTCATCTAAATAAACATGAATTTTTATATAATTTTTCCTTATTAGTTGTAATCATTGTTCATCTTTTACAACTTTTGTTTTGGATTCAGGTTATAGTTATGCCTATTTTCTAATAAAAGACACAATGCTCACATATCAAGAAACAATAAGAGACAAAAAGAAAGTTCTAAAATGGCTAAGCAAGGTTTCTTCGCAGTTAACTCTGGGTTTGGGACACAAAGCATTCTAAGCACTTGCTCTGGTAAACATTAAGGTCTGGAGCTTGGAAATAAAAAAAGGCATAACTCCATATCAAAGACGAAACTACTGTCATAGCACTTTTTATTATCGTAAGAATAGTTTTACCAGACCTATGAGCTGATTATCAGCTCTCAAAGGGGTTGGCCCGATGGATTTGATTATACTTGTATTGTTTTTTAAAAGTATTTTGTCAATTAAATTACACATGTTCAAAAACTTCATAATAGGATTAACTGCAAATTTTGTAGTTCCCAACCAAATTTCACTGATCGATTTGTTTGTAAAATTTGATAGTCGCTGTTGATACTTGAGATGTTCACAAAACGAATGCCCAATTCTTATCATTATTTTACACTCGGAGCAAGAGACTGAAGTAAAACAAAGGGGCGGTAACGCTAAATGGCGAACTGTGAAGGGAAACAATATTCTTGGCTTTATAAAGAAAAGGAAAATCAGAGATACAAAATGGTAGATCCCAGGAACCCACTGCCGAAAGTAGATTCCGGACGAACAGGAAGAAATTCAACGTCCAAGTCAAACATTTACTGAAACATTTTGTTGATTGAAAATAAGAGAATACTTATGATTAACACGCCAGGTATTGAAAAAGAAACCCACAAAATCACTTTGTAACTTGTTTACTTCTAAGTATTTAGTAAAACTAAATGTAAATACTTAGAAGTAAACAAGTTACAAAGTGATTTTGTGGGTTTCTTTTTCAATCTTCAGATGAAAACTGAAAGAAGTTTTTGTTTGGTACGCCAGGTATTACTATATATATATATATATATATATATATATATATATATATATATATATATATATATATATATATATATATATATATATATATAATAGTTTCAATTAAAGATGGAAAAAGGACATAATAGGTGGAAATGCCTGCCAAAGGAGATGTTGAAACAATTCAAAATTAATGAAGGGGTTAATTGACATTTGTGTAATTGTGATGGTAATTGCTTCATAGCAAAGAAAGATAAAGGAAAGGAGAACGCATTTTCGAGAAGTTCGGCAGCAAGGAGGCTTTCGCGCCACTGTTGGAGGCGTCTATGCTCGCGGCTGTTCGAGAATCGGAATCGGCAGGAGTGTTGTGGATCTCGTCGTTACGTGAGAAACGCCGCGATTTCTGATGCAATACCTCGTCTAGATTAATCTAAGAAGTTCTAGAAATCCCTGGAGTCGGTGACGTTCGCCGTAGGCTCCGCCCCCAGAGTGCCGTATAAATACGACGAACGAACTTTGGAGAGCAGTGATCGTAGAAAGAGAGAGAGATCGTAAAAGAGAGAGATCACCAGTTAGTCACAGAGCCACAGATCAGATTATCAGTGAGAGATCAGCAGCAGCAGCAGAGATCTTCCGTGAGATACGAGAAAAAAGGATCCGACGAAGTATCAATCAAAAGAAGAGTTGTTCGAGAGTTGGTTGGCTATTGGTCTAGTCGTCTTCAGGTGTGGTCAAGGCCAATATTGGCCTTGGGTGTGGTCTACCGTGTTATCTCGACGTCGAGCAGACTTCAGAGAAGAAAAGGTCCTGTTACAGGTGTTGGGGAATTCCTGCCTTACAAGAAGATTAGTTTCTGCAATACGGAGTCAAGAAGACGTCCGCAATCGCCGATCTACATTTATGAAGCCAGCGCATCGAACCGCCAAATCGAGTAGCAAGTATTTGAATTGCCGCACTGTTTCCCCCATTTCTTGCAGTGTAAGATTCTATCTTTTTATGTAAATAGGAGATACCATTCTGCATTTACCTTTGTTAGTAAGCTTGAAAATAAACCTTTGTTGTGTTAGTGTTTCTTTCTATATTCATATCCCCAGTTTCAGCTGTTTGTGTTGATAAGTTTTTTTTTTTCTTTTTTATTATTTCATATTGAACCTGAAGCGGACCTCCCTCAGAGGCCGTAACATTGTCTCTGAGATCTCAGGGTCCGTAACAGTAATGTAAGCGTCTCATACTTATATAGTATATATATATATATATATATATATATATATAATATATATATATTATATAATATATTCTGTATATATTTATATATATATATGTATATATATATACATATATATATATATATATATATATTAATTCAAGTTATGTTTGGCAGTACTGTTTAATCTATAATATAAATATACAAGAAACAGTCATACAGTTTCAAAGGACGATTTAAGAAATACAGATCTTTGTACTCATCCATAAGAATGGCTTAAGAATCTCCACAGACCATAGACAATAATAAAAGGAAAACAGGGAACTGAAGATATGATGGCAATCTGTGAGGGATCCTTTGTAAGGGACTCAGTAGATTGCTCCTTTGGATGTAGCAGTCAAAATCCTTTTCATAGAAAGTCTGCCTTTTAGTGCCTGATTTTTTATTACTAGGTTGCCTTGAAGATCTCTCCTTCCCCGCCCCTGACTCTCCTCTCTCTCTCTCTCTCTCTCTCTCTCTCTCTCT
>NC_087211.1:7229569-7247069 GCF_015104395.2 Macrobrachium nipponense | reverse complement strand
TTATATATATATTCATACGTATTAGTTAGAAAATCAGGGTGTTTTCTCTCGCCCATCCCTAAAAAGAAGGGGAGAAAGAAGCAACGATAATTATTAGGAATAAGTAAAAACTTAGATCTGTTAAGTGATCCAGCTAATTGGAGGTTGGTGGGGCCAGTCCTTAGCGTCAACTGGATTAAGAGGATCTGGTCTTTGAGAGTCGATTCAGCGGAAAATCGACCATGAATAATATATAACTTATTGCTGCAGACAACGAGGCAGCCTCCCAAAATAAACAAATAAAAGCTGATGTAGGAGAGAGAGAGAGAGAGAGAGAGAGAGAGAGAGAGAGAGAGAGAGAGAGAGGCTGACTATGACGTGCAGGTAAATTGTAATTGAATTGTAATTCAATGATTTAGTTAACTGTGGCTATTAGGGAACTATTGCCCTTCGCTTACTAGAAATTTACTTTTATTTTGAAAACATTGATAATAAACGAATTATTTCCCATTGCCTTTGTTACTTCTTTCTGATGAACGCCATATTCTTTGGAAGCCTCAATTTTAAGTCAGTGGCCCATGTGGTGGGCTACTTCTACATGAATAGGATTCACATTCTGAACGATGATAATAATATTTACAAAAATTTTCATGTTGAAAATTAAGTTGATTAATATTCAGTAACAATAGAGTTCTGAGAGTTTTCTATTTTTATTTTTTTTTCGTCTGCGATGAGAGAGTTACCATCTATATCCTATGGCACATAGGCTTTAGATTAGTGTAACCAGAGCTGGGAACAGTCTAATTAGAATTCTTTCTCAACCCTCGCTAACGATTTTTAGTCTAACTAGCATTTCAGAGTACGCGAGGCTCAGAGCTCTCTTCGAGACTGGTCTAAGATTTTTGTCCAGTTAGTTGAATAGACTTGTCCCGTCTGACTGAAGATCCTCCAGATGCCGCTCAGTGAAAAATGCAAGTGAGATAGTGTTTGAAAGGTTCCCTGAACTATGGAATGTGTCATTAAATGAACACCGAGATAAGGAAATGAAAGTGCTGTCACCTCTGGCTAGTGTTGCTTTCCTTAGAGATGTCATTCAGTGAAAAGTGCTTTTAATGTTCCATTAATGAAAGGTTTCCTGAACTGTTGAATGTATCACTGAATGGATACCGGGAGCAAGAAAAGAAAGAAAGTACAATAAAAGAAATGGCAGCACTAATAAAGGTTCTCGAATTGGAAAATTTGAAGATAGTGGCCCAGCCTTTGTTGTCAAATGAACTGAGAAGAAATCAAAATAGAATGAAATAAGTGTCATTGGAATAGTTGACATTGTGATGAGGAATTAGGTGGGAATTCTTAGATACTCATCAATTCATGATTGGAAGCGTTATTATTATTATTATTATTATTATTATTGCATATCAAGGAAAAAAAAAAACACCGTTACATCTTTTATCAATAATTTTTCGAGGCAGTTTCCTGAAGTCGTAAACAGCCACAGAAATAGTCAAGTCAGTCAGTGTGGAAAAATAAAATAATTTCTTTATTGTTTTACCTCTCTCTCTCTCTCTCTCTCTCTCTCTCTCTCTCTCTTCTCTCTCTCTCTCTCTCTCGTTCCCTACTACGACAGAACATGCAAAATGAGCGAAGGTGGGAGTGCGTGGAGTTATTCTCTAGAGAAGGGGCATCATTTTGCTCCTGTGCCTTAATATTTATCAGAGTGCAATGCAGAGTGAGGAGAGGTGCAAAAATAACTGGAGATGTGGATGAGAGCTTGTGTTAAACAGAACTGGTGATGAATGATGAATCGAGTGTGAAATTCCATAATGATTATTGGTGGTGAGTTCCTTGTTTGGGGATGGTGAAGAGAAGCGGCAGCCAACAAACAAATACTTTTGTGCTTCTATAGTTGAGACTTAATAGAAGTGGTAGATGAAATCCACACATGACTTGAATTAACAGATAATGTTAATGTAGGCAGTAATGACAATAGATAATAATTAGTATAAAACAATTAGTATAAAATCGACAAAGGATTGGAAATAAGTCATACTGAAAAAGAGGGCGCATATGTTTGGACAGTAATAAAGAGGAATTTTCTTAGGAGTTAAAGTAGATATTAGTAGAAAATTAACTTGCCAGAGAGTCATGATTGTACATTAAAATATGCCAAAACTTCCTCTCAACCGAATCTTGTAAGATTTCATATATAAGTGTTTCCATATTTAGGTGAGTAATTATAAACTCATGTGACTTATGTCCGTGGCAGCAGGAAGACTCAAGATCGGAAAGGAAATGACAGCTTCAGCAGGAACGAAATTCAGTTCATTCATGAGGCAAGATATTTGTCGCTCTCAGGGGAAATAGGATTATATTATAACTGCATCATTTACGAAGAGACCAGGAAATGAATCATGTTAACTTAGGTATGAGTATTTACCACAGGTAATAGGATGAACATCTTGCATGGAAATAATACCCCAGGAAAAAGAAATAATAAATTAATGTTTCTAAAACCTCGCAAAGCGAAACTCCGCCTCTATCTTTTCTCGGCTATAATTATCAATTTTTAGTCCTTACTGTACTTTGATGTCCCTTAATTTTACGCCCAAGAAGATTACTTCATCATGGGGAAATAACGTTGCCTTAACGGCAGACTCACTCAAGCATGCTCTCTTTTTTTTTTTTTTTTTTTTTTTTTTTATTCTCTATGGCCAATATCTCCTCTTTTTTGTAAGAAATGGGACCATCACTTCATAATTGGATCAAGTAAATTTTTTGTTCCTTCATTATTTTTTTTTATCAACAGGCTTGGACCCTTATGTCTCCAACAATCTTGTTTGGATGCGTAAATTTATGTAATAATAAGAATTCCTATTTTATTTAATTGCTTTTTTCCTCAACCGTACACACACACACACACACACACACACACACACACACATGTACGTATAACTGAATCACGAAGATATGGAAAGTGATGAATGTATAAATATCGGCAAATTCCTCAAAGTAAAAGTGAAACAACGGAGAGGTTGTTAAGCCTTTCGAGCATTTGCCTTTCTTTAAAGTGTGTGTGGGGGAAGGGGGAGTTCGCGGGCGGAACCTATAGATCCCCGAAGAGAGCGGAAAAGAATAATCAGCGTTTTAGTCCATTTATCATTCCTAATAATGGAATTTTTGTAAAATGCTGCACACTCGGACAAAATGTGTTCAATGGCCCTTTTGGGCTCCTTTATAAACAATTATTGGGCGGGAAATGGATTACGGCATTTGTTTCGCTGATATATATTATATTTTATCACTCCAATGACATTATGGTTGTCAGAAAAAACAGAAAGCTTATGAATCATAATATTTTAAGGCATCGGTTCCCAGATTGAATTCATGATTATGACTGTATAAAAGTATATTTTTTTAAGAGAATTAGAGGGCATAGTTTTTCAACAAGGAAAATATAATCACAATTAGAATTTGGTCCCTTTTGAGTCGTATCAGAGTCAACGGATTATAGAACAATATTAGTAGCATCCTATTCGACTAGGTGGCTTTCATAGTGAGGGGGGTTCCGGGTTGCATCCTGCCTCGTAGGAGTCCATCACTTTTCTCACTGTGTGCGCTGTTTCTAGTAGCACACTCTTGTGCATGGGACCCGGAGCTACTTCGGTATCTAGTTTTTCCAGGTTCCTTTTCAGAGATCTTCGGAACGTGCCCAGTATCCTTATGATTATAGGTACAATTTCCACTGGCATATCCAATATCCTTCTTATTTCTATTTCCAAGCCTTAATACTTTTAAATTGTTTTCTATTTCTGTCACATCTACTTTAACCAAAAAAATGTAGTGTGCCGGGTTTTATCACATTCTAGACTTTAACCGTCAAAGTATGGAAGTTGAGAGAGAGAGGAGAGAGAGAGAGAGAGAGAGAGAGAGAGAGAAATAATTAGGTGACACGTCAATTGTTTGAATGATGATAGACGCTGTGTACAAGGTTTCCCTTCTTCGGCTGCGTCATATATAACAGCAGAAAGAGAGAGAGAGAGAGAGAGAGAAGAGAGAGAGAGAGAGAGAGAGAAATCATTCACTGACTTGTTCATAAGTCAGGTTTTTGATTAGCGAGAAACACTGTACAAAGCAGCAGTTTCATATACAAGACAAGAACAGAGAGAGAGAGAGAGAGAGAGAGAGAGAGAGAGAGAGAGAGAGAGAGAGAGAGAGAGAAGTAATTTACTGACATGTTCATTCGTCAACTGTGTAATTGGTAATAAACACCATGTATAAAGTCCCCCTGCTTCATCCGTTTCCTATACAAGAACGGAAAGCAATAATTTTATCTCGTCGAGTTATGAATTAAATGTCAGAGTGAGATATTATGAGATATTTCCTCTGCAATTCCTGATGTCGCAAAGGAAAACATTACCAACAATTTTGCTTTGGAGAACTTGTTCACCCAGGCTTTGTATAACGAGTTTTAACATATTTTAATACAAACACGCACAGACACACATTATATATATATATACTATATATATATATATAGGCCTATAGGGCTATATATATATATATATATATATATTATATATATATAAAATATATATGTATAAATTATGGTACTCCCTGAAGAAGTATATGTTAGGATATATAGATATATATATATATATCTATATATATAATATATATATATAATATATATATATATATATTATATATTATATTATATATATATATATTATATATATATATATATAACAATACTTCAGGGGGTACCATAATTTATTAAAAACGTTTCGCACACAATTCTCGGTGCATCATCAGTCTGTGAACAATAAAAGTAAATACATTATAAAAAGGAATTCACAAAATTACAAGGTAATTAAAAATTAATGGTTTTAAAAGAAAAGCAGAAGTTAAAAGTTAAATTTTTTTTAAAGCACTGTAAAAAGAGAGAGAGAGAACTAAGACACCAACCATCCAAGGCAAAAGACGAAGAAGGAATAGCAAAACCTGACGTCCCAAACAAAAAGGCAGTTATGCCAAATACAGAGGTGAACCGTGGTGTTATTGTTCAAAGAGGGAACTAGCCTTTTAATAAGTGAATGACTCCAGAGTAGTTAGATGATCTGGGTCCTTTGTATATCCAATAATAGAGAAATGCTATTTCAAGACCTCTATTTTGCATATAGCAGCATGATTTTTAATGTTAGAAAACTCTGGTTGTTTAATTCTCTGGCTGCAATATCTCACTTGCAATAGCCTACGAGTAGATCCGATGTAAGAGCCCGGACATCCAGGGCATGTGAATTTATATACAACGTTAGATCTCATGAAGGAGTGCAAGCGATCTTTACAGCTGAAAAATGAACCTATCCTGCATGATTATTAGAAATAAGTTTTAATTGAAGACAGGGAATTTCTTGTTCAATGATCTGTGTTAGTCTACGTGAGAATTTTGTATCAAACACAAAAGGGATGGAAGCAAAGAACAGTTTCTTAAGAACATCAAAGTTGGGCAACGGTGGCTGGAAAAATTTGGTTAACAGTTTATTGATAACTCTAAGGACTACGTCTTTGGGATAGGAATTTTTTGAAAAAAAAAAAAAAAAAAAAAAAAAAAAAAAAAAACTAATAATAATTTCTATTTCATTATGGAAAGTTGGCCAGCTAGACGAATATTATAATGCTCTATGGACAAGAGTATAAATGGTGTTTAATTTGAAGGTTCTTTGGCATGAACTGTAATAGTTGTTAGCTAAACCTGTATAGGTCTTTTTTCTATAGACAGCTGTGGTGAATTCAGAATTGTTTCTTGTAATATTGATATCGAGAAATGGCAAACTGTCTCTGCTCTCCACCTCCATTGTAAACTGAATATTTGGGTGTTGCTGATTAATATATTCCAGAAACTGTGTGCATTGCCAGGGGTACTTAAAAAGAACAATAAGATATGCAGACGACACCTTTAGATCTTGCAAGTGATCAAAATGTCAGAGTAGGGCTTCAAAGTGTCTGAGGAAAAGTTTTCAGGGTAAAGTTTCCGATATTCTCGTGGCAGCGTCAGTAATACACTTTTGAACGAGTTCAATCAAGCGGTCGCTTACAAGGGGATGGGGTAGTTACAGATGGGTATTTTTTATGTCAAAAGGCCGAAAAATATATTGTTATAAACAGTTTTGTCTATAGTTTTATAAAAGCATTGTCTATAATTTAATACAACAGATTTGTAGGTTGGACCTAAATAATTTCTATTCAAGTTTTTGCGTTCCTTTAATAGATGTTCACTACTTTTCCTTATTTGTTAAGGACAGAAATTTGTGTTATACAGTACAGAAACTTTGTATCTGATACGCATTCCACTGCAGTTATTCTGGGTGAGGTCAAAACTTAAATGAAAATAAGAGAGAGAGGTCAAAGTTTTGATAATAATCTAACCTTGGCTATAAATTTCGAGGTAAATAAAACAAACTCTCTTTTCAAAGCTGACCTGCAGAGTTAGGTCAAGGTCAAAGTTATGCTCAAACTCGAAAGGTTAAATAGGAATATAACATCAGTCCTCATCTGAAACTATATGTAATGAATTTCATATTTGTTGCAGGTACTCCACTATTGAATGCTGTGTGCTGAATGAGATGAAGATCGAAGTCGAGGTCAGGCAGAGAGGTCACAGATCCAAAGGGTAAGTTTGTTTATTTAATTAGTTCCATATGTTAGTAGGATAATGCAATGTCGTTTTACTTAAATATTGCCAGATATTTTTATTAAGACGGGAATATAAATTTTATCGAGAAAAGACGTTTCGGGAATTCTTTTGACCATCTTTGGCGTACGTTTGCGGTCACTAGATGCTCTTGCTTATTATTATTTTTTTTTCGAAACAATGACTTTCCATTATAGGTCGGGGAAGATGATACGTTATTGTAGGTTAAAGGAGAAATAAGTTTTAATCTGTTTTTTTTTTTTTTTTTTTTTTACTGAACAACAAAACTATACTGAAAGACATTTGCATAAACAAATAAATCGCCGAATAAAAATGAAGGCCCCTCTTAACTCATACCCCCTCCCCTCCAATCTACAAACCTCACTCGCCCCACACAGGCTCCCCCCCCCGCTCCCCAACGTCTCCAACCTCGCAGAAAAAAGTTAAGAAACCAGAAAATTTACTTCAACCAATGAATTGCAAATAAAAATATAGATTCCTGTTACTTTAAATCCATCAACCGCACCTACCCTACAGAGCCCTCCCTCCCTCTCTCTTCCAACCTCCCAACAACCTCTCCAACCCCCAGCAAAAAAAAGAAAGAATGTAAAAACCCCTGAAGAATTTATGAAACCTTCAAAACTTTAGATGTTCTTTTTGCAGTTTTCATTTCTTGCTGCGTTTTGGAGGCAGGAGAGGAGGAACACCTGCGATACGAGAGCGGACGATACCAGCGGAATCCTTCCACCCCTCATCCGTTCCCGCCACCCGCTCCCCTGCCCCAGCGCTCGGTCCCCGACGCAGTCTTCAGAGGGAATAAAAGAACACTAAGAGAAAAGTTTAATGAACGTAATTTGTGGTCTTTTACATTGAAACTAGGCTCTCTCTCTCTCGTTCTAGCTGTAAATAAATTTCTCTCTCTCTCTCTTTATCTCTCTGGCTTTTTCTTCATTCTCTCTCTCTCTCTCTCTCTCTCTCTCTCTCCTTATTTTACATATATAATAATTCTCTCGGAGCCGGACACTATCTATTTGCGATTACACACATGCAATAAACGGGAGGATTCCTTTCATATGCCTCCTTCCCCCCTGAAACAAATGGGAAAATTCATTTAAAAGAACAGAGAGAGAGAGAGAGAGAGAGAGAGAGAGAGAGATCATATAAAGTACCTAACGACTAGAAACCCCGAGTCAAATATAAATAAAACACCCTTTCTAATTTCCTCGTATCAACCGGGAGAGGTAGACGGATCTCATCCTGCATCGTCATTTCCAATTTCCCGTTCCCCTCTCCGGCCCTTTATATTTCATCGCAGGCAATTTACTTATATGTATCCGAACCAATTACCATTAGTCTCTTAACTATGGCCTCAACTGGAATTTAATTGGCGAGCTTGCTTTATTTGAACCTCTGTAAACACTAGAATGGGAATATCCTTAAACCCTTGATACTAATCCCGACTTATATCTATTTCTTCGATTATTGGATGAGCTGGAATTTAGAGAAAGATTTTCATTGAAATGATTTCTACTAAGTTTATTGGTCACATTTTTTCTTTACATTACAAAACATCGTATCTATTTTTTTACTATTTTTAGAAAATGCCAACAATTACGTGGAATTGCAGCTATACGAAAAATTATAATAGAAATGCAGTTCCTCTTAGGGACGTAATGGTCAAGGAATCATATTATTCCGAATAATATTGCAAATTTCCTTATTCGTGCAAAGCGATGAGATAAGAGTTTCGTCTGCTTCACATATATGAAACCTTCCACTCGCGTTTAACATTTCAAATATCCACGATAGTTTTCGGTATTTGTAATGATCATTTTTGACTAAATGGTGTACGTAACGTCAAAAAATAATAATATTTGAGTTATTTTCTTCATGTTTAGTTATTTGGCTTAGTTTTCCTCTCCATTGAATTCAGTACCCGTAACGTCAAAATAATAAACATATGTAAGTTACTTTTCAAATTTTAGTTATTTGGAATCCGTGAAACATAGTCTCTCCCATTTCAATGGATTCAGCTTCATTGTTGAAACTCGGGGATAGGAAAGGAGGCGAGACAGGGAAGTTCAGATGCCTCGAATGACGACATCAGAAGTCCCGAAGCCTGATCCGCCTCTGTTTAATGTCTCTGCCTCAGAGTTTCCTGACTGCGGCTTGGTTATTAGGCAGGCAATCTTTCAAGGTCTAATTTGATGCAGAACAACTTTCCTCCTGACAATGAAGGGAAATAGACTTCGTAAGGCTAGGATATTGGGGTTAATGTGAGAATCTTTCGTGTATTTACGCTTAGTAAAATATTCATATGAGATTTGACTGTTGCATCTAACTCTGCCATTATTTGAGGTTCTTTGCAGTGTTCCTTCGGCCCCTAGTTGTAACCTCTTCCATTCCTCTTACTTTACCTCTGTTTATATCCTCTTTCTTCCATCTTACTGTCCTCAACCCTCTCCTAACAATTGCTGCATAGTGCAACTGCTTTGAGGTTTCCCTCCTGTTACACCTTTCAAACCTTCTACCTGTCAATTTCCGTTTCAGCGTATAATGGCCTCATAGATATGTCCAGGCGCTTGGCCTTTGGCCTAAATTCCGTATTCTATTCTATTCTATTCTATTCGCACACTACCACAGCAAATGACAATTTAATACGCATTCCAAATCAAGGACTTACATCACATCTACGAAACAAGGCGACAACTGGGTTGCTTTATCCACTGGAAAATGGCGCGTGGAAAATGGCCACGTCAGGACGGTGATGATGACGATAATGGGTGTCTAGTCCCCAAAGCGATGCTTCTGATGGCCTCGTGATGAGGAGGGAGGGAGAGATTTCGCTTGGTCTTACAGAGAGAGATAGATAGATAGATACATAGATAGATAGATATATAGAGAGCAATGAAGAGAGAGAGAGAGAGAGAGAGAGAGAGAGAGAGAGAGAGAGAGAGAGAGAGAGAGAAAGAGAGAGAGAGAGAATACTGCTTCATGGAGACATTTCCTTAACTACTTGAGGCTCCAAAGTTCATCATAAATGAAATATGCAATTTTGAATGGCCCTGACATATTCGAAACAAAACTGCTGTCTGGGAGCACATGATTCCTTTCTAATTAAGTGGCAACTCAGTCCAATAGGATTTAGGATTCAAATAAGAGAATTGTCGAGTTGGATCATTACACGGAAGGTGTGATCCCATGATAAGTATGTATTACAGTATTTACACAAGTGATTTATCCATTCATTTGAGAACATAATATATGTAACCAATCAATATTTATTTTTATTATTAATCCATTGTCGTCTAATAAGGTTTTATTTTTTATTTATCTTAGATTGCAATATACTAGCTTTAGCAAATTGCGTCATTTATTTTGTCGGGTAATTGGTAAGATCTTGCAGTCTTACAACCACTCGGTCATTTTAGAATTAAAAACGCATGGTATCAATAAGTCATATTCTCAAACAATTACAGTATTCCAAACTAAGAGCTGTATTCTATTGAAGCTGAATGACCTCGTAGATGTTTATTCAGAACTTGGTGAAAAACACTTATATATACTTCTCAGCCCTGACATTTCAGATGGGTAAAATAAGGCAGAAATGAAGATGAATGACAAACGACAAATGCAAACGAGAGTGGATATAAATGAGCCTTCATCTGCCCTCCTTCCATAACCTCCGTCGTTCATTGATGGAGACGTGAAGGAAATAACGAAAGGAAATAAAGCGAAAGTCTCCTCGGAGTAATGGGGGGAGGGGGAGGGTAGAAGTAGCCATTACGAAGACTTGGAAAAGAATTTAGAGGGAATTAAGGAAGAGTAAATAGGACGTGAATACATGCTAAAGGGACGTTTCCGTCAAAGTGAAGAGGTTTTTGGAAGGTATTTTTGAATGGAATGGAAGGGAGGGAGAGACGTAGATGGGGAGTGGCGGCGGGGGGGTTGGGGTTGGGGGGGGGGGGGGTTGGGGGTGGGGGGGGGATCCTTGAGAAAAGGTGAAATTCTGAGGCGAAATTATGTCTGTGACCAAAGTGCACAAGTGGCTTTTATTAGACATGTTTTAGCGGGACAAACTTCGGTTGTTTTTCTGGTGAAGGGCTGCTGTTCCGAGGAAGTTGTTTTTCATTTTTTGTGGGGGTAGAAATTTAGGGTCGTTTCTTAAAAGTATCGTGAAAGTGCTTGAATGTTTCTCCCCTTGTCACGCACGCTTGGGTTAACGGGTCTTTGCGGACCAACGCTAATGTATTGGTGAATGGAAATGACTCTCGGAAATGAAACAAAGAAGGAATAATGGAAGAGAGAGAGAGAGAGAGAGAGAGAGAGAGAGAGAGAGAGAGAGAGAGAGAGAGAGAGAAGACTTGGGAATTGTAACAGCCAATTTGAGCCCTAAACTTGAAAATATCTGTATACGAAGATAAATCCTTATTTTCCCATATAACGTACGTAAACGATTAAATTGACTCCATTGAAATACCTGATGATAGATACACACACAACTCTATGTACATTCATGTACATACGTAGTATACATTTACGTACGGACAAAGTATAAGGTTATGCTAATACTCTCAATTCATTTCTTGGCTCACGGGAAATCTCAGATTCCAGATAAGGTCATGTCCGCCTTACGTAATCCTTCGCGTCTACTAACGTTTCCAGAGGCCATGTAATAGTGTTTTTTTTAAATATCTCCTAAAATAACTGATGGATTTCCATGATATCAAAGCAGGGAGCGCTTCATACAATGGCTTAATTTTGGGAAATACTGTGCATTGCCAATTACGTTTCAATAACTTTTTACTTAAGAAAATGAGGCTATAAACGTCTTCCCCTGTACCTCCCATCCCCCGAATTGTTAAACGCCTGTTTAACTCCATAGATAATTGTCATATGACCTACCCCAAGCAATACGAAATTCTTTGTCAGTAAAAGTTCAGCATACCTGGTAATGTGATTCGTGACTTTAGACTTTACCTAAACACAAGACCAACCTTTTATATCTTACCCACTCACTTACATTGAAGATCAAGAATGAGACTTTAATGACAGAGACGAAAGAAGCCATGCTAACCCTACACTTCGCACTTCAAGCGAGTGTTTGGTAAAGCAATAGAAATATAGTTTTCTTTAGGTTAAGCCGTAGGACTCATTCTTCCATACAACACAGGTTACTCGATACATCAATTGCCAGGAAGAAAATGACAGAGAGCATTGTTTGATATAATTTATCATATCAATTTCACCAGAGAGAGTAGCTTGAATTCCTTAGAAGGTAGACTTCTAAAAGATGTTTCATATAAGGGCATTGACATCGGCCATTTGATAATTTTGAAATCATATATATATATATTTATATATATATATATATCTATATATATATATATATATATATATATATATATATATATATATATATATCATATGTGTGTGTGTGTTCATACATACATAAGATTTATTATATTTCAACCTATAGTTTTATATATTATTTACGTTATAAGTACCAGTACCTATTTTTGTTACTTAAAAGGTGTGACAAATATCATTGCGACTTTGTCACTGGAATTATACCAGACTTCAATTAATGAACCAATCAACCTTACTTTGAGTAAAAAAAAATCCATTGACACTGTCTACATGCCAAGCTGATATACTCGTATCAAAAGTATTCATTAGCTTTGCTTTTCCAGAATAATGTTATCAACCAATTGCTGGAAAGCATAGATATATGAGGGATGAAAAAATAAAACAAGAAATGGACACTTATACATTTTTACTCATCATCACTCTCAAGGAAAAGATCGTTTTCCTCGTCACTATCAATGTTGATGATGACCGGATCTATACTCTCTTGAAATATTATCTGAAAGCAGTAATCATCTTCAAAATATCTTGATCTCCTGACAGCGCCAGCCCACGTCTCCCCTGTTACAGCAAGCCTGGCCTCTTCAAGCCTGGCAAAGAGATCAGCACGGGTTAAACCGTGCAACGAGGAGCGCCACCTGTCGTTTCATACAGCCCACACCTGCTCGATGGCGTTGAGCTCAGGATGCAGGGGGCAAGCGAACCACTTCATGGCCCCATTCACAGATTATATTATCCACAATGTAAAACTGGTTTCGGCCGTTGCCCCTGCATATCTTTAGAAGCTCAGGGCGTGCGTGAGCAGGATACTGTATTTTTCTTGAGACCTGAGCCAGTTAACCAAATCCTCCTTTTCCTTTTTTGTAGTTGTTGTTGGGCATCGGCTATCTCCTGTCAATTGGCTATGGTATTGGGCGTTGTCTAGCACCAGCACCGAAGGATCCTCAAGCGACGGCAGGAGCTGTGATGTTAGCCACCGAATAAATATCTTTGAATTCATTTCTCCATGGTAGTCGCCGTTTTATTTTTCGCAGGGAAGCATAAAAATGAAGTTTCTACAAAACCTTTATTTAGCTGTACCACCTGCTACCACCACAAACCTCTTCTCCTTCTCCTGGTGGCACCTGCCGGCTGTAGGTGGCACTGGTGACAGATTGAGAGGTGTCCACCCACTCCTTGCTATGTTGCATTCTCGTCGTAAACCACGTCTCATCGACATACACTACTTCTCTTCCTTCATCACGATGTTGACTGGAGGATCATAGAGCATCAACTCGGCGGCAAAACGACGTCCAAACCAAAGTTTTTTTCGTAGGTACATTTTCCGCTGAATGGGATGTTTTGTACTGCAAACCCAAATTATGGAGGATTCGCCATACTGCCTTCTCAGATGTTTCTTCAAGAATGATATTTAGCATTTTAAGTTCTTCCACTAAAGTGGCAATAGTGAAAAATCGCTTAGCAGCAAACATGCTGTGCACATGTCCTCCTAAATGGAAACCAACCCGGTGAAGTTGTCAAAGACCAGAGGCGACGTATTTGATGATGCCAAAAATCAGTAACTTCATTTTTGCTGTACATTATAGTTTCTAAAATTAGTTTAAAGATAATACTATACTACTGAAGAGATAAATAATACCCATCTATCTACAAATTTTAATATTTATACAAATATTTAAAAAAAATAAGTATATAACAAAAAATAATTTACAAAGATATTTATAAAAAATACAAAATAACCTATATAAAAAAATAAATTGAGGGAATCCTTCCTAAAACTACAATATACAAGTCTCCACAGCCAGAAAAGGTGTCAGACCCATAGAGGTCAAAATATGAAAACAGAAAAAAGGTAAATTTTTTTTGTCTCCAAAAACAGGCAAATTTTCACAAATTTTTTTTTTGTGTAACTAAATGAATTAGGAAGTGGCTGATTTTTATACAGAATAAAGTCATACTATCCTAAAAAGTAATTATGTAAAAATATTTGGACAAAGATGATATTAGATGTTATATCAGGGGCCAAATCTAAAAGTTCACTTTTTTTCCTACCTGAAACTAATTTCACCATGAAAATTTCTTATAAAAATGGCTGTAACTACTATAAGATATGGTATTTATGCATGAAAATCTACCAGAATATCACAAATTCTATAGAGAACAAGAATATATAGCGGTATGCAACTTACCTAATGGATATATACAGTAAATGGGTCCCCACCCACGACAAGTGCGACGGCCAAATTTGCTACCTGAAATGGAGGAATGGAATGTAATTTTCAATGTGTTATTTAGTTACCTAATTATGCGTAGATTTGCATAAGACTATTATGATGGATTGCTGGATGTTTCAACATTATTTTGCAATTATCAAAAAAAAAATCTGACCCAAGAAACGTACTCTAATGTAAAGGTCATTTGTTGACCTCCTTGTTTTACCATGAAAATTTCTTATAAAAATGGCTGTAACTACTATAAGATATGATATTTATGCATGAAAATCTACCAGAATATCACAAATTCTATAGAGAACAAGAATATATAGCGGTATGCAACTTACCTAATGGATATGTACAGTAAATGGGCCCCCACCCACGACAAGTGCGACGGCCAAATTTGCTACCTGAAATGGAGGAATGGAATGAAATTTTCAATGTGTTACTTAGCTATCTAATTATGCATTGATTTGCATAAAACTATTATGGTGGCTTGCTGGATGTTTGAAAATTATTTTGCAGTCATCAAAAAGAAATATTTCGAAAAGGGAATATTTTAGAACATTTTGAAATATCGACAAAAATGAAAAATAAACTATTGCAGTATTTTAGGTAAAAAATGGATGATATATATTTGTAAAAGATTAAAAGTTATAGCATTTATGCAAACAAGTTGTAAAAAAGTTTCATGATGTAACTTACCTACGTACGAGGCACACACTTCGGACACAAGACAGTTTGATGCTGTAGGCAGACGGGCCCGTTGCATCGCAAACATGCTGTGTTCATCTTGTGGTCGTCTCTAGATGGGCAACTTCGAAAAAAAAAATTAGAAATGAGCACTCGAAAAAAAAAAAAAAAAAAATAGAAATGAGCACTCAAACGGAATCAGCACAAAACATTACCCGGGCACGTACGCGATACAACACACCACCCTCCAACATATTCCAGTAATAAAACAAACTATACTGGCATGAACCCTCTTCTCTTCTTGCAATGTTTACCATATACTTTGCTTAAAAAAAAAAAAAAAAAAAAAAAAAAAACACACACACACACAGAAAGGGGCATTCGAAAGGAAAAGGATCAAATGTCAATATATGGGATCCCAGCCACTTCCAAGGTCGGTCACGCAGGTGTTTACGCACAACAAAAGAGAGAGAGAGAGAGAGAGAGAGAGAGAGAGAGAGAGATAGATGTTGAGAAAAAAAGAGAGCGAGATGTTTACGACACAACAAAAGAGAGAGAGAGAGAGAGAGAGAGAGAGAGAGAGAGAGAGATGTTTACGCTACACAAAACAAAAGAGAGAGGAGAGAGAGAGAGAGAGAGAGAGAGCTTTACTTACTAAGCTTTCAGAGATGAGATGGAATTATTTTATAAGGCGAGAGAGAGAGAGAGAGAGAGCGCGCTTTACTTACTATAGCTTTCAAAGATGAGATGGATTCATTTTTAGAGAGAGAGAGAGAGAGAGAGAGAAGAGAGAGAGAGAGAGAGAGAGAGAAATATGCGAAACACTAAAACAAAGGATGAGAGAGAGAGAGAGCCACAAATATACGAAACATAAACATAAAGGATCAAAGAGGCATTAGAGAGAGAGAGTGAGCGAGAGAGAGACCCAGAAATATGCGAAACACTAAAACAAAGGATGAGAGAGTGAGAGAGAGACCCAGAAATATGTGAAACACTAAAACAAAGGGAGAGAGAGAGAGAGACCCACGAATATACGAAACACTAATCATAAAGGATCAAAGAGGCCTGAGAGAGAGAGAGAGAGAGAGAGAGAGAGAGAGAGAGAGAGAGAGAGAGAGAGGCAAAACATTAGAAATGAGCACTCGGAAAAGAAGGTAAACAGAATCTTCGCATACAAAGGCCCAGAGCACGTACGCGATAAAACAACTATAAACATTTATACTAGCATGAACAAAACTATACTGACATGAACAACACTACTAGCATGAACACTGTTCAATTTCAATATGCTACGTTTACCTAATAATTTTGCTTTTTTCATAAAAAAAAAAAAAAAAAAAAAAAAACAAAAAAAAAAAAAAAAAACGGGCATTCAAAGACGTATGGAATATTGGCGATATGGCACCTCAGCCACTACCAAGGTCGCGCACACGTTTGCTACAAACAGCATACGAAGTAAAACGTCTCCCATACATGATTACGCACGTAGTAAAACATTTCCCAATATAAAAAAAAAATTATACTAATTAGCTATTATGCCACAGTCCTACACGTATTGGCTACGTAATAACTTTGCTCTTCGCAAAAAAACACAGAAATTAGCACTTGAATGTTACGTGACCATAAGGGCATATCGTAGGTCGTAGTATGTGGCAGGCATTCACAAAGGCATTCATTTTATAGAAACATCATCCTCCGACATATTCCAACAGTACAAAATACGATTGAAATGAACAATACTCAGTATCCGACATTTACCTAAAAACTTCAAAAAATGACACTCGAAAGAAATTAGACAATATTTCTGCTATATGGCATTTCTGCCGCTCCCAGAGTTGCTCACGTGACCCATAAACATCCCGAAACAATTTACAATATAAAAAAAAAATACACTAATTAGCTATTATGCACACAGTCCGACATGAATTGGCTACGTAATAACTTTGCTATTCGCAAAAAAACACAGAAATTGACACTACAAGGTCACGTGACCTTGAGCGCATTTACGACGTGATAATGCATTCACAAAGGCATTCATTACATAGAAACATCATCCTCCGACATATTCCAACAGTACATAGCACGATTAGAATGAATAATACTCAATATCTGATGTTTATCTAAAAACTTTGCTTTTTGCAAAAAATGCAAAAAGTGGCACTCGAAGCAAATTGGACAATATGGCGGTATGTGGCATCTCTGCCACTCGGTTTGTGGTGTAACACTTAGATATAGGACGCAGCTAGACTTTCCAACACAACAAAGCCACATGACTATACATACTGTTCATTGAGAAACTCTTATGTAATAACTTTGATTTTCGATCACTAACTTTTCTACTAAGATGTGGGTCATCCTTGACCCAAGTGGTTCCTCAGAAAATAGGGATGCACTGAAGATAGGGGCTGGCAAGTCTGCTCACCATCAAACCTGACAGCATACTAACCGTCTGCAGGTCGATTACACCCGCATTCGACATGGGTGATAATTTATGGGAAAAAAACATGTTTTTTGAAACACTCCTTGGGTCGCCCACGACCCACGGTCTTGTCGTTTA
>NC_087211.1:7204369-7224069 GCF_015104395.2 Macrobrachium nipponense | reverse complement strand
CTCGAGACCTTCGGGAATGTCATGATAGAGTTTCTTAATGTCAGGATTCCATAAAGGTCCGCAATACCTTCAGTGGTGGTCATCATCCCTGTATTGACACCAGACACAGAGGAAGGGAGAGCATTGGGGAGATTCGTATTTTACCGAAGATGATGGCATTGTGCGAACACTTGGAGGAAAAGCAATACTGGAATATTATGAGATAATTAATATCCGATTCCATGATGACTGGGAGATCACAGATCGTTTCGGAAGCGACGTTTCACGGGCATAATATCGCAGTCATCACAAAAGGCAAATGTGACGAACGTGAAGTGAATGTGATTACGAGGTCCAGGACATCTCATTTCCCCGTGATCCCGTGCCAGACCTTCGGTTCGTTTAAAATAACATTTCCGGTTGTATGTGTGTGTGTGTGTGTGTATGTGTGTGCTTTAATCCGATTAAATGTGGCGAATGAAAAGTATGCAGACAAGGTATGAATTATGGTATTAATACATCAATCATTTTAAGAACACGCACAGGGGAAGAGCATTTATATAAATGCTCAATATTGGGTTATACGCGAACTCATTTAATCATACACAGTTCATATTCAAACTGAGCGCTTCAGTGGCGTGATCGGTATGGTGTTGACGTACCACTTCGATGGCCGTGAATTCGATTCTCGGACATTCCATTGAGGTGTGAGAGATGTGTATTTCTGGTGATGGAAGTTCACTCTCGACGTGGTTCGGAAGTCACGTAAAGCCTTTGGTCCCGTTGCTGAATAACCAATGGTTCCATGCAACGTAAAAGCACCATACAAACAAATATATTCAAACTTCTGTTTCAGCACCTACTAAATGCACCATTGTTTTTTGACTACTTTTTAAGGTCATGGAAATGTTTTAGGGACCTGTTTCAAGGATTACATTGATTTTGCCTACATCTTTTAAAAGAATTCACTGACGAACTTTTCGGTCTCGTATGAAACTGAAATGAATCTCCAGATCTCGTTATAAACGGCCGCTGCTTTTTCCATTACTCTCGCTGTCTGATTCCCTTTGACTCGAAACACTGAAGGGATTTTGTTTTGAGTTATGCAAAATCTCTCTCTCTCTCTCTTTCTCTCTCCATTTTTTTCTAATTTCTACTTGTTTAATTTCACGCTAAGAATTATTTTTATTCTCTATTTCTCTCTCCTTTTCTAGTTTCGAACTGTTAATTCCATGCTAAGAAGAACCATTTCTTTCTCTCTTTAAGTGTGCATATCCCGTTTGTAGATGTGCATTGTTAATAAATTTAATGCTAGCATTTATCAGTTAGAATATTAAACAGAACTTTCCATCACATACGAAATCAAAAATCACTGAAACGGCGGATAAATGAACAATTTATAAACGAAGCTTACCAGCAGTGCCTAAGAAGAGAGAGAGAGAGAGAGAGAGAGAG
Organism: Macrobrachium nipponense; assembly: GCF_015104395.2. Taxonomy (NCBI): domain Eukaryota; kingdom Metazoa; phylum Arthropoda; class Malacostraca; order Decapoda; family Palaemonidae; genus Macrobrachium; species Macrobrachium nipponense. The sequence continues at coordinate 7,222,635 of NC_087211.1, read as the reverse complement.
AGAGAGAGAGAGAGAGAGGACAAATCTCTTGAATAGGGTTCATCATCTGAATAATAATAATAATAATAATAATAATAATAATAATAATAATAATAATAATAATAATAATAATAATAATAATAATAATAATAATAATAATATGGGAAACCTGTCTTCATATTGCGACATTCGCATGATGAAAGCCTTGACGTTTCTTCATCGCAGGCGGAAATTAGGCGACGGTAATCCATGTCGAAGAGATTACTTGGGATTTTTGAATGCTGAGTCCTAATTAAACGTTAATATTTTCTCCGGATTTTAAGCTAAATGGTAGACACAAGCCAACTTCTTCTTTGTTACCCTCAAGCAATTCTCCTTATAGTTTAAAGATCTATCTACATTATTATCTGTTTATTTATTAGACTTTTAATTTACCTCTTTTTATAGTACTGATCTCTTCTTTCTGTATTTCCTATTGCTTTCCATTACTTCTTTCAAATGAACAACATATTAGTTGGGAGCTTGAATTTAAAGGCATTGGCCCCTATGGGGATTTGTTCCATATGAATAGGGGCCATCTACTCAATAATAATAATAATAATAATAATAATAATAATAATAATAATAATAATAATAATAATAATAATAAATAATAATAATAATACAGTAAGAAAAGGAAGGTAATCCGTCCAATACATCCCATCTGAAGGTAATGCCATTAAAATCAACACATAAGGAGCATGAATCACCACTAATAGTATTTACGTTGCAGCATATTTTCTAAGAAAGATCTGTGATACAATAGCAATTGAACTAAGGATAACTTGAAAAAAAAGCTGGGGCAACATCTAGAAACTAACCGATAAGAAAAAGTATGTGGTAGCTGAATAAAAGCGTAAACGCAAGAATGTATAATGATGAAAATTGATACAAAAGTTTTTTCGAATATATTTCATCAGATTGACTTCTGGGCGAATTAGGCAAGAGGGAGATGTTGAGAATAATCAGGCAACTTATCTGTTAGCAGATATCATGAAGAGTATAGAGCACATTTGACATTTGTATCAAGCTTGGTCAAAACATTCTTGAGTGGACTTCCTCTGGGTGAATACGTTTTAAAATGGCCTGTTTATGGCTCAACAACAAAGAAACACGGCTTGCATTGCTTTCTAAACTCATTTGTAACGCTGATGAAGTATAACAGCTTTTTCCTTATAAGGAAATTATTGCACATTAGGCCTATAAACAAAAACAAAGGTCAAGATCAAAGTTCGATGAAAAGAAACCGAAATTCATTTGCAACTCTGATGGATTACAACAGCCTTTCCCTTATTGTGATGGTAATTGCTTCCTAGCAAAGAACGATAAAGGAAAGGAGAACGCATTTTCGAGAAGTTCAGCAAAAAGGAGGCTTTCGCGCCCGTGTTGGAGGTGCCTGTTATCATGACGGTTCTAGAATCGGCAGGAGTGTTGTGGAACTCGTCGTTACATGAGAAACGCCGCGATTTCTGATGAAATACCTCGTCTAGATTCATCTAAGAATTTCTAAAAATCTCGCGAATCTGTGACGTTCGCCGTAGGCTCTGCCCCCAGAGTGCCGTATAAATACGATGGTCCTAGCAGGAGAGAGAGAGATCGTAGAAGAGAGACACCAGCTAGTCACAGAGAGATATCCTCGGTAAGAGCCACTGGTCAGAATATCAGTGAGAGATCAGCAGCAGCAGAGATTATCCGTGAGAGATAAGAGAGAAAGGGACCGACGAAGGATCAGAAGAAAAGTTGTTCGAGAGTTGGTTGGATACTGGTCTAGTCATCTTTAGGAGTGAACCTAAACTCCCGTTATAAATCCGCGACGTTGAGCCAGACTCCGAAGAATAAGAAAGGGCCCCTGCTAACAGGTTTTTGCGGGGAGTTCCTGCCTTTCAAGCTGACTAGTTTCTGCAATACGGAGTCAAGAGGACGTCTGCAATCACCGTTTTCCTTTTGAGAAGCCATCCCTTCGAATTGTCAAATAGACTAGCAAGTATTTGAATTGCCTCACTGTTCCCCCAGTTCATGCAGTGTAAGATTCTGTCTTTTTATGTAAATAGGAGATACAATTCTGCATTTACCTTTGTTAGTAAGCTTGTAAATAAACCTTTTGTTGTGTTAGTGTTTCTTTCTATATTCGTATCCCCAGTTTCAACTGTTGGCGTTGAAATATATTTTTTAAATTTATTTCATATCGAACCTGTCCGTCGTGGTGGTACGACGGCAGACGAAGGAATCTGATTTGTAAGGCCCAAATTGGTAATCAGTTTCCGGGGAGACTGCCCCACTGGGCGAGATGTTACGAAACCGTCACTCCTTTTTTTGGGAGATCTTTGGCTAATCTCCGTAGAGGGGTGGCGGTGTCAGTGTACCTCATGCGGTGCACTGTGGGCATTACTTAAGGTTCTTTGCAGCGTTCCATCGGCCAGAGCTGCAACCCCTTTCATTTCTTTTACTATCCCTCCGTTCATATTATCTTTCTGCTATCTTACTTCCCTCAACCCTGTCCTAGCAATTGCTGCATAGTGCACCTGTGAGGATTTCCTCTTGTTACACCTTTCAAACCTTTTTACTCTCAATTTCCGTTTCAGCGTTGAATGGCCTCATAGGTCACAGCGCTTGCTTAGCCTAAATCGTATATTCCAGTTCTTTGGCTGATGCTGTACATAAAAAAAAGTTAGCAATAAGAATACAGAGGAATACAGCAGTAGGCAAAGTTTTCTGGGGTCCAGTAACTGATTCAGAACCTTCTTCAGTATTTTGTCCAGAATAATGAGTTATATCTGGATAGAAATAAAGACAAAAATATCGATATTCAAATCGATGGAGTATCCAGATTCGGGACCATTGTTTTCTAATGAAAACTTTCCCCAAATGAGAAATTATTTCCATTTCGATAATGAATTGAAATCTCTCTCTCTCTCTCTCTCTCTCTCTCTCTCTCTCTCTCTCTCTCTCTTCTCTCTCTCGTCCTCTCTCTCTCTCTCTCTCTCCTGTTTCCACCGTGGCTTTTGAAAATGAACAAATGGTAGAATATTCGTCTTTTTTAATCACTTCACTTCAGCAATAAATATTGATTTTTATATATCCCTTGCAAATAGAAGTATTATTAGTTATTTTATTATTAGTTATTATTATTTAATTATTTTATTATTATTATTTATTATTATTATTTATTATTTTATTATTATTCCATGAAAAACTATTCTACGTTGATAAAAAAAATCCAAATGGACAAAACGTAGTACCTATAAAACAGGAAATGCATTTAAAATTTAATCTGCTAAAAAAAAGGAGTCCATGGAATGATAAAACGAAGCAGAAAAACGAAAGGTTGGAGGCATTAAGGAATTAAAGATGAAAGGAAAAGAACAAAAGGGAATTAGAACGCTATGAAAGAATCTCCATTAACCTCAAAGGGCCGGCTCCCCCCCCCCCCCCAAAAAAAAATATATATATATATATTTGCTGCCCTTTGGAGAACAGAAATAATAATGCAATTCTAATTTTTTAAATCAGAGCTTTCAATGAAATGGGGGTTTACGGTTGTTTGACACTTTTTTCAGGAAAGATGCTTAATTAAAGCAGTGTTCTCTAAAAGGATGCCTCAATTATTGTTGCTGTTGTTGTGTAATAAAATCCACAATTGTATAGTAAACTATTTTAATATGTAAAACGAATATAGTTTACTATACATACGCATAGACATAAACATACATATAGGCCAGGCCACCACCGAGTCGCGGTTAAAGTTTCATGTGCCGCGGCTTATACAACATTTTATCGAGACCACCGAAAGATAGATCTGTTTTCGATGGGCTTGGTTACACGAAGAATTCTTATGGTGGGCTTCTTAGTTTTATCGATACAAGCAACGATATCAATTGGACAAGAAAATACAAACCTGAGACTGATGGTCACACAAACGATACCGATAAAAAAATAAAATAAAATAATAATAATAATAATAATAATAATAATAATAATAATAATAATAATAATAATAAAATTACGCCGGACCTCGGTAGCAAGATGGCATTTCTGATGACCCTGAAGTGTAGACAGAGCACATGGCTTACCCGATAAGCACAACGCCCAATCAGGTGACAGACAGAGGGTTTATTTCTTCCATGTAAATTACACGAGTAGGTTAATATTCGAAATAATCAAGGAACAGCGTTGTCTATGAGGCTGCCTATTTAAGTTCTAGGACGTGGGGAGGTGAATGGCAAAACCACTACTGTAATGGTGAGGAGGCGCGATATTTCAGTTATATCATGTCTTGATAAATTACGTATTTATTTATTTTTTTCTTTTCAGACTACCCTGCATATTTATGTAATTAAGGGTACAAATAGTTGCATTAGCTCAGTGCCTGGACACTTTCGGGACTATTTAGCTAAATAACGTACCCAGCAAAAAGTTTAAAATCTTACTCAGTTCCCGTCATCCTGTGTTGTTGACATACGGTAATATGGCTAGCCTAGGCATACAATTTTTTTTTTTTTTTATTGCTGGGCATTGGAACGATAATCATATGGAATGAATAAATACAGGTTACAATAAAAGAGCAATTTCTGACAGAAATGGAATGAATGTGTGCTTAAAAGAAGGCCAGTAAAATAAAATACCTGGCGAATCAGTAACATAGGCCTAGCTTCATTGGTCTGCGCTTCATGTTTTAGAGGTAAAAAATATTTGGTATCAATGAAGTTATTTCCGTACATATGCAATGAAACTGCGCGTAGAATAAAATTTGAATGACCAGAAAATCTTGTAATTTGAATATCTTTGAGCATAGGTCTACGAGTGGTCTGGTTTGTACCGATCGATCAATCACAAAGCTCATCGTTCGTTTGCGTTTGATCCGTTTGATTCGTGTGCTTCTGTCGGTATATATATTTTATGAATAAAGATCGTTGTTTCTATGAATGATATCAGAAACGGCCAAGGTTCTTTGTCGATATAAACATTAAAATGCGCTTTTGGAAAAAAAAGTTTAATATCTAGAACCACAATGAGCCAACCATTTCGGAAACGCTGCTACATGTCAGTCAGTCACTCACGTGCTACCCAATGCGTGGACGGATGAAATGAAACCGACTATGATAATGGACGATTTGCCATGTAATTTCAATTTCGAGAAAATCTACAAACAAAAATGATTAAATGTCAGCTTACCTCAACCATTCCTCCCACCACCTCCATCAACAGACACCAGCGTCAACACTGTTGCCAACTGGTATGTGTTTTTACCTTCCAATCTGGGGATAAGACTTACACATAACCGTGGAAATAAACGAATTTTGCGTATCTATTTCTAACATACATACATAAATATTAGAGAAATTCTATCATTATTGTATTATACTATGACAGCTAGAATTCATGGAAACAGTTTGTAAAGGCATCGGCGTATGTGTCAAGCGCCGGTGTATTGGCAACGATGCACCAGTCATCAGTCAAAGACAGTACAGTCTACTCAGTAGCTTCAGGGATGTAGTTCAAAGTGGGTTTATTTGCTTGTGTGTCATACAAATGTCTCAAACCGGCGGTGTTCCTAGTTGATTGTGCTCGTAACATATCAAAAAACCGTGCCATCATGTATGTTACAGTTCGTGTAACCAAACGTCGTAAGGTGGGGTTGTAAACAGGGGAAATTGTGAAGGAAAATGCACAGGCGAGAGAACTAAGACGGCTGTGACCAAATTAATGGCATCCGGTTGAGGCCGGTCTACCCTTCTAATGGTCATGGAGCCCCCGAAGGCTTTCTCCTCGCTCTGTCTCTCATTACGCTTAGGAAACGGTATATGGACCTCCAGCCTTGATTAGTGCATGGAAATTAAAAGCAAATATCCAACTGCTTGGCCACGTCTCCACAGTGTTACCATCCAGACACACCGAAGCAGAGAGAGAGGATGGGGGATCGGGTGGCTACACCTCACGTGTGTGAGGGGGGGGGAGAGATGGGGTGGAGGGCGCCCCTAGTGACATGCTGGGATCTAACATGTTACTCTCACGATCAAGTTCTCAAGTTGTGGTTTGGGGGGTGGTTTTTGGTATGGCAGCTTGGGGGATTTAGTAAGTCTTTCCAATTCGTCGTCCCCAGAACGCTGTGAAGTCGACGTTGCAGAATCATCGGTTTGAAATCGGGGGACATCATATGATTAATTCTGCAACCAATTAATGACGTCACCGATTCACGCACTCGCCAATTATGACGTCACTGATTGGCTAAGCGATTGCCTAATTGACAATATGAAGTCTTGGCCTAGCAATTCTCCTTATTTGTTCGTAGTAGAAAACCATCGGGCAGCGATCAAATCTAGTTGAAGGGAAGAGAGAGGACACCGTCCACAAACACTCGACTAACTCCAGACCGCCATACGCTCCGATCTGGGACAACAGCTTTGAACACTTCCTAAGCTTCCTCCTGCTGACAATTGGCGAATTCTATCCCCGATAAGCTTAATTGAGGTGCTGGAACGAAAGGGCGCGCCTACGAAGTATTACGATATGAAGGGGTGAGTGTTACTATAACTTTTTTCTTCTTTTCAATTGTGTCTTAGCGTGCCATTGTTATTTTGTCAGACCAACTCGCCTGGAAAAAAGATCGTATTTGAATGTGGCCACAATTTACGTGTGTGTGTGTGTGTGTTAGTAGTTGCATTAGTGAATGTTACAGATAACGTTTTTTTTATTGATTGTTCCGTACGCGTAGTACTACTGTTTCTTTCCTAGACAAGGGTGTACACGACAGTCCAAATCTCACCAAAACGCGTTCAACATTTTTACTTACAACTCGAAATATTTAGAAGATTGTCGCCATCTCGATGTTTACGGAGTCGCTTGTGTCAATAAACTTCCCATTTCCTGTGATAAATCCGCACACCACAGACGCTTGCACCCACAGACGCTGGGGCACTTTCATCACAACAATCGGAAGTTCGGAACACTTGAAACTTACCAGCTTGTTTGTTATATAGTAAACAATTGTTTTGGTAGAAGAAGACGACGAAGCCTGCACTTCGATCATTTTTTAAATAAGTAGTTAAACATCAATATTTTACATATTTATGATGATTAATTTGAAAATATTCGTTATTGAAAAAGTAACTCGATTCTGACTCAAATTTACTTAATTATTTTTTGGAATTAGAACGTTCGTTTAAGTCCTGTATTATGACGTCACGACATCTTGGCTTTCGTACCTATTGTAAATAATTGCTTTACTCAACTTACTTGCAGAACAGTTTACCAGTTATTCATGCAGATTATCAGCTATTCATGTAATTGTTATAATCGTAATGCGCAATATATCTTTATTATTTACTTTTTGGATATATGAAGATGTTTTACTGCCGGATTATCGCCGTAGTGTGACGCAATCGTTTTCGGTCCCTGCGCCTCTGTTTTCGCACCATAAGAAATTATGGGGCCGAATTTGCAATGACCAGAAAGTCGTTAAAAGAGGAAAGTTAGCATTGAGGGGAATATGTTTTGATTGAGAAAAATACAAATTTATTCAATAGCTAGCTTGTAAAAAATACTTGATTGCAAAAAACTTGATTGACAACTAAGCAGCATACCCACTATGGGTTTCAGCGACAGTGCAAGCACGTTTTTGGGCAATACCTATTTCTGTAACGAACACTCGTATCGGAACGAGATTTTACTATAGTGCATTACACCCAGTGCCGTAATTTATAAGGGTATCGGGAATCACTAATCGTAAAGAATAACGACAGTTGTCCTTGTACCAAGAGACAAAAACTCCATTATCCAGAAATGGATACGAACACGCGTAAAAAGCTCCACCTACCCTAACCCCCCCCCCCCCCACCGCCACCCCTGTCCTTCTTCCTTCGCCTTCCTTTCCTCTCTCTCTCGCCTTCCTTCTCTCTCTCTCTCTCTCTGTTGACATTCGGTATGTGTTCACCCTCCAAACTGGGTATAAGACTACACACAAAACGTTAAAAATTTGTGAAATTAGGCTATGTATTGGAAGTATATATGCATAAATATTAAAGCAATTTTATCATTATTGCATTACTATGACAAGTAGAATTCATGGAAAACAGTTTTATAATAATGAATCGGCGTATGTGTGAAGCCTCCACTAATGTGGCGACGATGATTTTGCCATTCTTAGCATGCAAACATACAAGGTTACATTTATTTCTGGCATACAGTTATTAAAGAAGTTCAAAATACTAATATAGACTGAAATCAATGAAAAGTGCTAGCAAAAACAAAAAAGCAAATATATATATATATATATATATATATATATATATATATATATATATATATATATATATTCCACTCATCCGTAGTCGTTCCTCTATGGTTTTCGCAGCCAGATGTACGAAAAGGTTAGAAACATTGGATTGTATCTACTTAAGAAATATCTGTAATTTTTCGGGGTAATTTGGTTGCAAAAAAGGGATAATATACATGAATTAAATTAAAATTTTTAAATAACAAAGTAAATTTCAACTAAATAACGAGTAAAGTAAACAATTTAGGGAATAAAACTTTACAGTTTCGTCGTCTGCTATTCGTAACTGTGTTTGTGGGGCGCGCGCTTAGGAACCAGGAACAGCAACTTGTTTAAAGTTCAATGTGGAGTGAATTGAGACCAAAATGTGTATAATAACATTCAAATAAGCACTGTGGAGTTTCAGTTGTGATGGCTGTAAGGATAAAAACCACCGATTACAAGGTAAAAATGAATTCAGTTCAAACCATGACCCCGGGAATAAATAGTTTCATACTTTCAGTATATATAGGCAACAAATGTTGTTTTATTGTGCCGATTACAACTGCAATCTTGAGTAAGATCAATAAACGTTACATATATACGCTAACATTGTTCAAATGAGTGCTGGGAAAGATGGTTGTCATCACTGATCAGAATCTGTACATCCACACGGTAGCCGCCATATTGGATTTCAAAACTACCTTGAAAACATATCTTACGAAGAGCGTCACATGCTTTTTTTTTAGTTCGTATGGAGCTTTCATATATCACATTATGTTGACGAAACTTCAATCTTTTGAATGGTATGCTTGGAGTTGTAATTGTATTCTTGTTTCACCATTTAAATATCGAGTGAATAAGACCTGCCGACCTTGATAAGGGTTGGTAGTCGCTGGTGTTTCCCCCCTATATATGTGTGTGTGTGTTTGTATATACCTATAATTATAAAGGATATTAGATATATATATATTATATATATAATATATAATATTATAATTATAATATAATATATATAGATATTATATATATACAATATATATAATATATATTATATATAATAATATTATATAATATTATAATATATATATATATATATATATATATATATATATATATTATATATATATATATCTATATATATAGATATATATATATATATATTTAGATAATATTATAATATTATATATATTTATATATATTATATATATATATATATATATATATATATATATATATATATATATGTATATATATATATATATATTTATATATTATATATATATATAATATTTTTTATATATATATATATATATATATATATATAATATATATATATATATATATATATATATATATCTATCTATATTATTATTATTTATATTATATATATATTTATATATATTAATTATTATTATTATATATATATTATATAAGATATAATATTATTATTATATATATATATTATATATATATATAATATATATTATTATATATATATATATATATATTATATATTATGTATATATATATATATAGATATATATTCATATATTATATAATATATTATAATTATATATATATATATGATATATATATATATTATAATATATATATATATTATATATATATATATTATCTATATATATATATATTATATTATAACTATCATATTATAATATATTATATTTAATCTATTATCTATATATATTATATATATCTAATATATCTATAAAGCATATATATAATATATATATATATATATATATGTCCCTAATGTAACACAAGAGTTGTTGTTGTTTGAGATTAAACTGGCCTTATGCCAACCTCGGGGATCAAATGTGGTAAAATGTACTTAGGGACATTTGATCCCCTAAGGGCTAGTACTGAACACGGCGAAAGTGTAGAAACACATAAGTAGGCCGCCTACTAAAGTAGCACCAATATATATATATATATATATATATATATATATATATATATATATATATATATATATATATATATATAATATATATATATATATATATATATATATATATATATATATATATATATATATAATATATATATATATATATATATATATATATATATATATATATTGGTGCTACTTTAGTAGGCGGCCTACTTATGTGTTTCTACACTTTCGCCGTGTTCAGTACTAGCCCTTAGGGGATCAAATGTCCCTAAGTACATTTTACCACATTTGATCCCCGAGGTTGGCATAAGGCCAGTTTAATCTCAAACAACAACAACTCTTGGTGTTACATTAGGGACATTTGACCCCCCGACGGGCTAGTACTAAACACGGCGAAACAGTGTGGAATACGCAGGTAGACCGCCTACTAAAGTAGCACCTATATATTGATATTGCATTTGGTTTTGCGACTGGTATGTATGGGTGTTTGTAATCATATATTTTCAGAACAAGACAAGATGATCACGTATTACCAGTGGTGAAATAAATATCTGTTGATTTTCACTTTCAATCTCGTATTTGTCGGACTTATTTTTTTCCCGCGCAGCAGAGAAATGGTTATGAAATTCGCTGCCGTATTTCAATTCAGATACATAGCCATTTTTTTAAAGACTAATTATATTGTTTTCAGTTATGTTTAGTTATGAATAATAATATTCCTCTAAGTCTAAGACGTCTGGGCATCAGCTTATGAACAATTATTCTTCCAACTTGAGCTAAAATTATAAATTAAATAAATGATAGTGAATAATTACCATGGTCAATGTTTATCAGCCAAAGGCCTTTAAGATGATGGGATTTAGTTTCCTGTTCAGTAGGACTGATATTATTGGTCTCATTAGAATCCATTTCCTTACCGATGACTTTTCAAGCCGTAAATTGCCCTGAAAGCTCTTGAGGGCGATGATGGGTTTTGTTTCAAGACTAGGTATAATTAATCATTTCTGTTACTGATCAAGAGTGGCATGTTTACAAATTTCAGTGTATTGCTTTTTTTTCTTTTTTTTTCTTACAGTTATCTTGTATGGTTAGTGGTTCCTGTGACACCCCAAACTGGTCGAATTTTGTAGATAGAATAAGATTTTTATTTTAAGTAGACAGAATAAGATATTCTCTTGATGTATTCTTTTTTTTTGTTGTATTCGTCTATGTATTCTCGAAAATCTCCCCCTAGTGTTTACTTCTTCATGGTTAGCGATAAGTCATCCTGAGGAATTTATTTCAGAATATCTAAAGTTCTAGGATACCAGCTTTACTATTTCTAATTTTATGGTATGGGATTCGTAGGAATTTTTTTTTCATAATATTAAGTAATGATAAAAAATTTTTGATAGAAAATCGAGTTCAGAATTTATTTACATTTAGTTTTCTGCAAAACGAAACTATTGTCTGTTCGTCCACGCTTTTTTATCTGTCCGCCCTCAGATCTGAAAAACTACTGAGGAGGCTACAGGGCTGCAAACTGATACGTTAATCATCCACCCTCCAATCATCAAGCATATCAAATTGCAGCCCTCTAGCCTCAGTAGTTTTTATTTTATTTAAGGTTAAATTTAGCCATGATCATGCGTCTGGCAACTCTATTGGACAGGCCACCACCGGTCCGTGGCTGAAAATTTCGTGGGCTGCGGCTCATGCAACATTATACGCTGTGCAGAAAATTCGATTTTGCTTTATTTGATCATCCAACCTCCAATCATCTAACATACCCAATTGCAGCACTCTAGCCTCAGTATTTTTTACTTATTTAAAGTTGGCCATGATAGTGCGTCTGACCACGCTGCAGGACAGCCCACCACCGATCCATGGCTGAAAGTTTCGTGGGCCGCGGTCGATACATTATACGCTGAACAGAAAATTCGACTTGGGGGCATTTTTACTTGTTTATTTGTCTCATTTGTCTCTTTGTAACCTCTTACCTTCAACTCCGTCTCAGCATTAACCGAAAATTATAAAATCTTTACCTTCATCCAGTTCCCCTTCTCTGGTCATAGTTCTTCTACGACTTCCTTCACAGGAACTGGGTTTGTCTCTCGGGGAATCGCTCACCTCTACATTTCACAAAATGTTCAAAAAATGTTCGGGGGGGGCCAGAAATTACGACTGCGCGATATGGGCTTTCAGGCCTTGCTCTCTGCCGTAACTAAAGCTCATAATCGCTTTCATGTTCGCCCTTAATCCACTTATACCTCGCCAGAGATTCACGACAACATTTGACGCGAAAACGGCTTTTCCCCCATTTTAGAAACCTAATGAACGAGGCTGAAAATAAGACTTTTAGCGCAGAAACTGTTTCTCGTTATATCTTGTAAACCAAATGAACGAGGCTGAAAATAAGCGGTGGAGAAATTAAATAAAAAGCGAGGAGACTGAACCGAAAGAAAATAAATATATATGGCGCTCACACTGGTGGGATAAGAGAGGAGGAGATTTGACTCAGAAAATTGTTGCAACAGATGTCCATATTTTTTGCTCCACTTTCAGTGGGAGTCACAAAAACGCCTACGATGTGTTAGGAATTATTTCTCCTCTTTTCTTTGCTAGGATTCTGGAAACTCTATGGTGGTTATATTAAGAATTTTTTTTTTTTTTAATTTGAAAGCTTTTAGAGAAGTTATTGTCTCAATGAGCGAGGAATATATTTAGAAGAATTCTATATTTTTGTAGTGCTACATTTCATATTATTATTATTATTATTATTATTATTATTAAAATAAAATTCTACGATAATCGGTGATTGCCAATGCTTAGCTTAAGGCTTATTTCCTATTGTACCATTTTCTGAAAATTTGGTAATAAAAATTGTTCGTACGTTGAGTCTTTAAGAAAAATTAACTTAATTTGCTTCAGAGAGAGATGATTAAACATTAACATTTGAATAATGACGACAAACGAGGATGACCTTGAAACAAAGCGTTAAGGAGGAGACCTTTCGTGACATTTACTGACATTTCATTCTCTCGCGTCTCTTTCCAGTTTCGTTTCTTTTTTCATCCTCACATAATATATACCGATTGTTTGGTTTTCCCTTCTGTCGTAGGATTGCTCCTCCATTATGAAATAATCTGTTATAAATGTATATATTCAGTACTCTCCTATGAATGTATTTATGCAATTATCTCCTATAATTTTAATTAATGAAATAAGTTCCCATATATATGTATTTATGAAATAATCTCTTATAAATGTATTTATCTGCATTTAGAGACCTTTAATCACATCTGATAGCGTGTGTAATCTTCCATTTGGAAGATATATACAATAAGTCTGTAGGCTGATTAAGCTTATTTGGAGCTATGTATTAGCCATAGCAAGGTCTTCCGGCATGTGCCAATTAACTGATTATCTGGGAAACAAAGGCTATCAGGTTTCTATAAATATCAAAGGTTGGTTCAGGTGATATACGAGAGGCCGCGTTCAAGTAGTTTAGCTATTTTAATTTTTCTATGGTAGTGCTAAAAATGAAGTCGACCCTTCATATTTATTATTACCTCTGAATTATACGTGAGTTTCCTCCTTTTCAGTACTGATTTTTGCTTATTAGATAATGCCCATTTGCATTTAGTATCGATTAACTTTGGACTATACGAAGGTCATAATTGACCAAAGGAGACCAATTTGATTTTTGCTACTGTAAAAGATAATGGGTTTAATTGTCCGCCATATAGCATAACGCCATGATTTCAGTTATATAAGAATCTTTGGGGGTAACAAATGTAACCGTTCTATTTATTTAGTCTATATATATATATATATATATATATATATATTATATATATATATATATGTATACTATATATATATTTATAAAATTTTCAGGGTAAAGAGAAATACATCCTTTTTAATTCTCTAGTCTTAACATGTCGTGAAAATGAAAATTAATTGTCAGCTGCCTTCCTATTGTTCGTTGAGAGCCATTTTTGTTTTATGAAAAGAGTAACTGTATTAATTAAAATATTTCATTTCCTGAGAGGCTGCTGCTCTGAATCTCTGAAGCTGAAGAATTGAGAATACGGATTAAAGATATAAAAGATCTTTTGGTATGACAAATATGAACGATAATTGTGGAAAATGGAATATATATATATATATATATATATATATATATATATATATATATATATATAGGTATATATATATATATAGGTATATATATATATATATATATATATATATATATATATATATATATACTATATATATATATATATAGCTATATATATATATATATATATATATATATATATATATATATATATATATATAGATATATATATATATATATAGCTATATATATATATATATATATATATATATATATATATATATATATATATATGTACGTTTTCGTTAAAAACAATTGCTTTAGTGGCATCAATAAGTTTCTTGCAGGTATCTTCATACCGACGAAGTTTTTTCCGATTCTCGTTCGTCAATTTCTGGTGAAATATACGCAGACTTCCTTCTTCCATTTATTGAATTTTGTCGCGACCATTGTTTCGCCTTATGGCATTATCAAGCGACTACTGACTTACAATCTGGCTTTTCGGCCTATTTATTTCATCGTGTTGGAGGTATGACCTTGAGGTATGGGTACTGGTTAGTCTGGGGATTAACAGCTTAAGGGCGTTGTTTCAGATACAAAGAACATAAGGACATATGTACCGTGACAATAAAAGTGAAAGTTTAAACAGTTGTTAAATAAATATTCAAAATACAATGCTACGTGCTAGTGTTTCCTTAAGTGTATGTCTAAAATTTAATATTCGTCACAATAAAAGAACCTGACGATGCCAGAAAACTAGCAGATGCTCTGAAAAGAAACTCAACTTCACCACAGAGCACAGCCATCAGAAGACTTTGCCATTTCTTTATGTCCTGGTAAAACAAAACAAGAAGGACAGTTTAAGACGACCGTCTATACGAAAGCAACGAACGCTGGCCGTTGCTTGAACGCACGCGGGGAGTGCCCGGACGCATATAAAAAGTCTGTCGTGAGTGCGTATGTCAACAGAGCCTTCACACAGCACATCTTGGAGAGACATACATAACGAACTCGATCGAATTCGCCAACTGCTGACAAACAACGGCTATGCAGATCAAATGATCGAAGCAGCAATAAAAAAGAAAATGGACGAATTTTACCAACCCAACACGACGACGAAAAATGAGGAGAACTTGATTATTTACCATCGTGTACATTATGGGTCTGCATATAAGGAGGATTGCTGCACACTACGTGGGATAATAAACAGAGGCGTAACCACAAATGCCCCTTACCACAAAATAAGCCTCAGTATATTTAGTATGCCCAACCTTGTAGCAGCCTTAATAATGAAGAACAGCACCGCTCCGAGGGGACCGAAGGAGATGTGCACGAATGTAGTTTACAAATTTACTTGTCCAGAGGAGATGTGTAAATCTCACAGTCAAAACTACATCGGGCACACTACAACGACCCTTCGGAGACGTCTGCTGGCTCATAGAAATCAAGGGGCCATCATTCAACATTACATAGATGTTCACGACAGGAAGCCATCTCTACAAGAGCTCATAGAAGGCACCCAGGTCGTGCACAGAGAAGACAACTACGGTCGGCTCTTAATAACGGAAGCGGTGAGCATCGCTATTCAGAAGCCGACCTTGAACGTCCAACAAGAATCGGACCATATACTCCCCTCCAGCAGGAGAAGGAATACACAAGCCAACAGGGACCAGACAGCGCACCCCAACCCACCGAGAACATCGCGCCCCTTAGAAGACATGGGAGGACCCAGCGTCAACGAGAGCCAAGTAACATCCTTGCTCAGGTCGCTGAGACCCCGCCCAACACGAATCTGCAGCCGTTAACCAACGTAGACCATTTGGACACACACACACACATTTAAATTATGCACATTTATGTATAAACAGAAATGATCTGATTTGTACCTTTATGCATGCTATAAAATATATATATTCTATATATATATATATATATATATATATATATATATATATATATATATATATATATATATATATAGATATATTATTCTTTTTTTATGTATTAGATCTCTATATTCATTTTCATTCCTGTGTGTAATTTGTATTTTTTTTCTAAAACCAACATGTAACATTAAATTTTAGACATACACTTAAGGAAACACTAGCACGTAGCATTGTATTTTGAATATTTCTTTAACAACTGTTTAAACTTTCACTTTTATTGTCACAGTACATATGGCCTTATGTTCTTTGTATTCAAAACAACGCCCTTAAGCTGTTAATCCCCAGACTAACCAGTACCCATACCTCAAGGTCATACCTCCCACACGATGAAATAAATAGGCCGAAAAGCCAGGTTGTAAGTCAGTAGTCGCTTGATAATGCCATAAGGCGAAACAGCTGTCGCGATAAAATTCAATAAATGGAAGAAGGAAGTCTGCGTATTTTTCACCAGAAATTGACGAACGAGAATCGGAAAAACTTCGTCGGTATGAAGATACCTGCAGGAAACTTATTGATGCCACTAAAGCAACTGCTTTTAACGAAAATTGTATAAGAGAAAAACTATGCCCTAAAAGTATATATATATATATATATATATATATATATATATATATATATATATATATATATATATATACATAGGGAGAATTAGGTAAAAAGAAAGTAAAGGAGAATTAAGGTGAGATTGGCTTTTGTTGCAACAATAATAAAAAGCCAAAATAGTTACTTCAAGATATTTCAGACCAGTCAGAAGACTAGACATTGTTGAATTAAAAAGAAACACTTGTGGCATTAAATTAACACTCGTCTCAGTAATGATTGATGTATTTCTGTCACTTCTATGAAATTTTAGTTGATGAAAACTGATGAAAAATGATGGTGCTATAATCAAATCGCTCGTACAAGATATAGCGACAGGGTATTTACATTTGAACTGACGTGTCTTAACCTTTTCCCAATCAATTGTGAATATTTTTTTGCAATGTCGAAAAAGATTCAGAAAGTCATGTAGATTATTGTTTGTATTTCATTTTATCATAATTTAATATCAAGTTTTCAGTACCCTAAACGACCACAATAATAAACTCGGTAACGACAGATTATGAGAACGAACGTAAAGTTGGATATGATCACGTGAACGATCGACTGTCATTACCGAACGTCTTCAATCGAGAAATACCTCCGTTAGAACAGGGCCATTACAGAACACAAACGCCATTTCCTGTACTAATAACAGTGACAATTACCCGGCTACTCGGAATTAACTGCTATGCACTTTACTTGGAATTAACTGCTATGTACATTACTTGGAATGAACTGCTAAGTACAGGATTTGGAATTAACTGCTATTTAGTACATTTCCACTTACAATTACTTGAGCTCATCGGCCAGTTTCAGATAGCTTGAGAGGCCAGATGTGGAATAGCATAGCAGCTCGAAAGGGAACTCTATAGTTGCTCACGTATTGTGTTTCTGCTGTGAACGATTCATGCAAATGATTTTCATCGCGTGAGAAATTCAGGATTTTAAGCAGCTCCTTCAGGTAATATAAACAGACCTCAGACACATTTTGTGTACGATTATGTGATGCAGTTAACAGAGGAATCTTTATAACAAAAAAACCCACTGGTTTAAAAACTAAAACTGCAGAACAAGATCTTGCTTGATTAGTGTTGTACTAATTTCATTGAAATTGGTGTGACTGTTATGCTAATTAAATATCTAGAAGACTTAAAAAAAAAATGCTCATAAATTCCATCAATTCTGGATACAGAACATGCATGTAATAGTTTGAGACGACTTTGGGGAAGCGCCTCAGTGGCGTGGTTGGTATGGTGTTGGCGTTCCACCTTGGTGGTCGCGAGTTCGATTCTCGGCTATTCCATTGAGGAGTGAGAGGTTGGTCCCGTTGCTGGATAACCGCTGGTTCCATGCAACGTAAAAACACCATACAAACAAGCAAGACAACTTCTGGGGAGCCAGCGAGTGACCAGTTAAATGGAAGGTCACAGACAGGACGCCACC
>NC_087211.1:7176914-7203869 GCF_015104395.2 Macrobrachium nipponense | reverse complement strand
AGGGGAAAACTTCTCCTTCACTCTCTTGAATAAGGAGAAGGAAGGGTGTAGATTTCCAATCCTTATTCTCATTCCTCTAAGGGAAAAGAATTTAGGATGGAATTCGTTGTACAGAAACCTACAAATACACGACGTATATTACCCTCGACACATGATTCTGTTAAGCAGTTGAATTGTCCGGGGGTTAGTCACATACCGTAGTTAATTCTACGGTTTGTGACCGAGACGGCTAGTATCCTAATGGAACTGCAATTCGGGACTGTCTGCATCTTCCCAGGAGTTACCAGTTTCGATTTTTCAGATACTTATGGTATGGTCACGACACCACCACCTCAGTTTTTGTTTTTTACCGAAATCCGTTTTCGTTTAAATATAATTGCTCGAGCATAATAGATCCTTTTTTTTTTAACGCTCGATTATTCTAGCCGAACGCATTCCTTCGAAGAATGGATAACCTGGCAACTCAGGATAGCGAGTGAGCAAGAACCACTGAGTAGGGGACTACAGCAAGACAACCTAGTTCCAGCTGGCTCTCCGAGATGCATTGTGTCGGATTATGTGTCCTCTCCCATACAAGGATTGACTAACGAACCTTTTCTCTGTCCAACAATATCGGACTCACGTCTCTGATTAACGGGGATTTCTCGCATACATGAATGACATCTGCATCCCCTTGAATATTGCGAGAATTTGCAACAGAGATATATATTCTGGAATCTTTCATCTTTATGTTTACCGCACGGTAACAGAAGTCTTTACTAGTCTCACGCTGCATCGCATTGCGATAATGCGGAATTATTTCTTCAGACATCTGAGTTTGTTGTCAAAATATCTCTTATTCGGAGAGGTGCAATTGTTTATTGTTCACCCGGAATTGACAGATATATACGGAAGACATCGCCTGCTCCCCGACCTGCCAGCTCTACTTCCAAATAATCAGCCCCCATGAGAAGTAGTACTTCCCTGTTTTTCATTACTGGAAACCGCCCCGCTTTCATTACAACTACAATCCCTCACCTTACAGCAATGAAATAGCTGTTAGCGTTTTCAGTCCCTTTATAAGCACAGTTTCAGAACCTTGAGAATCCTTCTCTCGATTCGGCTGTGAAGACGTAGTTTGCATTCACTTTCCACCTTCGTCTTCAATTGAACATAATGTGTTTTCGTTTTTAGCTGAGATTCAACTACTATGAGAATGTCTTGCCATTAAGAACCTCGGTCTCCAGAGGGCAATTGACTTTCGCTTATTGGGCACATGCCTTAAGAGATCACGTGACTTGCTCGGATGCTTGGACAACTTGCCTCATTACGAACGCTGGTCAGTAGGCAGTTGTCAGAGCGCCCGATTCAGTTACGGTTTACGTTGTGGACTCAATAGGTTGTTCCAGAACATCAGTTGAGTTGGTGGCACGACACCAACAAGCTACAAGAAGGTTTCGAACTTCAACAGAAGAACCCCCCCCGACCTAGTGTTGCATTCAGACGCATCGGACGTGGGGTGGGGTGCAACACTAGGGAATGACGGGATCTCTAGTCTATGGCAAGATCAAAGTAGTTCAGGTCAACGCAGACAACACCACGGCGTTGGCCTACATAACAAGCAGGGAGGCACTCGTTCGGACTCCTTTTACGAGGCAGCAAAGGATCTCTTATTGTGGGCGAAGGAGAGGAACATTACTCTTCTAACTCGCTTTATAGAAGGAGAGAAGAACGTCAGGTGGATCTCCTCAGCAGAGAAAGACAGGTTCTCACGACGGAGTAGACCCTGCATCACGAGGTATGCAGCAGACTCTGCAATCAGTGGGGAGAACCGTCTATAGAACCTCTTTGCGACGCAGAGAACAAAGAGGTTACCTGTTTACTGCTCTCCAGTCCCAGACCAGGAAGCAGTGGCAGTAGACGCCTTCCTCATGGATTGGGAAGGAAGACACGTACGCCTCCCCCACATTTAAGATCCTAGACTGAGTCATGAAGAAGTTCAGGGAATCGAACAACGTCCGCATGACCCTGATAGCTCCATTTTTGGCCCATGAGACCCTGGATCACAGATGTGATGGAGTGGCTAGTAGACACCCCCAGATCGTTACCGGTGTCGGAACAATCTACTCGCAGCCACCATATAGAGAGACAACATCAAAATCGCCTCTCTCTCAATCTAACTGCCTTTCGACTATTGAAAAACTGGCAGAGCGAAGGGCTTTTCGAGGGAAGCTGTAAGAGCAATCGAGAGAGCGAGGAGGACGTCCACAATCAAGGTGTACCATCAAAGTGGGACGTGTTCAGGAAACTGGTGCAGAAATTAACAACATTTCCTCTTTCAGTACCTCTAACTCAACTAGCAGATTTTCTGTTACACTTAAGAACCCAAGAGAAACTAGCAGTATCAACTATCAAGGGATAACGCAGCATGCTAGCCTCCGTCTTCCGTCACAGAGATTTTGACATGTGGGAGACAAGGATCTCTCGGACCTCATAAGGTCCTTTGAGACAGTTAAGATTAAGGATAACCCAACCCCTCTCGAATTTGGATGTTGTTCTGACTTTTCTAACCTCGAGCAGGTTCGAACCCCTCGACAAGGCTTCATGGAAGGATCTCACCAAGAAGACCCTATTCCTGGTTGCGTTGACAACGGCCAAGAGGATAGGAGAGTTGCAAAAATGTAGGCTTCAATGGGGAGAATGCAGTCTGCTCGCTGCAACTAGATTTTCTCACCAAGAATGAGAATCCTTCTCACCCATGGCCTAGATCCTTTACCATGCCAGGGTTATCTCAGTTAGTAGGACAGGAAAAGGAGAAAAGCCTTTGTCCAGTTAGAGCCCTAAAGTATTATCTACAGAGAACCAAAAACTTAAGGAGGACAGACAGACAACCTCTAGTCCTTGGTAAAGAAGCCTTCGATACCTGTGCCAAAGAACGCGCTGGCGGTCTTTGTCAAGGATTTAATAAGGGAAGCTCACCAGAATTTTGATGAGGAAAGCTTCCCCAATACTCAAAGTCAATGCGCACGAAGTAAGAGCTGTGGCGACTTCGAGGGCGTATAGACACAAGTCGATGGAATCGATCTTGGAAGTGACATTCTGGCGAAGCAAGTCAGTCTTCGCAGATTGCTACCTTAAAGACGTACAGACCCAATATGAAGATTGTTGTTCCCTAGGGCCGTACGTTGCCTCCGGCGCCGTAGTTGGAGAAGGTACAACTGCCTCTAACCTATAACCTTATTTATACCCTTGCATGTTATTGAACTTGACCTCACAGGCTGTCTGTGAAGGTTGTTGCAACCTTCCACAGTCTGGGGTGAAAGTCTAAGTTACGTTTTATGGAGTGTGTTTTAGTGTGTTAGTTGGTCAGGTGGTCAGCTCATTGTCCATGGCTTTGCCAGGATAGCAAGGGTGGTGGTCTAGTCAGGTTAAGGTCGAGGACCGTCTGACAGCCCCACAGAGACTTTATACAGCCCCCTGGGTGGATCGCTGGGTCTCTCAAGGAATGCAGGCTAATGAGGCAGAAAAAACTTCGAAGCCAGCTTCCTTTCAGGTATGAACCAGATTATTGGTACAGCTAATTTGTTGTGATCAATAATTTTACGAATTCCCAAAGGTGCTGCGGTTCTCTGACCCACCACCAAAGGTGCCAATCAGCTATATATATGTAACTACCAGGGAAGTTAGATATTTAAAAATGTTATTTTCATTTTAAAATAAGTTTTTAAATATACTAACCTGGGTAGTTACATATATAAGGGCCCTCCCTCCTCCCCTCTGAGAACAGAGGCATGGAATTTCTGAGGATAAATGGAATGGTTTCCAGATACCTACTAGAGGGAGCACAGATATGATCACCTGACCGTCTATCGGCGATAGCCGCGAATTTTGAATTTCTGCCGTGCGCGCGACGAATCGGCGGGATTAAGCTATATATATGTAACTACCAGGTAAGTATATTTAAAAACTTATTTTAAAATGAAAATAACATTTTTTTTACTATTATTCTTAGCATCTGCAGCAGCAGCAGTAGTAGTAGCTATTACTATTTTTATCTTAAGGTCAAATTGTTTTTTTCTTTCTTTAGTGACTATTGACTTGGGCAAGGAGTAAATGATTATAATTATTAGAGAGAGATATCTCCATGTATGGTGGAGTAGTAGAACGATAGATACTGTGATTGATGGTAAAGCTACTTTTATACTTGTGTTTGGTTACCTCCTTCGCAATCTTCATTTGGACTCAGGGCATCAGCCATATGCTTGTATTACGAAGGTGAAGAAGAGATGGCCGCCTAGGAACATAACTGTTGGCATGGTAGCAGAAATCCGTTTGTCACGCAACTTTTCAACTTTTTTTTTAGCAAAGAGAGAGCCGCCAATTGCTTTACAGATTGGTCTGAATAGGTAACTGGTTACAGTTGCTCTATGTGTTACAAATAAAAATTGAGCATTTTTACCGGACATTCATTTGAGTTAAAGCCTTGATTATACCGAAAAATTATAGCAAAATCTCGTACTGATAGCAGTCTTCATTACAGTGTTATTGACCAAAAACTTGACTGCACTGTCTGTGAAACCCACAGTAAGAGAGCTTTACCAATTACAAATAAACATTACCTTTTATCTGAAATGTTTTTAATTATACGTTTTGAAGTTAACTGTAATTGTGGTTGTTTGTTATTTATACTTAATGGTAACTGTAATTGTAACTGAAAAGTTCAAATAATAAAGAACTTTATTTGAAATTGTTATCCTAGAGCAACAGAGGGATGTTTTGAGTCGCTACCCAATTTATCTATTATATTATTAAGGGAGAATATTAACAAGCCAGCTACCAATTCTAACATTTTTTTTTATTCCATTTATTTCCTTTTTTTGTGCAAAAAGTTTTGTGAAACTTTTTTCCAATATTTAAGTTTTGTATTTCAGTATTATTGAAGTTGTCATTGTAATTCGATAACAGGTCAGGTAATTATGATTCTAATTGTAATAGACATAAAGCAAACGTAATTACCCTTAACCAGCTTATATTACATAAGATATGCGACAGTAGATACTTATACGAAAATGGATGAGCATAAATAATGGGAACAAAAATAAAAAATAAAATTTTATGCATACATGGGAGAAAACTGATTAGAAATTCAGTGATTTTTCCACTACACTTCGGCATCTCTCGGGGCACCTGTGAATTGTTCAAATCTTTAATAAATCGACTTTATCTTTCTCGGGATCTGTGTGGTTCTGCACCCTTATTTGGCCAGGCAACCAATTCAAATCCTCTCGACCTTGAAACCATTCCTGGATAATTCTGGCCGTATGGATGGGGCAGCCGTCATGAATGAAAATGACAGGGCTAGGTGGAAAGGGATAATTCCGCTGTTGAAGTGAAGGGAGGAAGAAATCCTGGAAGATTTTAACGTATTTTTCACTGGTGAAACCCTTCAAGTCTTGGTGATATCACATATACCATGTAAGGAAATCCAGGCCCACACGTTTACGGTTACAAGCCACTCCTGGCCACTTCGTAAATGTTTCCTCGGTGGTATCTGAAGGAAAAAAATCTAATTTTTTTTTTTACAATTTACGCTTTGCTTTCCGTAAATGGGAAAATAATGATATATCGTTTGGGGAAACGTAATGCTAAGTAACAACCCCTGCATTAGGATAATGTTTATTCATCTATGAGGATTAATACTTATTACAAGTTTGCCTCCTCCAACCTCTTATACACTAAAACAGCTCGAAAGCTGATTAGTAGAATTCACGTTGAGAGAGGAACAGCACCACCTTTAGTAAACAGTGTTTCAAATAGACAATTAACAATGACAGTAATGACCTGATATGTTGCAATGCCAGTAACAGCCAATCAATCAATCAATCCCAGTAATCGTGTGATTTAATATATCACTTTGTTCGGTGATAACGATATCACTGCTACAGCACCTCTATTACATGCTAACAAGTTTGTCACCCAATCATGGCTAGACTGAGGTGTTGTATAAATTTTGATAGGGCTTCTGTCCTCTGCTAGTAGTATTCGTTATAGTCTCCAAATGAACAGCAACATATTGTTCTCCGGGCGCAGAAAGTGGGCTTTCAATAGGTGTTGTTGCACAGCGTTTTGACGTCTCCCCTACAACAGTAAATAAATGGAAAAGGAGGCAAGCTTAGACTGGGAAATTGACTGACTTTGGATAGCATTTATTTCATTTATTTATTTATCAATTTTTTAAACTATAAACCTTATAAACCCGTGAAATTATGAAACCTAAATTACAGTTGCCTTGGTCCTGTTGAACTCTAATAGTGATTCTTTCTCTTTACTTCCCAAAATACCAAATAGCGTTCCCATAAGTAAAAACAGGCTATAATTAATCTTGATTATGTAGGTATCTGCATGTTAATTACGTATTTAAGTTCGAAGACCTCCACCACGAATGACCACCCGTAAGGATAACAACGACATTAGACGAGCAGCATAAGAAGATCCTTTTACCAATACTATTGCTATTTGTGAACGTCTGGCATTAAATGTTTAGGCTATGACGGTGCGAAGACGTCTGCATGAGGCAGGAATACCTCATAGAATTCTTGCCAAGAAGGAATTTCTCGGCATCGTGCTGATAGGCTTGCCTTCGTCCAACAGTTTGTAGGGGAGGATATGGAATTTTGGTCTCGAGTCGTATGCAGCGACGAAAGCTCTTTTACTAGCAGAAGTCACGGCAGAATACATAACCGAAGACCGAGTAATATAAGTTTCTAAAATCATTAATAACAGTCGGACTATAATAATTATAAGCAAGGGGAATATTATAATCAAAAGAAAATAATTTTGTCAATAACCATGTATTTTCCGCTAATTGAATTATATTGCCACGAGAAGTGTGAAAATAAAAATTCTTCATTGAAAACCCCCCATTAGTTCTACTATGGCCAGCTTTCAGGCATTAAGCAAATACTTTATTAATGTTATGAATAATCACGTAGGCAAACTTATATAGAGTACACAGCCTCTTTACTGAATTAAAGAATATCATATCAAAACGGACTGTTGCAGATCAAAGTTAATGGTATTATAAGTATTAATCTTTGCAGATGAATAAACATTCTTAACTTATTGCAAGGGTTGTTACTTAGCCTTTTATTTCCCCAAAAGATATAGAATTATTTTCCCTATTACGAAAAGCAAAGCGTGAATTGTTAAAGATTTGATTTTTCCTTTCAGATGCTACAGAAGAAATTTACGAGGTGACCAGGAATGGGCATGTCACAGTAAACGTGGGGCTGGATCTTCTTACATTATATGGATGATATCACCAGGATTGAGTGGAGGCTCACTGGTGAAAAATACATTGAAATTCTTCAGGATTTCTAACTTCTTTCACTTCAACAGCCGAATTATTCCTCCCCACCTGCTCCTGTCATTTTCATTCACGACCGCTGCCCCTTCCATACGGCCAGAATAGTCCAGGAATGGTTTCAAGGTCGAGAGGATCTGCAGTTGCTTGACTGGCAAAGTAAGGATACAGACATGAACCTCACTAAGAATATTTAGGCTAATTTGGTAAAATGTTGGGAGCCTGAGAGGGAGAGGAGACCAGATCAACTTATGAACCTCTGGGAACACAATGGAAACTCTTCCACAACCGACCACATATCGTCAGAAACCATGAATCTTCTATGCCTAACAGATTGCAAGAGGTGATCTAGAAGGAAGGTGGCTGGACTTCTCACTAATATTAAAAATAAATGTAAAAATTGAGTTTGTATATTTGGATTACCCCATGGCTTCCGCTGAATTTCCATGTCGTATGATGTAAAAAAAAAAAAAACTTGTAAACAGACCTATGCATATCGTTTAGCTCCAGGTCGTGATTATTATAATTTATTTATTAGAAAGGTGAATTTGATATTTAAAAGGAGTTCAAAATCTAAAGGGAATTTCACTATCCTGCTTTTTCTTAAAAAAATATCTAAAAAGAGAACCCTAGGACAATATGATCAAACTACATTTCTCCAAATAGCTCTTTCCACAATGGAAAGGTAAATGACTGAAGGGGCTGTTCAACAATAGAGACGTCTGTCTCTTATCCTCACACGAATGATGATAAGAGCGAAAGGAATTTCTGTCCGTATGACAAAAGATTAAAAACAGTTATCACAATTAATATATTAGAAAATATAAGCCAAGTAGATATGTTTATCCATATCATGTAATAATTATTGTAATGAACGGCGTTTAGGGAATAACCTCTACAGTATATACAAGAGGGAATACAAACCCAACCATTAATACATGAAACCTCTGAATATCAACAATTGTTTATCATTGGCAAACGAATTAAGTTTACCATATGGGAATGGTTAAAAGTTTGCACCAAGTTTGGGAGGCCTTCTTCGCTTCCATTACATGTTGTGGAATTTTCTCTGCCCCTAGTAGTTTCATTTTGATTCCTCAGTAACGTAGTCTCTCTCTCTCTCTCTCTCTCTCTCTCTCTCTCTCTCTCTCTCTCTCTCCTTTTCATGCTAATGTATTTACAAGAGAGAGTGAGTTTAACCCAATCCTTCTTCTTGTAAATGTTGCTGTATTTAGAAAAATCTACAGTACTATAATAATATTAGGATAAACACTAAAAACACGCAGCCATTAAAGATAAACAAGAAAATATTTCAAGTGGAGCTTTTCGTTAGCCATACACTCTATCCACGAGCATATCTAGTACTTCATCCACTCATCGGGGTCGCAATAGGCAAACCTTACCCCTAGTCCCCCACCCATTTCAGTTGTAGCAAAGCCAGGCTGAGGACATCGGTACAGCAAAAGCAAGAAGCTTGTCAGTTTGAATCACATTTTAGAATTCCAAAACCTGTAAGACGGCTTAACAACAAGAACTCTATCCCCGACACCACTCCCCCCGCCCCCCGAAAAAATATATATGCATATATTAGTGTAGTCAAGATTAAAGGGTGTTAATGACATATCAAAACTGAATACTTAACGCAGTGGGATTTCTAGATGACATGTCACTTAAAGTAGCTAATATGGGAGAGAGAGAGAGAGAGAGAGAGGAGAGAAGAGAGCCGAGAGAGAGAGAGAGAGAGAGAGAGAGACGAGAGAGCTAAAGTGTCGGACACTTAAAACACGTTCACAGAGTTTTGGGTATGTCAGTGAAGTGTTGCTGCGCTTTCTTTATAGCTTCCTATTATATTATTGGTAGGAAACGCACTGCAACCGATACTATAAACTTGGCTTACGTGATAAGGTTAAAATATCATGTTATGATGTTCGTGATTCTCTCCAGTACCAATATAACTCTAAAATTTGATCAATTTTAAGTATTGCGTAATGAATATGACCGATATATAATAACAGACACGGTGGTAAGATAACGACTTAGACGAAAGTTAAATGGAATCTTAGTAAACAAACATATATTAAAAGTGAGACAATAATCTTAGTTACAGCGATATACAAAGCTCAGATTTCTTGTTTTTTTTTTTACTCCGTGTGTGTGTGTGTTCCTCCAACCATACCTAATGACTCCTCCCACTGAAAGAATTCCAGAGCTTATTGGTGGAACTCTTGCTAAGAGAGGAAGAGACCTCCCCCCATACCCCTCAGTAAACACTGTTACCATATAATTTTTCGAAGTCCCTCAAGAAGGTGTACCAGGAAAACCTGTGTCCAACTGTACAGAGGTAAATTTTAAAAACAAGAGTCGTTGAAGATCGTTGACACCGATCGTTAGCTCGTTAATGGGCCAGGTGATGAAGAAAGAGGGCAGTTAACTCCAACTAGGTGATTTCCTCTCCCCTACCAATGCTTCTGGCTGCAATTAATTTGGATCTCCGCAATGGTTGTTGCAACATTGCAGGAAGTCCTTCATCCGAGGGCGTAGACTAGGCACCGTAACCAGACTTCCCTGGGGCAGCGGTTACCTGGACTGGGAGAGGCAAGGCGGAAGCAGCATCAGGAGAGGGAAAAACAGAGCCTGTCCTACCGATAAAATCTTTTAAAAACATACTAGTAATATAAAAATTAACAAATGGGTCTTCGTTGACAAAATACTTGTTTCCTTCGAATGATTCTCCTAAACTTTAGCCTCGTTCTAGTTGAGTCTATGATCATTCATGAATGCATGTGCTACTATTACGCTGTTTTGTGATTGTAGTTCATAAGCTCGCTTATGTTCGCCCAAACGCATATCTAGTCCCAGTCCACTCTCGCCAAAATATTTACTATTACAATCCATACACGGTAGTTCGTAAACGCCTGGGACTATGGGATTGTTATCATTGTTATTGTTTCTTACGAGGGTGCGTCTTATTGTATTTTCATATTTAAACACAATTTTAGTTTCTCTCTGACTTTTGTTTATATGCCCACTTATATTCTAAACTTCTGGATTAAAGGGAAGGGACACATATCTTTTTGGTTTTTCCTTGCTATTATCCTAGGCTAAGTCCATAGAACGACTTCCTTGCTCGCGAAATTGCTTTCTCAATAAAGACGCATCCTCGTAAGAAACCATAACAATAATTAAAAGTCCCAGGCGTTTACGAACTACCGTGTGTGGAGCCTTTAGAGAGTTTTTCCCTATCATCATCATCATCATCAGCATCATTATTATTATTATTTTATTATTTTTTTTATTTATTTATTTTTTTTTTTTTTTGCTCTATCACAGTCCTCCAATTCGACTGGGTGGTATTTATAGTGTGGGGTTCCGGGTTGCATCCTGCCTCCTTAGGAGTCCATCACTTTTCTTACTAGTGCTCCTATGATTATGGGTACGATTTCCACTGGCATATCCCATATTCTTCTAATTTCTATTTTCAGATCTTGATACTTATCCATTTTTTCCCTCTCTTTCTCTTCAACTCTGGTGCCCCATGGTATTGCGACATCAATGAGTGATACTTTCTTCTTGACTTTGTCAATCAACGTCACGTCTGGTCTCTTTGCACGTATCACCCTATCCGTTCCTGATACCATAGTCCCAGAGGATCTTTGCCTGATCGTTTTTCTATCACTCCCTCAGGTTGGTGCTCGTACCACTTATTACTGCAAGGTAGCTGATGTTTCTTGCACAGGCTCCAGTGGAGGGCTTTTGCCACTGAATCATGCCTCTTTTTGTACTGGTTCTGTGCAAGTGCCGGGCATTCGCTTGCTATGTGGTTTATGGTTTCATTTTTTCGTATTGCACTTCCTACGATGGGAGAGATGTTATTTCCATCTATCGTTCTTTGAACATATCTGGTTCTTAGGGCCTGATCTTGTGCCGCTGTTATCATTCCTTCAGTTTCCTTCTTTAGCTCTCCCCTCTGTAGCCATTGCCATGTGTCATCGCTGGCTAGTTCTTTAGTCTGTCTCATGTATTGTCCGTGCATTGGTTTGTTGTGCCAGTCCTCTGTTCTTTCTGTCTTTCTCCTGTCTTTGTATATTTCTGGGTCTTCGTCTACTTTTATTAGTCCTTCTTCCCATGCACTCTTTAGCCACTCGTCTTAACTGGTTTTCAGATATTGCCCCAGTGCTCTGTTCTCGGTGTTTGACGCAGTCCTCTATACTTAGTAGTCCTCTCCCTCCTTCCTTTCGTGTTATGTATAGTCTGTCCGTATTTGCTCTTGGGTGTAGTGGCTTTGTGTATTGTCATATGGTTTCCTGGTTTTCTGATCTATGGTACGGAGTTCTGCCTTCGTCCATTCCACTGTTCCTGCGCTGTATCTGATTACTGGCACTGCCCATATGTTTATGGCTTTTATCATATTTCCGGCATTGAGTTTTTGACTTGAGTATCGCCCTTGAGTCTCTGCATATATTCTTTCCTGATCGTGTCCTTCATCTCTTGGTGTTTTATATCCCCTCCTTCCATTATTCCCAGGTATTTGTATCCTGTCTCATCTATGTGTTGATGCTGCTCCCATCTGGTAGCTTTATCCCTTCAGTTCTCGTTACTTTGCCTTTTTGTATGTTGACTAAGGCGCATTTTTCTATTCCAAACTCCATCCTGATGTCCCCAGATACAATCCTTACAGTCTGGATTAAGGGTATCTATTTCCTTGATGCTCTTACCATACAGCTGATGTCGTCCATGAACATCAGATGGTGATTCTGTTGCCTCTTTTCTTGAGTTGGTACCCAGCACCCATCTTCTGTAGTACTTTTGTCATGGGAATCATGGCTACTACGAAGAGTAGTGGGGACAGTGAGTCGCCCTGGAAGATCCCTCTCCTGATATTAACCTCTGCTAGTCTTATTCCAGAGCCTGTAAGTATTGTATTCCAGTTGCGCATTGTATTTTTGAGGAAGCTTGATGGTGTTTTCCTCTTGCCCCATATATTTTCAGGCATTCTATTAGCCATGTGTGTGGTATCATGTCGAAGGCTTTCTTATAGTCTATCCATGCCATGCTTAGGTTGGTTTTCCTTCTCCTACTGTTCTTCGTTACCATTTTGTCTATGAAGAGCGGGTCTTTTGTGCCCCTACACTTCCTTCTGCAGCCTTTCTGTTGGTGGGGGTGGATGTTTGTCTCCTCTAGGTAATTGTATAGCCTTCACTGATGATACCTGTTAGTAACTTCCACATTATTGGTAGGCAGGTGATAGGCCTGTAGTTACTGGCTATATTTCCCTTACTCTTGTCTTTTTGTACTAAGGATGTTCTTCCTGTGGTCATCCATTTGGGTTGCATGGTGATTTGAGAACAATGCTGGAGTTGTTCTGCTATTCGTGGGTGTAGGCCTTGAAGTTTTTGAGCCAGTATCCATGGACTTCATCGGGACTGGGGCTTTCCAGTTTGGCATTTTCTTTATTTGGTGTCTGACTGTGTCTGTCGTGATCTCTGTGAATCTTTGTTTTATTCTCCCTGTTTCTTCCTTTTCTTCTTCTTCTTCTTCTTCTTCTTCTTATTATTATTATTATTATTTTTTTTTTTTTTTTTTTTTTTTTTTTTTTGCTCTATCACAGTCCTCCAATTCGACTGGGTGGTATTTATAGTGTGGAGTTCCGGTGGGTTGCATCCTGCCTCCTTAGGAGTCCCATCACTTTTCTTACTATGTGTGCCGTTTCTAGGATCACACTCTTCTGCATGAGTCCTGAGCTACTTCAGCCTCTAGTTTTTTCTAGTTTTTTCTAGATTCCTTTTCAGGGATCTTGGGATCGTGCCTAGTGCTCCTATGATTATGGGTACGATTTCCACTGGCATATCCCATATCCTTCTTATTTCTATTTTCAGATCTGATACTTATCCATTTTTTCCCTCTCTTTCTCTTCAACTCTGGTGTCCCATGGTATTGCGACATCAATGAGTGATACTTTTCTTCTTGACTTTTGTCAATCAACGTCACGTCTGGCCTGTTTTGCCGTATCACCCTATCCGTTCTGATCCATAGTCCCAGAGATCTTTGCCTGATCGTTTTCTATCACTCCTTCAGGTTGGTGCTCGTACCACTTATTACTGCAAGGTAGCTGATGTTTCTTGCACAGGCTCCAGTGGAGGGCTTTTGCCACTGAATCATGCCTCTTTTTGTACTGGTTCTGTGCAAGTGCCGGGCATTCACTTGCAATGTGGTTTATGGTTTCATTTTTTCGTATTGCACTTCCTACATATGGGAGAGATGTTTATTTCCGTCTATCGTACTTTGAACATATCTGGTTCTTAGGGCCTGATCTTGTGCCGCTGTTATCATTCCTTCAGTTTCCTCTGTTCTTCTGTCTTTCTCCTGTCTCTGTATATTTCTGGGTCTTCGTCTACTTTTATTAGTCCTTCTTCCATGCACTCTTTAGCCACTCGTCTTCACTGGTTGTTTTCAGATATTGCCCCAGTGCTCTGTTTTCAATGTTGACGCAGTCCTCTATACTTAGTAGTCCTCTCCCTCTTCCTTTCGTGTTATGTATTAGTCTGTCCGTATTTGCTCTTGGGTGTAGTGCTTTGTGTATTGTCATTTGTTTCCTGGTTTTCTGATCTATGCTGCGGAGTTCTGCCTTCGTCCATTCCACTATTCCTGCGCTGTATCTGATTACTGGCACTGCCCATGTGTTTATGGCTTTTATCATATTTCCGGCGTTGAGTTTTGACTTGAGTATCGCCTTGAGTCCTCTGCATATATTCTTTCCTGATCGGTGTCCTTCATCTCTTGGTGTTTTATATCTCCTCCTTCCATTATCCCGGTATTTGTATCTTGTCTCATCTATGTGTTTGATGTTGCTCCCATCTGGTAGCTTTATCCCTTCAGTTCTCGTTACTTTGCCTTTTTGTATGTTGACTAAGGCGCATTTTTCTATTCCAAACTCCATCCTGATGTCCCCAGATACAATCCTTACAGTCTGGATTAGGGTATCTATTTCCTTGATGCTCTTACCATACAGCTTGATGTCGTCCATGAACATCAGATGGTTAATTCTGTTGCCTCTTTTCTTGAGTTGGTACCCGGCATCCATCTTCTGTAGTACTTTGTCATGGGAATCATGGCTACTACGAAGAGTAGTGGGACAGTGAGTCGCCCTGGAAGATCCCTCTCCTGATATTTACCTCTGCTAGCCTTATTCCAGAGCTTGTAAGTATTGTATTCCAGTTGCGCATTGTATTTTTGAGGAAGCTGATGGTATTTTCCTCTGCTCCATATATTTTAGGCATTCTATTAGCCATGTGTGTGGTATCATGTCGAAGGCTTTCTTATAGTCTATCCATGCCATGCTTAGGTTTGTTTTTCCTTCTCCTACTGTTCTTCATTACCATTTTGTCTATCAGGAGCTGGTTTTTGTGCCCCTACACTTCCTTCTGCAGCCTTTCTGTTGGTGGGGGATGGTGTTTGTCTCCTCTAGGTAGTTGTATAAGCCTTTCACTGATGATACCTGTTAGTAACTTCCACATTATTGGTAGGCAGGTGATAGGCCCTGTAGTTACTGGCTATATTTCCCTTACTCTTGTCTTTTTGTACTAAGGATGTTCTTCCTGTGGTCATCCATTTGGGGTGCTTGGTGATTTGAGATACAATGCTGGAGTTGTTCTGCTATTCTGTGGGTGTAGGGCCTTGAAGTTTTGAGCCAGTATCCATGGACTTCATCGGGACTGGGCTTTTCCAGTTTTTGGGCATTTTCTTTAGTTGGTGTCTGACTGTGTCTGTCGTGATGTCTGTGAATCTTTGTTTTATTCTCCCTGTTTTTCTTCTTCCTTGACTTCCTGGAGCGATGTTGCATGTTTGTTGTGTGATACCCGGATTGCTCCATATGTTTTCCCAGAGTCTCTTACTTGGTTCGGCTTCAGGAATTTCTGGGTGGTTGTCTTCCCCTCTTAGTTGGCTGTATAGTCTTTTCTGGTTGGTTCCGAATAGTTTTGTTCTGTTGGTATCCCTTATTCCTGTTATGTACCGTTGGATCTGTGTGCTTTGGCCTTAAGCCTCTGTTTTACATCTTCTATTGTTGTTGTTTAGTCCCCTCTCTTGTACTTTGTATTTCTCGTTGAGTTCCTCCCTTGTTTTCTTGCTTCTTAGCCTTTTTTCTGCCATCTCTTTCAGTTTACTCAAGTCAGATCTCATCACCATGATTTGCTTTTCCAGGCGCCTTTTCCTTCCAGGAGGTTGCTGTTTTGGTTTTTGTTGTTGGGTTGGTTGTGACGGTGGTGTTGGTGTTCGAATCCCCATCAGTTCTGCTACTAATCTGGCTCCAGCATATGTCAAGTTATTTGTTTCTGTGATACTGGTGGTGTGTATTAGGCCCATTATTTCATTGACCTCACTTGTTTTCTCCCTTAATTTCTTGGTGTTGTAGGCTTTCATGGAGGGGATCTTTGTTCTCTCTGTATCTGGCTCCATCCATTGTCTAATCTTTTCTACCCATTCCGTCCTCTCTGTTACTTCGTCGGTTGTTTCTTCGTGTGTCGTTGTTTGATACCTCATCCTCCCTGTCGTATTCTGTGGCATCGTCTCTCAGTACGTCTTCGTGTAATTCGTTGTCGTGTGACATTTCCCTTTCCAGTTCTTCTCTTTCTGTTGGGGAGAGCCAGTTCTTCTTTTTCTTTATGTTCCTTACTTGGTCTGCCAGCCTCTGCTCTGTTTGGCGGGTGGTTATTCCTCTCATTCCAGATGTTGAGCAATCTTCTTCTATATCCTCTCTCCGTCGGGTTGCTTGCTGATGTAGCATCTTCCATATTCCTTATATTCTTCTCTTGTCCATTTCTTCCTTTTTGCCTCTGTAGCTCCAATCTCAGGCTGTTGATTACTGTCGTTGTGGTGATCAGTTGCTGGATGACGACCTCCAGTACCTGACCCGTCTTCCCCTACAATTGGTTGAATACCTGGTTGCCGGACGAGGCCTCCCTCTGCCCCCCCCCCCCATTGCCAGGTTTCCATTTACGTCGTTGTCGTTTATTCCTTCATTTCTTTCCATCATTGCTGAGTTTTGCTATTTAACCCATAGCTGGACCCTACCCCCATCAGGGATAGGTACTCATTTACAGCTGAGTAGACTGAGGAAATTGTGGTAAGATCCTTTCCAAGGAATCAACGCCGAGAGAGCGGTCACCCATCCAACGACTGACCAGCCCCAATGTTGCTTAACTTGACTTAAGTCTATTGACGACCTAGCCCACTCCTCCACGGCGCCATTTATTTATTATTATTATTATTATTATTATTATTATTATTATTATTATTATTATTATTATTATTATTATTAATTATTATTATTATTATACAGAAGATGAACCATATACATAAGGAACAAGCCCACCACTGGGTCTATCGACTAGAAATTCAAGCTTCTAAAGAATATAATGACGTTCATGTGGAAGACGTTACAGAAGGTAACACAAGAAACATGTAAAGGTATCAGTTATTAGAAAACAAAAAATAAATTTACAAATTAATTATCAGATAGATAACATTGCAAATATATTATAAACATACAAGGAGAATGGTTGGTAGAAGGGTCACAACTGATTGTCTCGATTCGCAAACCTGGAAAGATTCCCCAAGAAATTGTATTGCAGTCTGGTCATGATAGCAAAGAAGATATGAATCTATTTTACAACGAAAACCTTATTCCTATCCAGATTTAACTTTCCTTAATACAGCAAAAAGACTGAGGGTAATTCCGTTGCAAAAATGAGGGAAAATATATCAAGAATTATCCCATATTGCCAAAGGATTATATGATCACTGGAGTGGAAAAGACGAGGTGCTCAAGAAAAGCCTTCCGAAATCTATCCCAATAACGCACTCTACTGAATTGTAATAGAGTTCAGATACAGAGCATCGATAATCCTCATAAATGATAATGTAACTCGTAAACCACGGCCATACGGATGAGAGAAAACGCCTATCAATCTGGTTTTAGTGCCATTTTTCACGAATCCCAGCTGTGACAGAGTTCCCCCTCCATTTAGACAGCAGTCAGCGTTGTGATAAACCTTCACATTGACCAATAACATCTGAAAATGATGAAAGAGTACCAGTGAATATTGGTACTATACCCAATATCATAATTCTAAACTATAATAGAATTAATAAGTAAAATTCAACAGTTATGCCTATGAGAAAAGCTGTATTTAACATAATACAAAAATTACAAAAATGATCTTGAGTTGGCTGAACAGATCCGTCTGCAAAAGTTCGTAAACTCTCGTTTTTAATAATTTTTGCCTTTTGATAAATACAGCCTTGCTCATATACGTAACTGTAGGATTTTTACTTAGGACTTCCGGTCACGCTGTAGTTATGCGACATAGGTCATACTTACTCCAAGAAAGGTTGAGATAAGGATTTTTTCCGACAAAACGTGTGAGTTCGCCGGTTGAAGCCATTTCCCTCGAGAGCAGAGCTCTTACCTATTCGTTAAATGTGTTCATTATTTCTAGATTATTTATCCATTGATAACTGTTTTAGGTAGATGCAGGCTGTCATGTGAGTGTTCTTATGTTCGCTTTATTTTGGGTACAGATTATTTAATCTTTATTTTTCCATTTAAAAAAATTTTATATAATTTTTTTTTCATCTTGTTCATATCCCCAAAGGAATGACTTTATAACAGCCCGTTCCTAAAATTAGTTATCCTATCTCTTACCTTTTCATATTTCAAGCGCTTCCTTTACAGACAAATCTGCATTTATTTTTATAACTCTGCACACAGGTATTAACTGCCTCCAAAACTCAATCAATACAGATCAGACAGTAAGGAAATAGCCCTGGAAGAACGTAACAACACTTGACCGGCATAAGGAGCCAGTTTGTATATCATCAAAACTATTTTCACCTGAAAATCTGTCGCCACTTGACGTCGATAGGGGAGTCTTGGAAACTCAGAGAGGAATCCAATAAACCGATGGAAGGCTGCAGCTGCCCTCTACAGTTGTGGTGGTGGAGGATGTGTTCAATTATCTGTTGCATATTCACAGACCCCCTTAAGCAGGGATAGCACTGTCAGTGCACCTCACGCGGTGCACCGTAGGCATTATACTTACGGTCCTGTGCAGAGTCCCTTAGGCTTGTAGCTGCAGCCCCTTTCATTCTTTTTACTATAATTCGATTCATGTTCTACCTCAGCCCTCTCTAACAATTGTTTCACACTGTATCTGCCTTAAGGTTTTGCTCCTGTTACACCGTAAAACATCCTTTACTCTCGATTTCCCTTTCAGCGCTGAATGCCCTCAGCATAGGCCATTGTTATAAATCTTATATTATACTCCACAACACAACGATCATAGAAGAGAGGTGGCTGATTATGGCCTTGAAGTACTCGTCATTCATGACTGAGATATTCCCGAAAAAGTCGTCGTCATGCGAGGTCATTTTTCGTATGCGGCAAATGATTTGTGCACGATGAATTCTTCTCTTCATATCCTTCTCTACGGATGTCATTGTGTTTAACATAACGCCGAGACTGTCTGATGAGTTATTACGAATCAGAAGCCACTTTAAAGAGAGTTCTGTTTGCAAACACTGAAATATTATTTACTAGAAAGATCACTATCCATATTAACTGTTTATTAGCAGTGTGGTTATCAGAATGTCGAAAATCAATAATAGTTCTATTTTTTATCGTGATCAGTATAATTTTACTGTAATTCTTCCTCAGCAGTTGAGCTCTAAGGTAAAATATTACTCTTCCATCCACCCCCGAACTTAAATAGCGATATAATTACTAACAACAAAAGCAATTTTCCGGCTGAACAACTGTAATCAGGGGCTGTGCTCATTCAGCAATAAATGGAGCTTATTTCTATCCATTGGAATAATTCCACAGGTGAACGATACGGGACTAGGGATGACCCAATTACCCCGCGGTCTCAGCCGCCTCAACTCTCTGGCTCGGGTGACATCACCCGTAACAAAGGACAAAAATCATAATTTCAGTGATAGACACACCTCTCTCTCTCTCTCTCTCTCTCTCTCTCTCTCTCTCTCTCTCTCTCTCTCTCATTCCTTTCCCTTAAATTATATGTAACGAGACACTGCAGACACCCTTTAGTAATGCCTATAGTGCAACACATGAGGTGCACTGAAAGCACTAACCCCCAACAGGGGCGACATCGCTGCTAAAATATTATTAAAAAGGGGGAACAACTTTGCCTACTGTCTTAATGTAAATAATAATTTTCAATTTTCCTCTAGAGAGACAACAGCTTTCATTGTTATTCCATTCTTACGCAGTTCGTCTTTGTACTAATGAGTTGGTTATTTAATTTCATGTTAGACATGAATTCTCTAATCGTTTTCTGCGCAGAAATATATTGGGCGACATAATTAAAATATTTCAAATGTTTTTTGCAACACGGAATTGTCAAACCAAGATCTAGATTGTAAAGGTTAGATCAATGTTTACCTCCTTGTCCAAGGTTATTCAACTCCGTTGGGGGTAGTGCCGTCATTGCACCTCACGTGGTGCACTGTAGGCATTACTTAAGGTTCTTTGCAGCGTCCCTTCGGCCACTAGCTGCAATCCCTTTCATTCCCTTTGCTGTACCTCCCTTCATATTCTCTTTCTTCCATCTTACTCTCCACCCTATTTTAACAGGTGTTTCATACGGCAATTGCGAGGTTTTCTTCTTGTTACGCCTTTCAAACTGCTATGTCTATTTCCCTTTCAGCTGTGGATGACCTCATACGTCCCAGCGTTTATTAGCCTAAATTTTTTTTTCCTATACCTGTGACCTTGAAGATCTCAAGAATGAGGTCTGTAGCTCCTTTCACATTACCCTTCGTGTGTTTGCCTGCTTTTGCGCGCGAGATTTTGGGTGTGTAAGATCAACCGATGGGAGAAACAGAGAAGGAGATGGACAAGGAATGAGTGAGAGATCTATCGTCGTCGGCGCTGATGCTGCTCTGTGGCTGGAGGAGGATGAGCGAGAGTCCATCCTCGTTACAGAGGTCAGAGCATCTCGAGCTACCATGGATGAACCAGATGTCAAGAGATGAAAGAAAAATCCCTCAGAATCCGCATGAGAGGAATGCAGTTAGAAACCGGAAAAGATCTTACAGACAGAAGACAGAGGATATTTATGTTTTCCTCGTATAAAGCCTACCACCACTTATGTGTTTTAAAATGAAACGAGAATGAGTGCAAGTTGCTGTTCCTTTTGATAAAGTTTATCAAAATGCAGGTTTGATGCTTTTCATTCTAACTGTCTAGGAGTGGAAGCCTTGGGATGTGTATTTCTGGTGATAGAAGTTCACTCTCTACATGGTTCGGAAGTCACGTAAAGCTGTTAGTCCCGTTGCTGAATAACCACTGGTTCTATGCAACGTAAAAACACCATACAAACATACAAACAAACAAATGTATTTACTTTTGGACTTTATTTCACTGATATTCCTCACCATTTTTCCCGTTCCTCGTCACTTGAACTATTAAACTGCGAAAATGCGACCCCAGCTGTCACAAATGACCTGCAACCACTTTCCTGTGAAGCCAGATCTCTCCCTCTTCTGAGTTTTCTTTTTCTGTTTTCGTACGTCATTGTCGAGACTCCATTTACTTACTTCTCTGTCTATTTATTTTTTGAATTGTTAATTTATTCATTTTTTTTTTTATTTTGATAAGTTAACTCTTCTTTCTGTATTTCCCATTACTTTGGAACACCATATTCTTTGGAAGCTTGAATTTCAAGTCATTGGCCCCTGTGGTGGTCTCGTTCCATATGGATAGGGTTCCTCTTCTCAATAATAATAATAATAATAA
Organism: Macrobrachium nipponense; assembly: GCF_015104395.2. Classification (NCBI taxonomy): domain Eukaryota; kingdom Metazoa; phylum Arthropoda; class Malacostraca; order Decapoda; family Palaemonidae; genus Macrobrachium; species Macrobrachium nipponense. Next base: position 7,182,711 of record NC_087211.1, on the reverse strand, counting down.
TAATAATAATAATAATAATAATAATAATAAAAAAATGAGCCAGTATACAATTTCGCTACCATTCAGTGGCTCCATGGTAAAATTGCAGCATGTTATTTTGGTCGTAGAGTGATACCTTCCATTTCTTCTTTTTGCCAGGAAACCAAAAGCTTTTAAGAGGTTTTAAAAGTATTACACCTGTATATATATAAAGAGCGGCAGCTTAAGATGTTTCTGTAATTTATTTAGCATCCCTTTTTTCGCATTTATGAATATTTATGTTATTTTTTTAACGATGCAGTTATGGAACACTTATATATGAAGAGTTGCAGCTTTCGATGTTTCTCTACTTAATTTATTTCAAATAAATGAAAATTTTTAATAATTTCTTAACAAGACAGTTGTGGAAAAGTGAGCTATTCGACCTGGTATACCATAGAAAAAATTGTAGCGATAAAAAAAGGTGCGAAATTTGTTACAAAACCAAGCCTTATGATCAACAATGTCTGAAGCCAATCCAGCAGCCGTCTCGCTCGCGCTGGAATTCGAAAGCAGCGACCGGAAGTAGCAGAGACCAGCCCGGAAATGGCTCTGCATAAACCGGAAACTTTTATTGGAATTCATGCTGTCAGACTGACAGAGAAAGAGAGAGAGAGAGAGAGAGAGAGAACGTGATGAAGTTAATGAGGATGATCAGATGAGGATGATGATGATGATGATGACAATGAGAGATAGACTGCAATATTGTCAAGCTGACAAACTGAAAGAGAGAGAGAGAGAGAGAGAGAGAGATGAATGTTAAATGAGGATCATCAGATGATGATAACGATGAGAGTTGGGCTGCAATATTGTCAGACTGACACAGACTGAGAGAGAGAGAGAGAGAGAGAGAGAGCCGGTTAACGCAGGACTTATTCCCGAAGAGAAAAGAGGGCCTGTGGAAATTGGGGCGAAAAGCGCAGCGTGAGAGTCAGGCAACAACCAGCCATGAATGTTTTTAAGTTCCCGGAAACGGGAATCATACTGGAATTGTTCCCTCCTGTGGAGGACATAAATGAAAAGGCCGGGCACTTCTGCTTGTGTCTGATATATATATATATATATATATATATATTATATATATATATAATATATATATATATATATATATATATATATATATATATATATATATATAAATGAAAACTCAGCGCACTGGATTCAGTTATAATGTGGAAATTAAACAGCCTGATCATGCTTAAGAATTTACGATTTTACATTTCCTACTATTACGATCTGTATCTCTATGCGAACTTGAATCACAGTACGTTAACGAAACTATGCTTAAATTATTTTTGTGTGTGATATATATATATATATATATATATATATATATATATATATATATATATATATATATATATATATATATATATATATATAATGTATATATATATATATATATATATATATATATATATATATATATATATCCTTAACTTCTTCTATTCTAGCTGTAAAGGACCTTTGTACACTCTCTATTTGTGCAATATCCTTTTGATAGTGTGGGTACCATATCATATTGCAATATTCAAGTGGACTACGAACATATGTTTTATAAAGCATAATCATGTGTTCAGCTTTTCTTGTTTTGAAGTGCCGTAACAACATTCCCATTTTTGCTTTGCATATTGCCAATAGAATTGCTATTTGATCATTGAATAATATGTTCCTATTCAACATCACACCAAGGTCTTTAACTGCTTCCTTATTTCTGATTGTCTCATTATTAGGTCCCCTATATGCATATAGCTTTCCTTCTCTATCTCCATAATTTATTGATTCAAATTTATCAGAGTTAAATACCATCCTATTTACCTCTGCCCATTCATATACTTTATTAAGGTATCTTTGTAGCGCGTTCCTATCTTTATTACAAGTAATTTCTCTACTTATTCTTGTATCATCGGCGAAACTACTCACTACCGAGTCCTTAACATTACTGTCTATGTCTGCAATGCAGCTAGCACCGTACCTTGTGGCACACCGGATATTACCTTAGCTTCATCCGATTTCTCATCGTTTGCAATTACGGAGGAGTTAAGAAGTTCCATTTGACAACGTCTGTGAGAGAGAGAGAGAGAGAGAGAGAGAGAGAGAGAGAGAGAGAGAGAGAGAGAGAGAGGGTGTAAATGCTGTATGGATGGTTAATGGCTGAATTGGTTGTTAGTGCTGGGTTGTCTGCTGGTGCTGGTAGAAATCTGTGTTCTGTTTTTTGAGTGAGGTTTTCAGTCAGTCTTTAGTAAGAGCTGGTGACAGTAGTGTTGACAGCAGTTATTGGAGGAATTAAGTCAGTTGAGTTTTGTGTGTTTTTTATTGTTGTTTAGTTCTTGCTTAAATTTGATGTTGTTTGCTTAGAGTTGTTGTGCTTGTGTTGTTGTGATTTCTTGGTGTTGTTAGTGGGTGTGTGTGTTGCCTTTTTTGTGTTTTTGTTGTTGTTTGTGCAGTGGTCTTTTGTTGTGTTTTTGTTGTTATGTGTGAGGTTGTGTTCCTTCTTTGGTTGTTGTGTTGTTAGGTTGTGGCTATGATCCTTGATTGTTGTTGTGGTTGTGTTCCTTGGTGGTTGTTGTGTTGTTGTTGAGTTGTGGTTGTGTCTTTGGTGGTTGTTGTTATTGTTGTCCTTGGTTGTTGTGTTGTTATTGGGTTGTAGTCCTTGGTCGTTGTGTTGTGTTATTGGGTTGTGGGTTGTGATTTTTTGTGTTGTTGTTTGTATCTCTTGTGGCCTCGACCAGTGGACTGCACAGGATAGCCCAAGTATCTGGAGTGTTGGTAAGTACGTGTGTTTTGTGTTGTTTTTGTTTAATGTTTTGTTTTGTATAGGTGTAGGTCAATTGTCCTGCTGTAGTTGTTGTGTAATGAAGAAAGTGTGATTGAGGGTGGATTTTGGCAGCTGGACTGATTAGGTATATTGTTGGGGAGGGGGGGGGGGGGGGGGATTCTGCAGTTTTTGTTTTTTTTTCTAGCTTGTGATCCCGCCACACAATAACTATCTGTTTTCTGTTGTGTAAAAATTCTTTTATCCATCTTCCTACTTTGTCTACTATATTATGTTTTCTAATTTTCTTTCCGTTTTTCATATTTTTATATATGTATTAACAGCGGGGGCGTCGCCCCCCACTATTTTCATATTTGGTATGTGTTTGGCCATAGCGTAAGGCGAGTTGATAACACTCAGTCCCTCCCTCTCTCTCTCTCTCCCAGACACTGGTAATAATCCCCCCCCCCCCCCACCCTCTCTCTCTCTCTCTCTCTCTCTCTCTCTCTCTCTCTCTCTCTCTCTCTCTCTCTATTCCATCAGGTCATCAAATTAGAGTCGGAGCTACAAAAATATACATTTATTCAAAGCAAAGTACTAGTTGAATAATTCAGGTTCTTACAGGATAATTAATGGAACGGTAATTCACAGATCAATTAACTCAGATAACCCCCTGGTATTTAATTGTCTTAATCAGTAATTAGTTGAACACCAATTATCTCTTCTCCAAAATATTATAGTTCCCTCCACACAGGACACTTAGCCCCCTCACTAGGACACTTGGTCCCCTCACTAGAACTGCCTGTTTAAAAGACAGGAGAACACTCTAGTGAGCACACACAATTGTAAAGACAAAGTCAAAAGATTAAATGAAATGGAACATCTTTACAAAATGTCAAAACAGGAACAAGCCATCCCTTTGGCTAAAGCATGATAACTCACCCATTATAGTTTGGAATTTCAACATTGAAACAAATATAACTTTCGCAGAGCTATCCCAGCATTCTGCCTTTTCTCCTGTAGCTGTCTCCCCAGTTCTTGGCTAAACCATGCCAATAAGAATGGACATAGTTCATACACGTACACATGAATTCACACTCTTCGTCAACGCCCCAATTAACTGGTCACAGCCAGTTTTCAAAGGCACCTTGAACAATAGTCTCACAGCACTGATATGCTTAAGTAAGGAACTTTAACATCATACCACCCAAAAAAGAGATATCAGCATTCCTAGGTTGTCGCCCGGACACTGTCTCCATGGGAAGTTAAAAATGATAAGTCTGCACATTCCAAAAAAGTCACAACACATCACATCATAATGGTATATTAAACATATTATTAATTATAGCCCTCTTTTATGTAACAGATGCTTGGCCACCCAGAATTGCTAGCACCTGCCTAGCCATAGCTCACATAAAACAGCTTATACATATAAAACACATTGGCCGGCTCAAAACACAAAATATACCAATAACTGCACTTCTCTGGAAGCACAACGTAATGTCTAGCATGCTTCATCTCCAATAACAATTGGGTGTATAAGCTTTTTCTGCATCGGATTCTTGAATATCCCTCTTTGTCTGCAACTCGTGAAAAATACGCTGTAGGAAGGAGAAACGTCTCCCTGCAGAAAACATCTAACGGCTTCTGTAGACCCAACAGTGCTGTAGAACTCTGTAGACTCGTAGAAACTCTCGTAAGTACCCTGGGCAAACGACAGCAACATCTCTGCAACAGCTGGTGGGCGTCTTGCTAGCATCAGGGAACGACGATTATGGTGTGTTTAAGTATGTCAGTCAAGTCATCGGTCAATCAAAAAAAGGATTAACCCCAGACATACTACTTCTATCAGATAATGACCTCAAAAATTCTTTTACGATAAATGCATGATTGAAATGTCCGTCATAAAATTTATAAAACATTTTCTTGTTCATATCTCTAATATCATCCTCGTTTTCTTTTCATGATTAGAAAAACGTTATCTCAATTTATCTTTCCTTTAAAGGCACCATTCATAAACAGAAACGATTCGTAACTTTCTTCCAAATCTCCTAGATTAATAATTGTATATTAGAGGACCTACCTGAGCGAAGGACATCCATTAAGGATTTTTTCTGAAAGGGAAAAGGGAGGAAGCGGAGGAGGAGGAAGTCATCAGAGTGAAAACATGATTTTCCGTCGTTCGGTTGAGCGAGCAAGCCATCGATACCTCCCATCAATTAGATCTCTGGGAGAAGAAATTACTGTTAAGGATTTTTTGCGATTTCCTTCTTTGCTGTTCAGTCCGGCTTGAATTTCCGTCAGAGAAATCGAGTTGATTGGAGATGATTTCAGAATGCAAGTTATTTCCGATGGAGAGGATCGGAGCTTTCAAGTTATTCCGTATAGAAAGGGTTGAATCCTCTTGATCTGTTCTGCCTGAAATACTCAAGGGTAATAATTCAACCTGCTCTCTTTCTCTCTCTCTCAAAGAGAGCTTCTTGGATATTAATTCAAGAACCCGGATCTCATCATAAGAATTTTGCAAAATTCTTCTTCCATCGAGAAGAATATCTTTCTCTCTCTTTTGCCAACTTCTAGGATGTTACCTCAAGAACCCAGATCTTATCTTAAGGAATTTTGCCTTTGCCTTTGTATAAAGAGATAAGGGTCTGATCGCCCCCCCCCCCCCCCCCCACCCCACCCCACCCTTTCTTTGTTTGAAAGGGTGGTGAAATTAAACGCTACCGCAAAGGTACCGTTTTGTCAAAATTCTCAGACTGACCTCTGTATGTCTCATCCGTGGGATTCTGATGGATTATCTAAATTCAAATCATTATGATCTGAAATTGACACCAAATAATGATCTACTTTGAACAAAAGTAGGATTCCAGTAGAATTCCAGCAAACGCTTGAAGAAGTAGTCACATCTGACTGGAACAAAGGTTGACGATTAAGACAAATCAAAACTGAATATGTTTTTTAACATTGCTATATTTATAACTCTTTCACTATACTATTTTTCAATTTATCTAACAACTCATT
>NC_087211.1:7164414-7169414 GCF_015104395.2 Macrobrachium nipponense | reverse complement strand
TCTCTGGAACATTCTGTAGGAGGCCTTTTTGGCAATTAGTACAATGTTATTAACTAGAACACAAAATAAAGCAGCCAAATAATTCAACAGCGGAACATCACATATTACTCATACTTATTATAATCATTAAAGACACCAAATAAACAGACATAAAAATTATCTCTGTCATTCACCTATAAAAGGGAGAATGTTCAAAAGCACCTATGTGATATTATTAAGACATAAAACTCATGTATTACTCATGGTTGTTATAATAATTACAGAGAACGAAGAAGCAAGCAGCAAAAAAATCTTGTTTATCATTAGCTAGTAATAGGTCGAATGTGCAAATGCAACTGTGTGATACATGACTGCCTTCCCTCCCTGAGAGAGTTTGTGTCATAAGCGCGGTGTTTGGCTGTGGCCTGAGCGCAGCGATATCTTGCGCTGCGTATTATACCCTTTCCCAAGAAGACTTAATTAGTCTTCCGTCAAGAAGACCTAAACTGCTCCCTGGTGGCTGGAGCTGGAACAATGAGACAAATGCCATTCTCGTCCTTTGTGCTATTTTGCTTAAATGTCTCTCATACTAAGGAGGAAGAGAGAGAGAGAGAGAGAGAGAGAGAGAGAGAGAGAGAGAGAGAGAGAGAGAGAGTGTGTGTTTTGCTAAAACAGGTCTCATACTACGAGTGAGAAGAGAGAACTATTTTGTTAAAATACTACTACTACTACTACTACTACTACTACTACTACTACTACTACTACTACGAAGAGAGAGAGAGAAGAGAGAGAGAAATTACATTCGTTTCGTAAACAGTTATGAATTGACTGGTCAGTAATGTGCTGACGAAAGTAAACTTTGTAACTCCATAAGCGTATTCTTTTTACAATAAATATTGCTCATCATTTACGTCTTAATCTACCTTAGAGGGAAAAAAAGCCTTTCCTTGTGAGCAACAACGAGTCATTCCTTTGAGGACTCAGAACGGCTACCAAAAGTCTGTTTTTCTTTGGTCAAAAGCTGCAATTTATATTTCTATCTATTTATCTACAAATTTAGGCTGAAATTTTACGATACATTTCGTATTCAGTTGCCTATTACAGTAATATAATCCCTTTGGTCGTTAATGAGAATCAAACGTTTAGTCTTCACACGGGATAGAATAATTATTAATTGTAAACATCAGGCAACGTCACTTACTGTGCTAGATTTCTCACTTTGAAATATATGAGCGATACAATTGATATTTCATGCATAAACGAGCCAATTCATTTTGAGAATTTCAGTGCTCTGGGATCGAATTAAAGAGACTGAATTTAAAGCGAACTAAAGAGCAGAGCTATAAGGAAAATCTCTGTCAATCGCGAATTTTGCACAAACCATTAAAAAACATCCACCCTTTTTATCACCAGATTAGATGAAACATCAAGATCATTGATATAGATACGATCATGATCATAGAAAAGTGTGATATCGACAGAAAAGCCTTTGTAAAATGTTACTGGACATTAACATTATCAAAATGATGATTTACTATTTGAACAGGGATTTCAAAGGGGGCAAAGAAAATCCGAAGGCAGAATCCGTGGGAAAAATAATCTTTTATTCCTGATGTTACGCGTTGATACCCGAAAATTTTAGTTAGCTGCCATTGAGTGATCTCAGGTGACCCCTTAAGGGATTCAAAGAAGAAATGGACAACAGGAAAAGCGATATGAATGCAACAAACCTTGTCATGTTGAAATGTCTCTGTGTGAGCAACTTACTGTTTATTCAACGTTTTTTATTCCCACTTTTTATTTACTTAATTTTATTCCTTCCCTGTCTGGTCTTCGAAGTAAAGTCGTAACCATTTTGACTCTTAATTGAGAAGGCAAGGATCCATTCACTTAAATGTTCATTTAAGTGTAAGCGTTTGGATATGCAAGTGAGGGGCACGGGTAGAGGCGGCAATAAACAGAAACATAAACGAGAATAACAGTGATCAATGATTCATCAAAATACGTAGAACTACCATGTCATACTGGTCTTAGGAACGTGAGATCTCAACGGTGCAGACGACGTGGCTGTAGGTGTTAGGTGTTACTCTCTCTCTCTCTCTCTCTCTCTCTCTCTCTCTCTCTCTCTCTCTCTCTCTCTCTTTCTTCGACTCTTGAGAAGCAACTATGTATATCTTCATTTCATCAGATGTGGTAATACAGGTAATTCAGTAATTAAGGAGATATGATGACATTTCACTGGGCTAAGTACTGCAGTATATCTTGTTCCCTTCATTCCTCCCACTTCGGGCTGATGTCCGCCCAAAGACGGAGGGTAAAACAACCAAATCTGCATCAGGTTCCCTTTCGTCCTCCTCCTGCATCGCCCAATAGATTTGAGAGAGCGACTCTCATCACTATGCATGGACAGCACATCCGGTGGCAGTTAAATGTTACAGTTACAGCACAGTGTCAGAATACAGAATGTACAGGACAGGCGTATCACACCGATACTAAACTTCACAATTTTCCAGAGCACTGTTTGTGTTTTCCTCTTCATACGCCTCTCAAACCTTTCTACTCTCAATTTCCCTTTCAGCGCTTAATGACCTTATGGGTCCCAGCACTTGGCCTTTGGCCTAAATTCTGTATTCTATTCTAGTGAATATTTGAAATTCCACCTTTTCAATGGAATTATATTGCACGAAACTGATTAAATTAGACGGGTTTTCTTTCTTTAATTTTGCTACACGAAAAGCCCCGTTGGAGAACTAATGAATGATCTCTAATTGCCTTTAAAGGCCCTTCGGAAAAATCATGCCATATTTTAGGGGGAGCTCGCCCCCTCCCTTAATTGGATCACGTTTTGGCGTCTTCCTCCTGATCTCATTAAACTGGTATCAAGTACAGCAACGTTCACAGGGCCAGTGTAGATCGCTATAATTGAGTTTTCCTGTCTTGCAGTGTATTTGTGGACGTATTACGGTTGCGATGGATACAAGGAAAATGTCTAATTGAAACGAAATTGGACTGAACACACACACACACACACACACACATATATATACTATATATATATATATATATATATATATATATATATATATATATATATATATCTATCTATCTATATATATATATATATATATATATATATATATATATATATATATATATATATAATATATATCTATATTATATATGTACATATGAATTATTATTAACAGAACTGTGGCGTTCTAAAGCAACCAGGATTTTCTTTCTACACTTTCGAAAATTTCAAGACCGTTTTTGTATTTAGTGTTTTTATAACTCGCCTTTTCATTGATTTCGTTATGGAATCTGAAATCTTATTATATTCTGTGACTTCTTTCAGATGAACACCATAGTCTTTGGAAGTTTCAATTTCAAGTGTTCTACTCCCTGTAGGTTTGTTCCATGTAAGTAAGTAGGGGTTTATTCTATAACAGCTGAGACGCAATAGTCTAATTTTTAATTTGTATGTGCCAAAAGAAGAAATACACAAGCAAAAACAGAGAGAGAGAGAGAGATCCGACTGCGTATTCAGTTCGTCTTGGAGAGGCTCTCGTCTATTCCATGCCTCTCTCTCTCTCTCTTGCAAACCTTCCGCTGAGGAGGAGGACGGAGGAGGATGTGACCCGATTGCTCAATTTTGAGTTCCGGCCTAAAATTTGGGAGTAAATCGTACATTTCATTTTAAACAGATGTCGAGATAAACCAGAATTCTTTAAATTTTCTGTCTTCCTTTCCTCTGTAGCCCCATTGGGATGTAGTGCCGTCGGTGCACCTCAAGCTGTGTACTGTAGGCATTACTCAAGGTTCTTTGCAGCGTTCTTTTGACCCCTGGTTTAATTAAACCCCTTTCATTCCATTCACGGTGCTTCCGTTTATGTTCTCTTTCTTCCATCTGACTTTCCTCCTCCCTCTCCCAACAACTGTTTCATGGTGTAACTGCTTTGAGGTTTTCCTCCTGTTACACCTTTCAATAAACCTTTTCACTCTCTATTTCCCTTTCAGCGCTGAATGACCTCATAGGTCCCATTGCTTGACATTGGGCCTAACTTTTATATTGAATTCCTTTCCTCTGCAGGGATTGCCTATACAAAAACGCCTTCTTGTTTATGTATTTCACCTCCACTTACTTCTGGCTAAGATACTTTTAATGCTTTATAAGTACAAAACGATAGACACTCTTCATCACAACTGGACTGATATTAGAATATTACTCATTACTTACGGTGTGATATTCGCCATAGGAGTCGAGTATAGGACAAATCTAACCTTACCAACTTTAACTGTTCTTGAGTCCAGCGACGTTTATTGCCTTTTTTATTCATTATGAAACTTGTGCCGGTTATTTCATGATTGAGTTATAACGTAAAAGTAAGAATGCAAGAGAGAGGCCAGAAAGTAACGTCATCTAGAAAACAACTGGTACGAAACACAAAAGCAGCGGCGCTGGATAAACTATTCATTAACGGATCAATGAGATCCTTTAGTATGAAATGACCTGAATAAGGTATCAGAGTGCATCTGAACGAACAAGTAAAACACTAAAAGAGGATTTGATTCTGTCAAGCAGATAAGAGTTGCGAAATACATTACACACACGCACGAGTGGCTAGGATAAGAGACCTTTCATATATGCTTCTGATTTGAGTAATCTCATAATTCTACAGCTGTTCATGCAAATCATTTCTTACAATTTATTGGATTTAGAAATGTGAATGGAAATATCCAACCAAAGAATGTTGGCAATTTTATCATATATTTGTCATACAATATTTTTTTCAAGGGCGTTCGTAGAAAAACATTTGGATGTATATGTGTGATACGTTTAAGAGTGGAATTTTGTTTTGCTCCAGAATAAAAACGGAAAAATTTGTTTTTTAATCAAATCTGGTTAACAAAAACATATAAAAATGCTTATATTTAGCCAATTCAGTTTTTTTAAACCGTTTTCTGGAAAGCGTTCTTTAAAAGTGGAGAGAGAGAGAGAGGGAGAGAGAGAGAGAGAGAGA
>NC_087211.1:7141914-7159414 GCF_015104395.2 Macrobrachium nipponense | reverse complement strand
TCTGGTTTTCAGTAAAAGAAGTTACGGTAATATAATGGTTTATACGAGGCTTTATAAGGTTCTTTTGAACAGGCTGTATACTTCGTAATCGTTTGATTCCCAGAAGTGGAAAACGCGACATGACCACTGTAATACTCTCTCTCTCTCTCTCTCACCTTCATTTATACATAGCATCACGTTTTATATATTTCGTGATCAAGTTATTCATATATACATTATATATATGTAATTGTTAAAAAAAGCTCTCTCTCTCTCTCTCTCTCTCTCTCTCTCTCTCTCTCTCTCTCTCTCTCTCTCTCTCTTTAAGGAAGTAATTTTACGCAATAAGCCTGTTTTCATTTACGGGGATTTTAATGATGATCTGTTAAAAAAGGAGAACAAACTGGGTAAGCTAATTAAAAACTTAAGAATTGACCAGATTGTAGATAAACCCACACGAATCACTTTTACCTCAGCATCCCTTATCGATCTAGTCATTACAAATGCTAAATATATGATAACAAAATCAGAGGTAACCCCTAGCTCAATAGCAGATCACGAGAATATTTTAACTTTGCTGAACGTTCGTAAACCGAAAAGGCAAACTATTTTTAAAACTTTTAGGTGCTTGAAAAATTACTCTCAAGAAACTCTTTCCTCTCTCCTTATGAATAATGTTCACATATTGAATCAAATTTTAAGTACCGATAACGTAGGTAAGCAAGTAGAAATTTTAACCAATGTTTTCACATCCTGTGTGGATATGTGCGCACCTGTGGTTACTAGAAAAGTAACTCGTCCCCCTGCCCCTTGGATTTCTGATACTATAAAAGAGACGATAATAGTAAGAGATAACGTGAAAAAAAAAAACTAAAAAATCAAAGAGAAAATATTCAGCTTAGAGAAACTCTTAAGGAACTGAAGAAAAAGGTAAACTCGATGTTAATTGATAGTAGAAAGCAGTACTACAAACAATAATTTAAAAATGCTAAAGGTGACATGGCTGCTACGTGGAAGATTACTAATAATATGCTTTTCAATGGAATAAACAGCGATACGAATAAGCTGAATTGTGATACCAAAGATGATTTGCAACGTAAAGCTGAAGAGTTTAACGAATTCTTCGCAGAAGTGGGAAGAAAGACCTTTGAAAAAAAAACAGGAAGAACTGCATAAAAATTAAGTATATCTTAGTTTTACCAGACAACTGAGCTGATTAACAGCTCTCCTAGGGCTGGCCCGAAGGATTAGATATATTTTTACGTGACTAGGAACCAATTGGTTACCTAGAAACGGGACCTACAGCTTATTGTGGAATCCGAACCACATTGTATCGAGAAATGAATTTCTATCACCAGAAATAGATTCCTCTGGTTCCGCGTTGGCCGAGCCGAGAATCGAACTTCGGACCACCGGAATGGTAGCCGAGTGCGAAATGCACTCGGCCAACGTGGAACTAAGAACTGCATAACCGCATGCCTTTGGAAACAGCCCCTATTATCCCTCACAGTAGAGTCGATAGTTTTAAACCAAGGCCAGTGGACTGTAACACAGTAATCTTAGTCATTAAAGATTTGAAAGAAACTAACGCCTTTGGATCTGATGGTATTTGTTTACGTTTCATTAGAGATGGTTTATATGTTATTGCTTTTTACCTGACGATAATTATCAATACATCAATTGTTACTTATTCATATCCAGACATATGGAAAATTTCCCATGTCGTTCCGCTCTTCAAAAGCGGGGATGCAGACGATATCTCAAATTACCGTCCCATTTCCTTGCTACCTATTCTATCGAAAGTACTTGAAAAAATTATTGCAAATCAGTTAACTGAATTTTTAGAGGAAAATAAACTAATCTCTTTAAGCCAACATGGATTCCGACCAAAATTGTCTACTGAAACAGCCCTGTTAAAATTATCTGACAAGATTTATGAAAATATAGACAACAAAAAAAGTTTCCTCACTTTTATTACTAGATTTATCTAAGGCTTTTGATAGCGTGAATCGTGACATATTATTGGAGAAATGTACGTTGATGAATATTGATCAGAGCTGGTTTAAGAGCTACCTTGAGAATAGGTTTCAGTCCGTCAGGCTAAATGGTACTGTATCATCGAAGAAAAATATTCAATTCGGAGTACCTCAGTGATCAATTCTCGGCCCTATACTTTTCATGGTATATGTTAATGATCTCGTGAGATCAATACCTGGCTGTTTTATAGTTCAATATGCTGATGACACGCAAATACTAATAGAAGGTTGACATTAAGGATATAGCCGACATGATTTGTAAGGCAGAAGACATTCTAAACAGAGCTAAAGATTACTTTTGAGAAATGGCTTACTTCTAAATAGAAGAAAAGAAACAGTTTATCATTATTGGATCCAGGCAATATGTGTCAGATATTGGAGATGAGGTACAGATAAATTTTAATGGAAATATAATTAAGCCAATGACGACTGTGAAAAATTTAGGTGTTCATTTCGATCGGGTACATGAACTTTGACTGTCACATAGACGAAATGTATAAAAAGGTAATGGGTACTCTTATATACTTAATAGAGTAAAAGATCATTTTGAGTCAAGTACTCGCAAGATAGTCGTCCAGTCACTAGCTTTAAGTTTTATAAAATATTGCTTAAAAGTTTGGGGATGTACTAACAAATCACAGCTACAAAGAGTACAAAAGCTGCAGAACTTTGCAGCAAGAGTGGCTGTTGGCAACGTTAGAAAGTTTGAACATGTAACTCCACATTTAAAGGAATTGGAATAGTTGAAAATAAGAGACCAGTATACTCTTGACATGTGCACTATGGTATATAAAGCTTTAAATAATAAAATTCCAGATTGGTTATACAGTTTCCCACCAGTATCTTTATTCAGTAATGTCACTACACGCCAAAGGATGATTTGTATGTTGCAAGACATAAAACTAGTATTGGCTCACGGCAAATCAGAGTCCGAGGTCCAGTGTTGTATAATGAACAGCCGCGTTGCCAAATAAAAGAAGCTGGCTCTGTGTCTATGTTTTCAAGTCAAAACTAAGGAGTTTACTTTTTAACAGAGTCTTAATTGTTTTTCTTTTAATTATTAGTACTTTGTTCTTAGATTTTAATCTGGCTTATTTTTAAATATCCTTTTACTAACTGATACTACATTGTAGTTTTTAAAATCCAGGTATCCTAATTCAAAATGGGTTCTGAGTCTGTACATATTTGCTAAGACTTATTTATTGAAAATTTTATGACTATCTATCTGATTTTTACTACATATCCTATCTTTTTAGAACTGTCTTCGTTTTTATTGCCTGTACGATTTTATATACTTATTTATTGATAATTTATGACTATTAGATTTCTATTTGAAGCTCATTTTACCTATGATTGTCTATTTTTATACATAGTTTCAAATAGTTTCCTATGATATTTATATTATTGCTATTTTTACTGATTTTGATATTCTTAACCTATACCAAGTTTTATGTAAGAGTTAAATTCAAAATATTTTATACTGATATGGCTACTTATGTAGAATACCCAATGTACAATTGGAAATAAAGGATTATTATTATTTTATTACTCTTCTCTCTCTCTACTCTCTTCTCTCTCTTCTCTCTCTTCTCTCTTCCTCTCTCTCTCTCTCTTCTCTCTCTCTAACTACATTCACTAAACATAATTTATGTATAATGATATGGTACCATCTTACGATTAGGGTCAGTCTCTTCTAATAAATGAGATCTCCTCTCTCTTTATTTCCCTTCATTTCTTCTTACTTCTTCCTAATGAACACCTTAATATTCTTTGGAAGCTTAAATTTCAAGTCAGTGGCCCCTGTGTGGTGGGTTTGTTCCGTATGATATAATAATAATAATAATAATAATAATAATAATAATAATAATAATAATAATAATAATAATAATAATAATAATAATAATAATAATAATAGCTTTTTAAACAACTCGCAAATACGTCCACTTTGCTCCCAAAGGCGCTGCTTTGGTCTTCGAGAATTCTAAGGAATCAACAAAAGAAAGGAATTCAAATAAAGGCGTTTTGCTCACACTTTTACTCGAAGCCAGTTATCGAAAATTACTGGAACTCTCCTCATTAATTGATATAAATAAAACGAGGCGATGGAGAGCTTTTAGAAGACCGAATAACATCATAAATCTTGACATTGATTCTCACCAGCAATAAATTTCTGTCATAAATCTTCGACCTGCTTCATTCCTGAAAATCCCTACCTCCTTCCATCCTTCCTTCCTTTGGCGGATTTATATCCAAGTCTTTTTTTCCTCTCTCTTCTTCTGTCAGTCATAAATTTCTCTCTTTTTCAAGAAATGATTCATCACAGCTCAGTAACGGAGTAAGATTTCATGTATTTATATTTTCTAAACGCTATGAAGTTAAAATATGGGAATTATTTGACTCGATCTCACTTCTATGTCTAGTTTTTCCTTTCCGCCATAAATTTCTCTCTTTTTCAAGAAATGACTCATCACAGGTCAATGAAGAAGTAAGGTTTCACATACTTGTAATTTTAAACGCCATGAAGTTACAACAGAGGCATTATTTGATTTGGTATGAAATTCTTTTTTTTAAATAGTTTTACTGAATTAATTCCCTAGCAACAACATAGTTTTCTAGAAAGGAATATTGTTGACCAGTGACGACTGTTGTCCTTCGTCCCCTGACGACAGTTCCTGTTTGCCCGCATAACAGAGTTAAGATTCTATTTAGTTTGTTACCCCAAAAATAAAATAAAATTGACAGCTCGCACGCCGACAATCTTTATTTTTAGATGAGCAGAAATGCCATTGTTCGTATCCAACAAAACAGAAAAGGAGAGAGAGAGAGAGAGAGAGAGAGAGAGAGAGAGAGAGAGAGAGAGAGAGAGATTCCATTATGGGAACAGTATACAACAGCCATGGATTCAGAATTCGGAATGTCACACTTTTGCAGAGACATTTTCGCTTCTTGAAAGCAAAAACGTCTTGTATTCGGAATGTTTCTGCTTCAAGTGATTTAAGACGAAAGGACACAAAAGCTGAGGAATAGAAATTCGAAATATACATCTGTTATCGTCAGAAATGTTCAAATGAATGCGATGTGAGAGCAAAATCGTAGGAATTTTGACTTTATGTATTTCTTTAGTTATTATGTCTTATTCTGTCTTTTTTCAGGGAGACTCAGACAGTTCTGTTTAAACTAATATTTGCTCTTTGCTAAGTAAAATAATGTAGAGTGCATGGACTTAAGTTCTGACTTGTCTTTTTTTTATGGAACTGACTTAGGATTTCGTGTAGTATGTAATATGCCATTCTCTTTCAAGGAATGGCGTTATATCCTATCAGTATTTTGGGAAATACCTTCTATGAAGAATATTTTTTTTCCAAAACGTTCTGATTATTTGAGAAACAACCAAAATGGTAATGATAGATACGATGATCTCAAGTACCCGAAATATTACAAGAATTAAGAATTCAGAAACTAAAAAAGAAAATATCTCTTTTAGATATGAAGTTCAATTCCATCCGTTCTCTCATTAGCAAACAATATTTCGCCTGCCCCCCCCCCCACCACACACACACACACACACACACACACACACACAAAAACAGTTCTTCATTCCTAGAAGAAATCAGGAAATGTTGGTTTCCGGAATTACTCTGGGCTAAAATGTTCCGCCTCCTGAATTTCCTTCCAGGACCTGAAGTGACAAATGAATAATATCATATCAGGGAGTTTCATGGCATCAAAAAATTCCCGAGGCCCACTTCGAACGTTCTTCGAAAGCTGAATAATGGACGGAGACTATTTGCGAGGAGAAGTTATAACTTCGGCAGAATCTTACATTCGCACGGCTGACGAAGCTGAGAAAGATTATTGGCATAAACTTAGAAATTCCGAAAAAAAAATAAATGAAGATAATATTTTCAGTCAAAGTCCAACAATAATCATTGCAGAAATTTAAGCTTAACATTCCGGAAAGCAAAAAGAACCGATCCTTTTAATTCAGTGAAGGTCTCCGAAGGCGCCGATGCAATCCATTCCGTCCTCCGGCTGCTCTTAACGTAATGAACGATAAATTCGTTAAGCTCCAGAGGTATCCTGGTGGTGTGGGGAAAATACTGTCTCTGCTAATGGATCTCTCTCTCTCTCTCTCTCGTGGCAGAAGAAGCCAGAGCTCTTTCTCTTTAAGCGGAGATGCGATGCATTGCTGCCGTGATACTATTATCCTTCCATTTTAATACATTTTTATCCATTGATTGACTACATTTCCATTTACTTTCCTAGTGAACACCCTAATATTCCTTGGAAGTTTGAATTCCAAGTCAGTGGCCCCTGTGGTGGGCTTGTTCCATATGAATAAAGTTCATCTGAATAATAATAATAATAATAATAATAATAATAATAATAATAATAATAATAATAATAATAATAATAATAATAAAAGAAACATCAGCTGCCTGCAGTAATAAGTGGTACGAGCACCAACCTGAGGGAGTGATAGAAAACGATCACACAAAGATCCTCTGGGACTATGGTATCAGAACGGATAGGGTGATACGTGCAAACAGACCAGACGTGACGTTGATTGACAAAGTCAAGAAGAAAGTATCACTCATTGATGTCGCAATACCATGGGACACCAGAGTTGAAGAGAAAGAGAGGGAAAAAATGGAGAAGTATCAAGATCTGAAAATAGAAATAAGAAGGATATGGCATATGCCAGTGGAAATCGTACCCATAATCATAGGAGCCTAGGCACGATCCAAAGATCCCTGAAAAGGAATCTAGAAAAACTAGAGGCTGAAGTAGCTCCAGGACTCATGCAGAAGAAGTGTGATCCTAGAAACGGCACACATAGTAAGAAGAGTGATGGACTCCTAAGGAGGCAGGGTGCAACCCGGAACCCAACACTATAAATACCACCCAGTCGAATTGGAGGACTGTGATAGAGCAAAAAAAAAAAAAAAATAATAATAATAATATGTGGCGCCGTGGAGGAGTGGGTTAGGTCGTCAATAGACTTAAGTCGAGTTAAGCAACATTGGGGCTGGTCAGTCGTTGGATGGGTGACCGCTCTCTCGGCGTTGATTCTTTGGGAAAGGATCTTTACCATAATTTCTTCAGTCTACTCAGCTGGTAAATGAGTACCTATCCCTGATGGGGTAGGGTTCAGCTATGGGTTAAATAGCAAAACTCAGCAATGATGGAAAGAAATGAAGGAATAAACGACAACGACGTAAATGGAACCTCTGGCAACCAGGTATTCAACCCAATTGAAGGGGAAGACGGTCAGGTACTTGGAGGTCGTCATCCAGCAACTGATCACCACAACGAGAGTAATCAACAGCCTGAGATTGGAGCTACAGAGGCAAAAAGGAAGAAATGGACAAGAGAAGAAAATAAGGAAATATGGAGATGCTACATCAGAAGCAACCCGACGGAGAGAGGATATAGAAGAAGATTGGTCAACATATGGAATGAGAGGAATAACACCCCCCAAACAGAGCAGAGGCTGGCAGACCAAGTAAGGAACATAAAGAAAAAGAACTGGCTCTCCCCAACAGAAAGAGAAGAACTGGAAAGGGAAATGTCACACGACAACGAATTACACGAAGACGAACTGAGAGACGATGCCACAGAAGACGACCGGGAGGATGAGGTATCAAACAACGACACACGAAGAAACACCGACGAAGTAACAGAGAGGATGGAATGGGTAGAAAAGATTAGACAATGGATGGAGCCAGATACAGAGAGAACAAAGATCCCTCCATGAAAGCCTACAACACCAAGAAATTAAGGGAGAAACAAGTGAGGTCAATGAAATAATGGGCATTAATACACACCACCAGTATCACAGGAACAAATAACTTGACATATACAGGAGCAAGATTAGTAGCAGAACTGATGGGGATCGAACACCAACACCACCAGCACAACCAACCCAACAGAAACCAAAACACAGCAACCTCCTTGGAAAAGACGCCTGGAAAAGCAAATCATGGTGATGAGATCTGACTTGAGTAAACTGAAAGAGATGGCAGAAAAAAGCTAAGAAGCAAGAAAACAAGGAGGAACTCAACGAGAAATACAAAGTACAAGAGAGGGGACTAAACAACACAGAAGATGTAAAACAGAGGCTTAAGGCCAAAGCACATAAGATCCAACGGTACACGAACAGGAATAAGGGATACCAACAGAACAAACTATTCGGAACCAACCAGAAAAGACTATACAGCCAACTAAGAGGGGAAGACAACCACCCAGAAAATTCCTGAAGCCGAACCAAGTAAGAGACTGGGAAAACATATGGAGCAATCCGGTATCACACAACAAACATGCAACATGGCTCCAGGAAGTCAAGGAAGAAGAAACAGGGAGAACAAAACAAAGATTCACAGAGATCACGACAGACACGTCAGACACCAACTAAAAGAAAATGCCAAACTGGAAAGCCCCATGGATACTGGCTGAAAAAACTTCAAGGCCCTACACCACGAATAGCAGAACAACTCCAGCATTGTATCTCAAATCACCAAGCACCCAAATGGATGACCACAGGAAGAACATCCTTAGTACAAAAGACAAGAGTAAGGGAAATATAGCCAGTAACTACAGGCCTATCACCTGCCTACCAATAATGTGGAGTTACTAAAAGGTATCATCAGTGAAAGGCTATATAACTACCTAGAGGAGACAAAGACAATCCCCCACCAACAGAAAGGCTGCAGAAGGAAGTGTAGGGGTCACAAAAGACCAGCTCCTGATAGACAAAATGGTAATGAAGAACAGTAGGAGAAAGGAAAACCAACCTAAGCATGGCATGGATAGACTATAAGAAAGCCTTCGACATGATACCACACACATGGCTAATAGAATGCCTGAAAATATATGGGGCAGAGGACACCATCAGCTTCCTCAAAAATACAATGCGCAACTGGAATACAATACTTACAAGCTCTGGAATAAGACTAGCAGAGGTTAATATCAGGAGAGGGATCTTCCAGGGCGACTCACTGTCCCCACTACTCTTCGTAGTAGCCCATGATTCCCATGACAAAAAGTACTACAGAGATGGATGCCGGGTACCAACTCAAGAAAAGAGACAACAGAATCAACCATCTGATGTTCATGGACGACATCAAGCTGTATGGTAAGGGCATCAAGGAAATAGATACCCTAATCCAGACTGTAAGGATTGTATCTAGGGACATCAGGATGGAGTTTGGAATAGAAATAGGCGCCTTAGTCAACATACAAAAAGGCAAAGTAACGAGAACTGAAGGGATAAAGCTACCAGATGGGAGCAACATCAAACACATAGATGAGACAGGATACAAATACCTGGGAATAATGGAAGGAGGGGATATAAAACACCAAGAGATGAAGGACACGATCAGGAAAGAATATATGCAGAGACTCAAGGCGATACTCAAGTCAAAACTCAACGCCGGAAATATGATAAAAGCCATAAACACATGGGCAGTGCCAGTAATCAGATACAGCGCAGGAATAGTGGAATGGACGAAGGCAGAACTCCGTAGCATAGATCAGAATACCAGGAAACATATGACAATACAAAGCACTACACCCAAGAGCAAATACGGACAGACTATACATAACACGAAAGGAAGGAGGAGAGGACTACTAAGTATAGAGGACTGCGTCAACATTGAGAACAGAACACTGGGGCAATATCTGAAAACCAGTGAAGACGAGTGGCTAAGAGTGCATGGGAAGAAGGACTAATAAAAGTAGACGAAAGACCAGAAATATACAGAGACAGGAGAAAGACAGACACAACAGAGGACTGGCACAACAAACAAATGCACGGACAATACATGAGACAGACTAAAGAACTAGCCAGCGATGACAATTGGCAATGGCTACAGAGGGGAGAGCTAAAGAAGGAAAAACTGAAATGAAGGAATGATAACAGCGGCACAAGATCAGGCCCTAAGAACCAGATATGTTCAAAGAACGATAGACGGAAATAACATCTCTCCCATATGTAGGAAGTGCAATATGAAAAATGAAACCATAAACCACATATCAAGTGAATGCTCCGGCACTTGCACAGAACCAGTACAAAAAGAGGCATGATTCAGTAGCAAAAAGCCCTCCACTGGAGCCTGTGCAAGAAACATCAGCTACTTGCAGTAATAAGTGGTACGAGCACCAACCTGAGGGAGTGATAGAAAACGATCAGGCAAAGATCCTCTGGGACTATGGTATCAGAACGGATAGGGTGATACGTGCAAATAGACCAGACGTGACGTTGATTGACAAAGTCAAGAAGAAAGTATCACTCATTGATGTCGCAATACCATGGGACACCAGAGTTGAAGATAAAGATGGGGAAAAAGTGGATAAGTATCAAGATCTGAAAATAGAAATAAGAAGGATATGGGATATGCCAGTGGAAATCGTACCCATAATCATAGGAGCACTAGGCACGATCCCAAGATCCCTGAAAAGGAATCTAGAAAAACTAGAGGCTGAAGTAGCTCCAGGACTCATGCAGAAGAGTGTGATCCTAGAAACGGCACACATAGTAAGAAAAGTGATGGACTCCTAAGGAGGCAGGATGCAACTCGAAACCCCCACACTATAAATACCACCCAGTCGAATTGGAGGACTGTGATAGAGCAAAAAAAAATAAAAAATAAATAAAAAATATAATAATAATAATAATAAATAGACCAGACGTGACTTTGATGAACAAAATCAAGAAGAAAATATCACTCACTGAGGTCGCAATACCATGGGACACCAGAGTTGAAGAGAAAGAAAGGGAAAAAATGGATAAGTATCAAGACCTGGAAATAGAAATAAGAAGGATATGGAATATGCCAGTGGAAAATTGTACCCATACTCATAGGAGCACTAGGCACGATCCCAAGATCCCTGAAAAGGAATCTAGAAAAACTAGAGGCTGAAGGAGCTCCAGGACTCATGCAGAAGAGTGTGATCCTAGAAACGGCGCACTTAGTAAGAAAAGTGACGGACTCCTAAGGAGGCAGGATGCAACCCGGAACCCCACACTATAAATACCACCCACTCGAATTGGAGGACTGTGATAGGCAAAAAAAAAAAAAAGGAGATAAATAATAATAATAATAATAATAATAATGATAATAATAATAATAATAATAATAATGTCTGATTGAAAATGTCTGCTTCCTAATAATAATAATAATGATAATGATGAAGGGAAACTCAATGACTCCTTCACATCAACCCACTGAACGTTTCCATCAGTCCTGCATTGTATACAGTTTTCCTTCCACACTGCTTCGCTGGTATCGCTGGGAAATATTATGAAGCCGTCATCGCCCCCCTGCCTCCTCCTCCTCCTTTGTGAAGGCGGAGGCTGAATTAAAATCCGGTAACGCAATCAACGTCTCGGGGGGAGGGGGAGGGGGAGGGGGGGGGGAGGGGGAGGGGGAGGAGGAGGTTGGAGAAAGAGTATAAGGTTCTTCAACAACGTTACGGTGGAAATTAGCAAACGTAGAGATAGGATACGGAGGAGGGAGAATGAAATTAGGAAATGTGGGTGTGCGTTGCAGTCATAAAGAGAGAGAGAGAGAGAGAGATGAGAGAGAGAGAGCATCAGATAGTATTTGGTTTCTCAGACAGTTCTATATATTTCACGTTTCTTGTTATCATCTCAAAAAAAGGACTATATTTTGGCGATATATAGTAATGCTTGGAGAGAGAGAGAGAGAGAGAGAGAGAGAGAGAGAGAGAGCGAGAGAGAGAGAGAGAGAGAGAGAGAGTAGTAGTAGTAGTTACATTTTCTATTAATTTTATAAAAAAATATAATATATATATATGTATATATGTACATATATACACACACACACACACAATTCCTGCAACACACGCACACACATACACCTGATCTGTTCTTTCTCCTGGCGTAGCAGGAGTCGCGAATGACTCTCATCCATTAAGACCCACTTTTCCTGTCGGGGGCTCTTCCTTCGCGAAAATTGCCGGCCCCCTTGTGAGGGCCAAAAATACCATCGGTAGGATCCGCCCCTTCCGTCCGCGCAGCAATCATATCATCAGGTAACAAGAGTTATAACCATGCATGCGTTAGGCTACATAATTGTATATATATATATATATATATATATATATATATATATATATATATATATATATATATATATCGGATATATACCGGGGTTTCTCTATAAAATTTTTCTCACCGCCCGTTTCTTCTAAATATGTCATTGCATATATAGTTAAATACAAGATTGAATACTTGAAAATGTTATTTTAGTTATATTAATAAGAAAAGTTAGGTATGCGGTCTATGCCCTTCTACCTAATAATTTGATGTTATTCAAAGTACAGACTTTGGTTAACAGAATTTTACTGATAATGTTGAAAGTTTGCACAGAAATTCAAGAACATTTCTTCAGTGTTACTGATTGGTTCATTTATTATGTTAACAATACATGCATATTACTTTATTTGTTGTCATGTTATATACTTTGACTTAAAAAAAACAATAAAGGGAATCACAAAGCTATTTTCACGACCACATTGAAGAAGAAGAAGAAGAAGAAGAAGAAGAAGAAGAAGAAGAAGAAGAATAAGTGGCCTTATTTTCGAAATTTTGGGGAGAGTTCCAACAAATGACGTTGGGATATTTCCCAAGAGAAAGCTGTGTCCATTTTTACTCTGACTTTGTTGTCAGGGAAAACTGGAACTGTGATGATAACCATTTGTCGTATGTGAAGTCCGCGTCTAGGTGAGAGGGATGATTCTTGAAGTCGAAGGGAAAAGAGGAAGCAGCCGCTATGCATTGCGTCATCGGTGTATATATATTTATATATATATAACGCAATATAATAACTTACATAGAACCAGCTCAGCTGAATTTGAACACTTTTATAAATATCCCTCATCTTATTCGGACTAATAATAATAAAATTCATGCATTAATATCAGAAATAGAAGAAAATTAATAATATGGATCCCTATACAGTAACGGTGACTACCAAGATACTTATTCTTGCCTCACAGATCGAGGAGGTTTGCTTGCCATTACAGTTGATACGCTACGCAAGGTGCAGTATATATACATATCATTATTGGATGTACTGCCATCTATTCTGCACCTTTGGAACAACTTAAGCACGAGTTTTTACCTTTTAATGATTTCATTTTGCTCTATTCACGTACTAAAATAAATTCTTTATAGACTTCTGATTGTGTTCAGACCATTATTCAGAAAAAACATTCTCATCCAATAGTCAATGGGCGAACCGCTTTCAAAACCTTCCAGCCACTAGCCAATGAGAGAAGGCGACACAGAAGAATTTTGTGGGTCTTGGTAGACCGTCGAGTTAAGTGTCGAGTCTCGACGTCTTGGGTAGTTCCTAAACAGCAGTGTTGAGAGGCAGTGGAGCAGACAATTCCAAGCGGTATTTTTTTGCAGTTTTTAGGGCAAAGATTTCGGATTTGACTTATTCTGTGAGGGTGAAGGCACTGTGGATTTAAGAATTATGATGGAGTGCGCTTATAAATAACGGGATTTCTCTGACATGTTTGTTTATAAGACATGTTTAAGGGACTTCGTCAAGTTCTCTCCGTGAAGTTGAACCTGAGGAAATCAAGATGGAGGAGGAGGAGGAGGAGGAGAGGAGGAGGAGGAGGAGGAGGAGGAGGAGGAGGAGGAACAAGAGAGGAAAGCAAAAAGCAGCTTACTGTAAGTAAATGGCCCTTTTGGTTCCATCGGTGCTGAACTTATTTTGGCTAATGCCTTGTGGTACTATTCACACCAGCTAAACGTTTGGTATAGGCGTTTATCGGTTTACGGTCACTTCGCCCACATGCCAATTTGCCCACAAGTCAATTCGCCCACAAGACTTTTCGCCCACACATAGAAAGAGTCAATTTCCCACGTATAAGTTCATTCTCCACACATCCCATGTCATGTCCACCGATCGCTATACATGTGGGAGTATTCATATGCCATCATTACCATGTATTTTATGAACGCACTCGACCGCTTACAGTCCTCCTTCTCTTAGCCGATCTTTACGAGAACTGACCTCTCCTGAGTCCTGACCGCTAACCGTCGTCTTGGCTGGAGTGTCAGAGTAATGGGTCGTTCATTTGATGACCACCTTAAGTACCGGGAGAGGAGGAATCTCGCCAGAGGAGATATTGTG
This sequence comes from Macrobrachium nipponense, assembly GCF_015104395.2. Lineage (NCBI taxonomy): Eukaryota > Metazoa > Arthropoda > Malacostraca > Decapoda > Palaemonidae > Macrobrachium > Macrobrachium nipponense. The sequence continues at coordinate 7,145,226 of NC_087211.1, read as the reverse complement.
GTTTTCTCTTGTACCCAACTCCATTTAGGATTTATTATGTTTCTGAAAAGCAGTTTTTTTCAGTTTTTTTTATTAAAGAAACCCAATAATAATTGTTATTATTATAATAATTATTATTATGATAATGATAATATCTTATTGGAAATGTCTACTTCCTGATGATAATAATAATAATAATAATAATAATAATAATAATAATAATAATAATAATAATAATAATAATAATTAGACGAAGACCCAGAAATATACAGAGACAGGAGAATGACAAACAGAACAGAGGACTGGCACAACAAACCAATGCACGGACAATACATGAGACAGACTAAAGAACTAGCCAGCGATGACACATGGCAATGGCTACAGAGGGGAGAGCTAAAGAAGGAAACTGAAGGAATGAATAACAGCGGCACAAGAATCAGGCCCTAAGAACCAGATATGTTCAAAGAACGATAGACGGAAATAACATCTCTCCCATATGTAGGAAGTGCAATAAGAAAAATGAAACCATAAACCACATAGCAAGCGAATGCCCGGCACTTGCACAGAACCAGTACAAAAAGAGGTATGATTCAGTGGCAAAAGCCCTCCACTGGAGCCTGTGCAAGAAACATCAGCTACCTTGCAGTAATAAGTGGTACGAGCTCCAACCTGAGGGAGTGATAAAAAACGATCAGGCAAAGATCCTCTGGGACTATGGTATCAGAACAGATAGGGTGATACGTGCAAATAGACCAGACGTGACGTTGATTGACAAAGTCAAGAAGAAAGTATCACTCATTGATGTCGCAATACCATGGGACACCAGAGTTGAAGAGAAAGAGAGGGAAAAAATGGATAAGTATCAAGATCTGAAAATAGAAATAAGATGGATATGGGATATGCCAGTGGAAATTGTACCCATACTCATAGGAGCACTAGGCACGATCCAAAGATCCCTGAAAAGGAATCTAGAAAAACTAGAGGCTGAAGTAGCTCCAGGACTCGTGCAGAAGAGTGTGGTCCTTTAAACGGCGCACATAGTAAGAACAGTGATGGACTCCTAAGGAGGCAGGATGCAACCCGGAACCCCACACTATAAATACCACCCAGTCGAATTGGAGGACCGTGATAGAGCAAAAAAAAAAATAAATAAAAAATAAATAATAATAATAATATGTGTATTTTGGTAGAAGACCCTCTTTTAGGCAAATGCTGTTAAAAAGGAATAATACCAGCACTGACGACGACCCCTGCTTGACCTGGACCTGATATCCTGTTCTAATAAAAGTTTACCTTCAGCATTTACAATTTTTTGAAAGTTCCCAATATGAATATTGGCCAGTTACTCAGAAACATCGCTGAGCCTGAGAAGCGAATTGTAAGGAAAATAGAAACAACAATATAAAAAATCAACTCGCTTAATTCTGCCATCCTTTTTAACAATAATAATAACAATAATAATAATGAAGGGAAACTCCATGACTCCTTCCCATCAACCCACTGACCGTTTCCATAACTGCTGCATTGTATACTGCTTTCCTTCCTGACTGTCTGACTTTATTTATTTTTCCTAAAATATCCTTACGAGTCTGCATCGCTGTCTCGTCCCTCCCGAGAGATGAATGCTTCCCTCAGCAACCACTGCAAAAAAATAACAGAGGAGAAAATTAATGTCGCCATTAATACGAAGTAGAATAGGTCTAGGCAGGCTCTCTCTCTCTCTCTCTCTCTCTCTCTCTCTCTCTCTCTCTCTCTCTCGCCTCATCCAGCTGTAATAGTGCAAAGTTGAGCCGCTTTCTGAATCATGAACTGGAATTGATTGTTTGGACACCATGACTTAGCACTGTAAGTAATAGGCACCGAAATAATAATCAGAACAAAATCTCCTACAATAAATACGTGATGGGAACAACTACGCATTTCGTTTTTGGTTTCTTTTTCTGAGTAACCTGTGACGAAAGGAAGGGAAAGCAGGGATTAGAAAGTCATTTAAACTGCCAAATTAAGGTAAACAAACTCTCTCTCTCTCTCTCATACGAAAGTCACCAGGTGAACCAACGTGATGGAATAAAGCCAATCTCGACACAATAAAAACACAAAATCAAATAAATAACTAATAATTTCTTCAATCTCGTGTATACAGCCACTATTAGCTATGTGACAAAGACTATCTATCAGTCAATCAATCAATGAACTTGTTCAATGGTCTGTACTGCCCACTACAACATAGGCCTAGGTCTTCTTACTCGTCTCTCTCAAACCAGCCTCAGTCACCCGTTGTTGGTTTATTTGAGCATGAACCCCCATCTTAGCGAGATAAACCACCAATTAAACCTCAATAGTTTAAGTCAAACGGGATTCGACAAAATTCTTGTCCAATAACTTGGATTCTGACGGGAAAAAGATATTACAAACAGATTAGAGATCAGCCTAATAACGCCATCATCATCCCCTGCCTTCGTTCCTTGGTCTCCTTACGGTTCCCAATGCTCGACTGGCTTTGAATTCGTCTTCAGATATAGTCAGCAGTGTCTATGTATATCACAAGTTGGTCTTTACTTTAATACTTCATTAAAGTCACTCGTAATAACACTTAATTATAAATAATTTCATTCTCGGTTACTTGTGCTAAAGACAAGTGCAGTGATAACTACTTGTGTCAAGTTGAAGTCAGGATCAAATTCTCTCATACGAACGCAGTGTTCGTATTTTTCTTTTTCGAGCCACCCTGTCATTCTAGCCTCGCACAGGCACCCAATCACCCTATTGTGGAACTAGCCTCGGACAGGCCAGTGACCCAAGAACTGATTTGAATTAATAACAGAAAGAAAGCCTGGCAAGAAGCCGCCATCTGTAGGGGCAGGTGCGAGGCTAGAAAGCAAATCCCACTCAGTATAGAATGACCGAAATGCTCCCGTTTTCTGTTGCCTCCCTTTCCACGACGAATCCTTCGAAGTCAGGCAACGGAAGTTCCTTTCGGGACTCTGAGACTGATTCTATGAAATGAACCAATGGCGATTCTTCAAGGAAATCGGAACAGGCGTCAAAAGGCGCCTAAAATCGTCGTTCGGGTCAAAAGTCTTTGAAATTCCGATGATGAAGGATATAACTGTGGTTAAAAAACCAGTTGATTCTGCACATTTACATTAATTATAATTTAAAATTCTATCAATTTTGACATAAGTGATTTCTTAAGTTTAACAATTCTCCATTCCTAATAAACTTGCGTTCAATCTTATCATTTAGAAACAATGAACTTTAGACTTAATATTAGGCTGTGGGATGTGACCATAAGATATATTTTTCTAGAACCAAATGAATTTTAATTTATAA
>NC_087211.1:7121914-7136914 GCF_015104395.2 Macrobrachium nipponense | reverse complement strand
CAATTGAACAACAACGACACTAAACTCCATCGAGTTATATTATTGAATAAACAGCTAAATCATTTTCCTCTTTCATTTTGTTTCCAATAACCGACACAAAGTCACCAATATTGGAAGGGAGAACTTGATTGCAACACAAATCTCCATTTGAATAATGATTCATCTATGCCCTTTCCATAACAAATGCTGAGGGTTGTTACTCACAAGAAAAAGTGTTCCCAAATAATTTAAGTCTAAGATCCACCATTGGTGATAAAAAAACAACTGAAAATTCATCTATCTAACCTCATTTCCGTAGACTTGACTTAGGCCTAGACTTCCTCACTTCCCTGACTTGAATTAGGCATAGACTTTCCTAAAGTATTTTAAGGTTAAGAGAGCCAAACATGTTTTGCCAAATGTATCTTGTAGTGAACAATGGGTTTATGCGACTCCATGGTAGAATTTTACTGATCACCATCGGGACCAGTGACGGTTGATTTAGGTATAAAAACTGTGGCATAATTATCACATATCTCTTCGAGGGAAGCTAAAACAATGAGCTTCATACCTGTGTACACAATGATGGTATTGACATAGGCCATTCCATGGGATCATTTATGGTCAGTTCAGCGAGTGACGTTAGAAAGAAAGATAGTCGGTTGGTTACCCGACGCCGAACAGTAAAAATCAGTAAAAGAGACGGAACCTCGTGTTTGTGAAAATTACACGCGAGAATTCGTGCTTCCCTAGCCTGAGAAATGTATTTTTTTTTCTCTCTTTTATTTAAGAAGGTCATTTTACAATAAATACATATACAATATATGTAATTTATGTACATAATCAATACAATTATTTAAATATACATAAATATATTATTTTTTTTTTTAGGGACTTTCGCGTGAGGAGGGAGCGTTTGCCAGGCGAGTCAACATTGCGAAAGCAAAGCTCAATTACTTCTTGAGTAATGAGCGTGACAGAGCTCTCATCAGTGACGGGAAAAATGAAGGATGTACTGGACAATCTTCCCACTGAGCTCGTCAGTTGACTAGCACTGCGGGCTCCGACGGAACACCCAATAATCTGAGATTATACCCCCGGAGTCATTCGCTCTAGAATTATCAGTCATTTGCCTCCATTCAACAAGTGATGTAGGTTCTCGGTCTCCGATCGTGGCACCTTTCTTTCATCCGTTATTTCAAGAGCGCTATTTCTGAAGGAATGAAAAAATAACGCTGTAAGGACCCTGACCTTATGTCCACTGCCAAGTAGGTCATATTTTCGTGTCGTCGTCTTGCCCATAGCGGTTGTTATTAAAGAATAATAAAATGAAATAAGATCAAACAAATAAAAATAAAAATCGTTTTTATTTTTGCCGAGACTGTTAATTGTGTGACATTTTATTCCCAAAAGGAAAAGTAGGTCTACAAACGCGAAAATTGTGAAAAACTAAGCTGAAAACTTTAAACATGGACACCAAACGCGATCTTCCATCTTGACGGAAAGCAATCATATAAAATAATAATCTGGATCCTCCCCATTGAGAAGCCAGCAGATAATCATGTCTGTGAGGATGTCATAAAGTAAGAAAGAAAAAAACAATTGTCATAATTAGAGTTCATCTCCTCAATACTGTACTGAAAACACATCAGAAGCAGACTGTTTCTTAGCAGTGACAAAATCGCATTTCGAACTCCTGCATCTAATTAAGGAAAGGAGGGTGGCCCACACAAGAGAGGATTCATATTACCTAATTTTTGGAAAGGCGGGAACTTTTCCAGTACTTCTCACCTAGTATTCACAACGAATTTGTATCCAAGTTAATTATAGTACATCAGATTAAAATTCGGAGCCAACGTCACGAAACATTTACAAATATCTTGTCAATAACTTTCGTATGAAGATGAAAACTACAATCACTTTCCTCTATGGTTTATCATCAATTAACTTTGCTTAGCAGGACCTCCACAAATAAGTGTATTCTCAACTGATTATCAAGATGTTTAATGTTACAGCAATTTAATTCCCATTTTAAAGAAACGATCCCCGATTCCTAATCATCTGCCCTTTCCCTCAGTGATGCCTAATGAACAGGCACATTTTCCTTGTCACATTTCTTACTCATTTCCAGAGGTCCTTTATCCCTCACACCGCTGGACTGAGGAAATCTCTCCCTCTGAGGAGGTCGTGCAATTGGAACTCCCTTAGTTCAAGCGAAGATGCAATGCATTGCTCCCTTAATTCAGTTCTCCTTCCATTCTAATAATTTACTTAAATTCTTGAGTATATTTACTGTTTTGTTAATCTGTTGCCTTCTTTTTGAACGACTGATCTCTTCTTTCTGCATTTCCCATTACCTTCTGCTACTTCTTTCAACTGAACACCGTATTTTTTGGCGGGTTGAATTTCAAGTCAATCTGAATAATAATAATAATAATTAATAATAATAATAATAATAATAATAATAATAATAATAATAATAATAATAATAATAATAATGACAAAAGTACTACAGAAGATGGATGCCGGGTACCAACTCAAGAAAAGAGGCAACAGAATCAACCATCTGATGTTCATGGACGACATCAAGCTGGATGGTAAGAGCATCAAGGAAATAGATACCCTAATCCAGACTGTAAGGATTGTATCTGGGGACATCAGGATGGAGTTTGGAATAGAAAAATGTGCCTTAGTCAACATACAAAAAGGCAAAGTAACGAGAAATGAAGGGATAAAGCTACCAGATGGAGCAACATCAAACACATAGATGAGACAGGATACAATACCTGGGAATAATGGAAGGAGGGGATATAAAACACCAAGAGATGAAGGACACGATCAGGAAAGAATATATGCAGAGACTCAAGGCGATACTCAAGTCAAAACTCAACGCCGGAAATATGTTAAAAGCCATAAACACATGGGCAGTGCCAGTAATCAGATACAGCGCAGGAATAGTGGAATGGACGAAGGCAGAACTCCGCAGCATAGATCAGAAAACCAGGAAACATAGTGACAATACACAAAGCACTACACCCAAGAGCAAATACGGGACGACTATACATAACAGGAAAGGAAGGAGGGAGAGGACTACTAAGTATAGAGGACTGAGTTCAACATTCGGAGAAAGAGAAGCCAACTGGGGACAACAATATGAAAACCAGTGAAGACGAGTGGCTAAAGAGTGCATGGGAAGAAGGACTAATAAAAGTAGACGAAGACCCAGAAATATACAGAGACAGGAGAAAGACAGACAGAACAGAGGACTGGCACAACAAACCAATGCACGGACAATACATGAGACAGACTAAAGAACTAGCCAGCGATGACACATGGCAATGGCTACAGAGGGAGAGCTAAAGAAGGAAACTGAAGGAATGATAACAGCGGCACAAGATCAGGCCCTAAGAACCAGATATGTTCAAAGAACGATGACGGAAATAACATCTCTCCCATATGTAGGAAGTGCAATACGAAAAATGAAACCATAAACCACATAGCAAGCGAATGCCCGGCACTTGCACAGAACCAGTACAAAAAGAGGCATGATTCAGTAGCAAAAGCATCCACTGGAGCCTGTGCAAGAAACATCAGCTACCTTGCAGTAATAAGTGGTACGAGCACCAACCTGAAAGAGTGATAGAAAACGATCAGGCAAAGATCCTCTGGGACTATGGTATCAGAACGGATAGGGGTGATACGTCAAACAGACCAGACGTGACGTTGATTGACAAAGTCAAGAAGAAAGTATCACTCATTGATGTCGCATACCATGGGACACCAGAGTTGAAGAGAAAGAGAGGGAAAAAAATGGATAAGTATCAAGATCTGAAAATAGAAATAAGAAGGATATGGGATATGCCAGTGGAAATCGTACCCATAATCATAGGAGCACTAGGCACGATCCCAGATCCCTGAAAAGGAATCTAGAAAAAACTAGAGGCTGAAGTAGCTCCAGGACTCATGCAGAAGAGTGTGATCCTAGAAACGGCACACATAGTAAGAAAAGTGATGGACTCCTAAGGAGGCAGACGCAACCCGGAACCCCACACTATAAATACCACCCAGTCGAATTGGAGGACTGTGATAGAGCAAAAAAAATAAAAAAAATAAAAAAAAAAATAATAAGAATATCTTCAAATTCAAGCGCATTTTCTAAAATTATGTTTAAATTAATCGGTCTGAATGTAATCCGGCTCTCTTTCACCAGAGAGAGGAGAGAGAGAAGAGAGAGAGAAATGAATATCAAATCAGGCCATGAAAACGTGTTTCCTGACCCCCAAACAGTTCCGCCGCCCTGTGTTCAATGGTCATAAAATGGATGGAGATTTGCGATCGTTTAAGAGCCTCACTTCGGAGCAAACTCTTTTAACTTTTCTTCGGAAGATCGATTACTAAGGAGTTTTCCCGTAAACGGCGGTTAATGGTGTTTTATGGTCGTAGAACACTGTCCATTTCGCCTCAACTTTCAGATTGCATCATGATACTTCACTGGAGAAACAAATCCACATTTGTGTAACTGCGCAAATCTATTTTTTTTTTAGAAATAATATTCAACAGAGAGCCTTCGAGAATCTGTTCCATTCCATTTTATAGAGGAGAATCGAACAGATTCTCCAAGGTTCTCTGTATGATTTCACTTATAAAACAAACTTGTACAATGACCTCACCGTGGACTTGACACTCCCTGACCCTTCAGCCTGCTTTTAACCAAGCCAACACCCCCCTCTTCAAAGCTATTGTGCCATACTGTCTACACTACGACTTCAGACCTTGCTCCAGTTGGGAGTTTTTGAAACTTTATGAGATTCCCTTTAATACTGAAATTTTCCGATTTATTGCATACTTTTCCTTTTGTTTTAATAATTTACTTAACGTTTTTATCTGTTTATTAATTTATTTTTCTCTTTCTGTTTTCCCCATTAACTTGTTACGTCTTCCAAATGAAAACTACATTCATTGGGACTTGAATTTCAAGTCAATGGCCCCTGCGGTGGGCTTGTTCAATAATAATAATAATAATAATAATAATAATAATAATAATAATAATAATAATAATAATACCCACTGCATGATCGTAAACGAGACACGGGTCCTGAAGAGGCTGGTTATAACAATACGAAATGTTTGAAAGACATTTCTGAGTCTCGCCTCTTCAAACATCCAACCCCCCACATAGGCAGGATGTAAACACAACATCGCCATTTCGTTCGTCTACTCTGACATCCTCTCAGCATAAGCGAGCAATTTCTGTCCCTTTGCCTTCTCATGTTTGCATTACAATGCCTCGCTGTTGATGCACATTTTTCTTTTATACCGAGCTCAGTGTCCACATTTTAATTCATATTTCTGTGGTACTGAAAGTGGAAAAAAGATAATGCTTTTCCAACAAGAAGGTCATCATCTTCTTTCGTCTAATTCCTATTCAACATTTCTTTTGAAAATAAAATTATGAGTCGCTTTTAATGGAAAGTTCAAATGTCAGATTAGTCACTCAGACACCTGGAAAGTCAACTGACTTTTGGATGTTTAATATTTACCCCCAATGCCATAGCAAGAGTAGGTCATTCTAATCGCTGGAAATCCCAAAACACAGTCACCAGCGCGGATTCCTCCACTCTGCCTGGTTTAGGAACAACGGAAAAACAGTGAGGTGAAGAGTATTGGATATTAGACAACATTTGTGGCTTAATAACAGACCACATACCACAACTGGAAGATCTCTAACACGAAAAAAAGTATATCAAATCATGAAAAGAAATATCTTTGAAAACAAAAGCTATTAAACACAAACCTAATATTCCAGCGCGACCAATTATCATCTATTTTAGATCAATCACGCACACGTCGCCCCCAAAGGCTTACTTGAGTTTTACCTTCGCATTAAGAATTCAGTTGACCTAGTGAATTAATTAGACTGCTCTTCTGTTCTATTAATTCAGTCCCCGATTAGTGAGTTCCCTTGAGGCAAAAAGTCCAGATTAACGATGATCTCATTTTCTTTAACGGAGGAAATTGTATGAATGAAGCCGGGCGTTCATATTGCAAGTTGACATTCAGAGGCGCGGTTTATTGAGAGGTATTTGGTGCGATACGAATATTCATTATCGCCACATTGCTCCACTGATGTAGCAGGATTTTTTGAAGTCTACCAATAAGAGTTTTAATATTTTATGTTCGCTACAGAAGGACAAAATGAATTTATTATATGGAATCTAACTAACTTTTGATGCAAGGTCTCATCTTCTATTACAACATGGGAGAAGGTAAACGTTAAGTAATTCTCTTGATACAAGTCTCCCTGTATCTTAATGGTTTACTTACATTTTTATATTTTTATTTATTATTTCTCTATTAATTAATATTTTTTATTTATTTTTCAGTAAGTGATCTCTTTCTGTATTGCCCATTACCTTCTGTTACTTCTTTCTGATGAACACCATCATATTTTGTGGTAGCTTGAATTTCCAGTCAGTGACCCTTTTGGTGGGCTTGTTCCATATGAATAGGGTTCTTCATCTTCTAGACATAATGATAATGATAATAGTAATAGAATGCTAACGTATATAAAAACAAGTTTATATTTATCGTAAGAAGAATTTGACCAGAGTAAATATTCATTAAACGAATTAAATCGAATAGATTTGCATCCTTTATTTCAGCTAATAGTCATTTATATTAATTAACATTTTATGTATACATATCCTTACATCGGAACCTTATAGAGAATATTTAAAAAAGACAATAATACCTTCGTAAAATGTGACTTGATATTTATTAAATAAATATTTGTACTCACGTAGAATGTGAAATTACGGATTATATAACATTTAACTCCGTGTAAAGCCTCATTTCTGAACAATTCTTCATAACGAAATAAAATTGTGTTTTTCTGTTGAAACAAACTTATTAAATTCAAGTTATTATTTTCTAATCTCTCTCCATGAGGTTGATTACTTTTAAGGGTTCGTACGTAGTTTACGTTATGTAATTAGTAGAAAATGTGAATTAAATATACTCGTATAAGACAAACATCCTGGTGTTTTATGCTCGGAGGTCATACTTATAACTAATCCTTGCGAGCGCGCAAGCACACATAAACACATATGTACACCCATATATGTGTATATATGTGTGTATGTGTGTGGTTTTAGCTACAAGTAATTACAAACCTTATGTGTAATTATCATCATTATTATTTTTATTGCTGTTATTATTATTATTATTATTATTATTATTATTAATTATTATTATTATTATTATTATATTATTATTATTATTATTATTATTATTATCAATTCAGAAGATAAAGCCTTATACGGAACAAGCTCACCACAGGGGCCACTGAGTTGAAATTCAGGCTTCCAAATAATATGAAGGTGTTCATTTAAAAGAAGTCACAGAAGATTCCAGGCAAGACAGGAAGCATTGATCAGTTATTAATGAACAAATACCAAATAAATTCCATCGAATGACAATAAATAATGTAGTTGATAAATTTAAGCCTATTTACTTTTTTACATAATTTGAAATAAGAAAGAAAATGGAATATACGAATACAGATTATTGTTAGAAGGGAATCTATTGGTGCTTACAGAGGCCAGAGCTAGGTATGTATAGCTTTCAAAAATTGCAAAATAAGTTTTTAGCAGGAAATTTTCAGCCTAAAAACCAAAAACCCGTTCATGATCCGATTTCATCCGGTGGGGATTGTTTTATTGAGGTCATCATGCCCGGATCTCTTTGGGGGCAGAGTTTGTACATTTTTGGGCTATTTGAAAAAAAAGCCAAATAATGGCATTATTCTCATTTTGGATACCGTCTCTTGCGTAATATGTATGTATGTATGCGTAAATATATATATATATATATATATATATATATATATATATATATAATATATATATATATATATATATGTGTGTGTGTGTGTGTGTGTGTGTGTGTGTGTGTGTGTGTGTGTATATATACATACAGAAAGAGAGAGAGAGAGAGAGAGAGCTAGCCAAACTCATTCATTCTGTCTGTCGGTCTCGGTCTCTCTCACTCGATATATATATTCATGTGTATATATATATATATATATATATATATATATATATATATATATATATATTATTTATCCTGCAACTGTTGGAACAATGTGAGAGAGAGAGAGAGAGAGAGAGATATTAACGAAGCAATCTACTAAGCAAGCTTCATCCGACAGACCTCTGAAAAATCAATGACTTTCATTTTACCGTTTTCAAAATCTTCCATTATCCCGAACCTACTTTGAACCAGTTTGAAGAAACTTCGACGATTCAGAGGCACGCCCCCTCCCCCCGGGGAGGTTTTCTTCCCAAGGTCGTTTAATGGCTCAATGCGGGGGAGAAAATAGGACATGAACTTTGGAGCTGTATTGAAGAAGTTTAATCCAAGCGAATATTCACAGTGAGCTTTCCCGAATACGGGTCCGGTGTCGTATCGATGAAGGAAGAGAAGGACATGAATATTGCTCTTCATTTTCCATGAGAGAGAGAGAGAGAGAGAGAGAGAGAGAGAGAGAGAGAAGAGGATGCTGGCGGCATCTTAATGTATTACTCTCTCTTTTTATGAAAGAGCGGTAAAAAATCCGGTGAAATATTTCATCCTCCGAATTGTTCTCCCGAGAAGAAGAAGAAAAAGAAGAAGAAGAAGAGGTAAAATTGGCGAGTGGATTCCTCTTGCTGCCTTTGCCATTTCTGTAGCATGAGGATCTATATTTCTAATAAGGTTGGGATATATATATCTCAATCATGATTGGGTAAATGATGGACTGAATAAGAGGGGAGAGTTATCGCCAGCGCTATCATTGTTGGACGTGAAACGCTAGAGCTCTTGAACACAGGATATTATCCTTCTCGTCTGTTTAACTGCTTTCGGACGCTGCCGCTGAAATGGAGGCTGGAAGTATGAGAGCTTAAATAGTCGTTCATTCATAAGATTCTTTTTCGTTTTATGGGATTGTAGGTGTTGTTCAGCCGGCTTCTCTGAATGGGTTTCCTTCTTAGCGAAGTTATCATTAAGGTATTTGGCTTTATATGCGGATAATGTTCTTTAGACACTTAAATAACCATATTGATATAAACTTTTGTCACTTCTAAACGAGTGAGATTTTATAATAAAAAAAAATTCACCCACATAAACCGTTTCATATCCAGTTCCCAATACATTCGGAAGAGGAGTTATACTTAGTAAGTGCTTCCGCGCAGGCCAGGATTCGAACAGTTACAGAACGACGAACAGAGCGGATGAGAAGTTCGGAATTGCGTCTGGAAATGTTCCAGGAACGGACGGATGTGGCGGGGGGAGGAAGAACAACAAAGCAATAAACGAGAGGAGGAAGCCAGTTCCTGACAACCGGTTGTGTTGCAAGAACTCCAAAACACTTTCATTTGTTGCTCTCTTTTTGTTTCGCTTCTCCTGACTGTTCAAGAGACGACTCAAACTCCGTTGTCAAACTTTGAAGGAACTGAGTCATGTTGTATGCCATGACTTTTTATTGTTACGTCGTTATCAAAATGTAAAAAAAGAAAAAAATATAAATAAATAAAATAGAATATAAAAACTTTAAATAGTTTTTCCAAAAACAGAGCAGAAGACTGGTATGACAAGCGTATCAAAATCATGTCATTTTTCATTACAGAAGCACCACCAGGCACGGAATAAACTGGGGTGCATAGCAAACTGATTACGGACATAAATATATGTATATATACATATATAAATATACATAAATACCCATCAATGCCATTCATCAAATTCAATCACACAGAGAGACAAAATGAAATGCTTCGAAGCGAAACAGAGGAGGAGAAGGAGGAGGAGGAGGAGTAGGGCGGAGACGGTATGACCCCGACAGCTCCATTGTCGAACTGGGCGTTTCAAAGCCTGTTTCCAATTACCGCAAAGTTAGGCACCATCCGCAGAGCCAGCTAATAGGATTTTGATCAGGGTGACGCCTCAATAATTAACCAACTTCAACTCTGGCTGCATCGAATTACAGCCGAATGGAAAGCAACTTAATTAACCCTTAAACGCCGAAGCGGTAAAAAAAAAAAAATGTCTCCCATGTGCCGGAGGTGTTTCAGAGTGAGCATGGAAGCGGAAAAAATATTTTTTTCAAAAAATCACAGCGCGCTTAGTTTACAAGATTAAGAGTTCGTTTTTGGCTCCTTTTTTTTTGTCATTGGCTGAAGTTTAGTATGCAACCATCAAAAACGAAAAAAAATTATTATTATCATATATAAATAATGCGATATATGATAGTGCAAAAACAAAATTTCATATATAATTGTATTCAAATCGCGCTGTGCGCAAAACGGTTGAAGGTAACAAGTTACTTTTTTTTCGTTGAATTGTACACTAAATTGCAATCTTTTTGGTATATAACACATTGTAAAACGATAAAAGCAACACAGAGAAAATATTATCACAAAATAATGCATGAATTCGTAACGCGCGGACGTAAACAAATATTTTATTCTAAAAAATATTCACCAATAAATCTAAATATTGTCCTAGAGACTTCCAAATTTCTTCAAAATGAAAACAAATGATTGAATATTACTATAATGTAAGAGTATTAGCTTACAAATGCAGTTTTTGACCATATCTGACGAGTTAAAGTTGACCGAATGTCGATTTTTTTATATATCTATTTTTTATATGCATTTATTTTGGAAATAAGGAAAGCTAAAACCTTCAAATATTTTTTGTTTTATTCTACATAAAATTGCGCACATTTTCATATATAAAACTCTATGAAATGCCTAATATGAAACGGAGCAAATATTCCGAGAATGGGACGTACGCATTTCAGAGATTTGTGGCGGAGAATCCGCCCGTGGAGGGAAGGAAAGTTTTTTTTTAAATTCACCATAAATCTAAATATTGTGCTAGAGACTTCGAATTTATTTCAAAATTAAGATAAATGACTGAATATTACTAGACTGTAAGAGTTTTAGCTTACAAATGCGTTTTTCGACCAATTCGGTAGAGTCAAAGATGATCGAACGTGGTTTTTTTTCTATTTATCGTGATTTATATGCAAATATTTCAAAAATGAGAAAAGCTACAACCTTCAATTATTTGTTGTTGTATTTTACATGAAATTGTGCACATTTTCATATATAAAAGTTTATGTAATTTAAAATGGTGCAAACATTACCACAATCGCACGTATGATTTTTTCGGAAGAGTTACCGCGCGGACGTAAAGAAAATGTTATTTTTTTCATAAATTCACCATAAAATCGAAATATTTGTGCTAGAGACTTCCAATTTGTTGCAAAATGAAGGTAAATGCTTGGATATTACTAGAATATAAGCGTTTTACGCGTTTAAAAATTGCGTTTTTCGACCAATTTTTCGATAGAGTCAAAGTTGACCAAAGGGTTTTGAAAAATTTGTCACATCATTTTTTATTTATGAAAATATTTCAAAATTGATAAAAGCTACAACCATGGGTTGTTTTTAGTTGTATTGTGCATGAAATTGCGCACATTTCCATATATAAAACTTTATGTAACGGCTAATTTTAAAATGGTGCAAACATTACCACAATCGCATGTATGATTTTTTTCGGAAGAGTTACCGCGCGGACGTAAGGAAAACGTTTTTTCATAAATTCACCATAAATCGAAATATTGTGCTAGAGACTCTCAATTAGTTGCAAAATTAAGGTAAATGATTGAATATTACTAAAATATAAGAGTTTTAGCTTACAATTGCGTGTTTTTTACCATTTCGGTAGAGTCAAAGTTGACCAAAGGTTGAAATTTTGGCACTTATCATTCTTTATATAAAAAATATCTCAAAACTGATAAAAGCTACAAATCATGAGTTTATTTTTTTATGTATTCTACATAAAAATGCGCACATTTTCATATATATTACTCCATGTAACGGCTAATTTTTAAAATGGTACAAAAATTATGTCAAAGTGACGAAATAATTTCCGAGATGTGTCACAGATACTTTTTAGTGCGGCAAGAAAGAAATTCGCGCTTGCACGACTGCGTAACGATTGTAAAACAAAACACCTCGATCCGTGAACTCCAGCATCCCCCATAGGCGCGTGATCAAAAGTTTTAAAAAAGCGGCTGGTAGGGATATAAGTATTTTTCCGCGAAGTTTAAAAAAAAAAATTTTGAGTCGACGTATGGTACGTCCATTCAGCATACGGGAGACATTTTGACTCGACGTTTAATATGTCCATTCGGCGTTTAAGGGTTAATCGAAAACTTCTTTAGTCTGACAACAATTTATATGTATGTATCTATGTATATGTATATATTATATATATATATATATATACATATATATATCTATATAATATATATATATATAATATATATATTAATATATATACTATAGGTAATATATATATATATCTATACTATATATACTATATTGATATATATTATATATATATATATATTATATATATATATATAATATATAATATAATATGGTTCTTTGTAAATTATATATATCAATATAAATATATATTATATATATATCTATATCAATTCAAGCTACAAATGTCCTTTATATCTAAATTCACTTTACCTCACCCAAATGAATATATTTTCATATGTACCGAAGGGGAATTTTTTAGTTGATAATAATTTCGTCCCCCCATGGGATCGAACCACCGTCCAAGTGGACAGGGACGAAATCAGGACAGTCAGTGACGCTATCCAATCAGCCAACAGAGACGCTATAAGTTCATATCGATTCTGACCTTACAATCACCCTCGACCTCGGTGCTTTCGTAATTAGAATCGATATGGAACCCCGTCTACCATGTTAGCCAATTCGAGCGTTTGACAGCACGTAGCCTTTTGTTATGAATAATTATCACATCGAACCGTGATCCATTTATATATCAATTCAAGCTACAAATGTCCTTTAATATCTAAATTCACTTTACCTCCCAAATGATATATTTTCATATATGTACCGATGTGATAATTATTCATAACAAAAGGCTACGTGCTGTCAAACGCTCGAATTGGCTAACATGGTAGACGGGGTTCCATATCGATTCTAATTACGAAAGCACCGAGGTCGAGGGTGATTTGTAAGGTCAGAATCGATATGAACTTATAGCGTCTCTGTTGGCTGATTGGATAGCGTCACTGACTGTCCTGATTTCGTCCCCGTCCACTTGGACGGTGGTTCGATCCCATGGGGGGACGAAATTGTTATCAACTTAAAAATTCCCCTTCGGTACATATATGAAAATATATCATTTGGGAGGTAAAGTGAATTTAGATATTAAAGGACATTTGTAGCTTGAATTGATATATAAATGGATCACGGTTCGATGTGATAATTATTCATAACAAAAGGCTACGTGCTGTCAAACGCTCGAATTGGCTACATGGTAGATGGGGTCCATATCGATTCTAATTACGAAAGCACCGAGGTCGAGGGTGATTTGTAAGGTCAGAATCGATATGAACTTATAGCGTCTCTGTTGGCTGATTGGATAGCGTCACTGACTGTCCTGATTTCGTCCCCGTCCACTTGGACGGTGGTTCGATCCCATGGGGGGACGAAATTGTTATCAACTAAAAAAATTCCCCTCCGGTACATATATGAAAATATATCCATTTGGGAGGTAAAGTGAATTTAGATATTAAAGGACATTTGTAGCTTGAATTGATATATAAATGGATCACGGTTCGATGTGATAATATTCATTACATATATATATATATATATATATATATATATTAATATATATATATATATATATATATATATATATATATATATATATATATATATATATATATATATATATATATATATATATATATATATATATATATATATTAAATAATTATATATGTATGTTATATACGTAGACACACTAACTTGAAGGAACTTTCACGCACTGAAGAAGAACGAACGATAATGATCCAGTAGAGAAATACAGGAAGAACAAATCGCCACGAGGGAGGACTCAGAATAGAAGATGAGGAGTAAACACTGTGAACAGCACCTAAGAGAGAGGAGAGGAAAGATACCTGGAACTGAAAGGCTGGAAACTGAGGAAAAATATTCCAAAGACAACGCGAAAGGAAACACGAAGATGAAGACGAGGATGATGGTAAAGGGGTTCCTCTCTCTCTCTCTCTCTCTCTCTCTCTCTCTCTCTCTCTGTTTATGGAGATTGCATCCACCAGAATATCGCTTCTGAAAGGGACGGCTCAAAGACGCCCTGAGGCAGGGCCAAGAATGATAAGGCTGCTCTTCTTGCAATGCCTTCTCTTTTGATGTTTAACACAAGTCAACTGTTTATTCCCGTGGGCATTCTTAGGCCCTGGTACCTCGCAAAGGGGTACTGTCGTCAGTGAGTCTTGCCTAGTGCACTGTAAGCATTACTACTATGAGATCCAGGTCTCTGTAACACGGTTTTTTGGACTTTGCTCCTTGTCAAAGCATCAGATGTAGCTGAAAGTTGACATATGTATATTTTACAACCACACACAAATTTTGTCAGCATTATCAATAACCTAAACCCGATAGTTTTAATTTTTTTAGAGTAAAAATGATCTAGCCGACGCCATGGCCAATGATTACGAGCCAAGAGTCGAAAAACATTCATTACGTAAGCAAGGTAAACACACCATTTGACGAAATGTTGCCCCGCCCATCCACCTGACAGAAACTCCATCAGCTCTGAAACCCAAAGACTTTATGAACGGCGGAACGATACTTAGATGTGGGTGGGGTATCAGTGCTAGCGAGGTAATACTACTGTAGCAGTAGTGCCGCAACAGTATAGCAGTAATATACATGAATTAAACGTTTAGGCCAACTGCTGGGATCCTTGAGGATCATTTAGCACTTCTTACAACTACTCGAGAAATTAGTTTTTATAGACAGATGTTAAATTTTCTAATCCAGCAGTGCCCATGGTAGTCTTGCAGTGTTTATCTGTAATTATAATGAGGCGAAAGTGGTTGGAGCCTCATGAAGTCAT
>NC_087211.1:7094669-7121414 GCF_015104395.2 Macrobrachium nipponense | reverse complement strand
TTTATACAGAAATTTCAACACGGTAAAAAACTTGTACCTGAAATTCCTGGCATATTAGTGTCTAGATTCATTGTTGCCCAGGTCTGGTATAGGCATCTGTTTACTATATTCAATTTCTGATGTTGATAAAGCGGGCATCTTTTTCTTTTCGTCAGGATACCTCCGTATAATGGCCGTGGAGGGTGGAAGAAGCAGAGTATGAGGTAGAACATGCCGATGTTCAAGATAGAATTCTGTAGAGATGGGTGATATATTTGAGTGACCAACCCCATCTGGAAGATGAATTTAAGGTCTTGCAAAGAAGTGAAACTAGCATGTGATGTCTGTCATTCACCTTTTTGGAAGTTATCTGGTAAGGTTATTTGTCGTCTAGATATATGTTTGTGGTGAAGATTACCTGGAGAAAAAGCCCATTGAAGGAAATTTGAGTACTAATGAAATGAGAATTTAGTCTTATGCCCTTGGCATTCAGAAAGGCCCTTGGGGGGTAGTGCCTGCAGTGAACTTCATGTGGTGTACTGTAGGCATTACTTAGGTTCTTTGCAGTGTCCCTTTGATGCCTAGCTACAACCCCTTTCATTCCTTTTATTGTACCTCTGTTCATATAGTAGCTACTCTTTCTTCCATCTATCTTTCCACCCTCCCAACAATTCACAGTACAACTGCGAGATTTTCATCCTTTACAACAATTTTACTGTCAATTTCCATTTCAGCATTGAATGACATTATCCCCAGCTCTTGTAGTATTGTGACCTCATATGTTAGTTAATGTTAACTTGTTATTTAATCCAAGTTTATCTGAATTCAGGTTTCTTACACTAAACTACTAATTGCTGGTAACCTTTTAGCTTAAGCTTGCTTACGTAGGCTGGTTTAATGCGCTAGTCTTTGGGGACCTTAAATTACTGTAGAGAATTTTTAATACTATTTCTAGGACTTGGATATGACCTCCTGCTGAGATGTACTCCAAGTCAATTGTAAGATCACCAGTACTGTCTCTCCCATAAATGAGAACTTTGGAATAATTTGCATGAACATAATACTACATATCTACCTTGCACTCTTTCCTTCTTGTGACTGAAATGGTTACCATTATGTACTGTGTATGTATTTATTGATGTTAACCATTACTACATCTGTTCCATTAATATTCTATCCTGGTGGTTAATATGGTCTTTCAAACTTGTTCTAAATGTATGAAGTGTTTTCCAGTTTTGAATAGGCCTTTGTTTCCATGCTTTCTGGTTGATTCCTTAATGACTTATCTCTTGCTGTTTTATTAATGTGCAGGATTCTCTGAACCTCTTCACATGTTGCATTCTGTATTGCTCCCCCAACAAATATTTGTAAGCATTCTCCAGCTTTTATTTTTTGTCTTCCCAGAAAACTCTTGAACCATTGCCTTTGCTGTACTACCTTGTCTCTGTCTTATACTTTTTCCCTTTCACATCGTATTGTAAGGGCTTTTTCTTGGAGGAGGATGATGGGAACAAATGTGAAGGTTACTAAATAAAAATCTGACTTTCTTTAACCTACTTTATTAAACTTAACCTACAGAACTGTAACTGAACCTAATTTATCACTCTTAATACAGCAACAACCATCAAAAAGAACTTCCCTGAAATACATCAACCTAAATCTACCACGAACACCAAAATGTACCTTAACCTAATTCATCAACCTTATTATACAACGGCTACCAAAAAGAACCGTAACCTAATTCAAGAACACTAATCTAACTCATCAACTTTAATTTACAAAGACCTCTAAAAAGAACCTTGACCTAATTCATCAATGCCAATATGTACTACAGTTTTTTCCCCAACTGTGGTCTTTGAGACTTCCTCAGACTGGGAGTCATCATTTCGTAGATATCCTTCTTCCTACTACGTTGATCAACACTAGTTTTGTTCCTTTCCAACTGCTGTCGAACACTCATTGCTGTGTGTGAAGATCAGCACCTTCTAGGATACAGCGGTGCATATGGAGGAACAGGGGAGAAGGGCAGCCTGATCAAGTATTTTCTTTTCTGCAATCTGGCAGCTTTGCATTCATTCCCTATGTTTCTTATCACTTCTTTCCTTAATCCCTTCCTCTATTTGCAACAGCTCTTCTAATTGTCGTTTTCTATGTAGTAATTCTTTCAGTGTCATTTCATTGTCCCTTTCACAAAGTTCTAATCCCTTGTCCTCTAAAGGAAAATCTATGTTCTTACGTTTGTGCTTCTTTGATTTTTTGCTCCACCGTTTAAGTGAAGAGGAGTTCCTCACTCTACCCTACCACACTCAAGCAACCAAGTAAAAAAGAAAGAGTAATCAAACAATTATACATACTCACTAACAGACATAGATGAATATGATAAAAAACAAAAAAATTCAATGACACCAACCCATTTTCCATACCACCACCACCGCAATATTTATGTTTGCTTTACTAATATGTTATTCCAAACACGTTATTTCTCAGATTCCATATATCCGCATGTTTGCTTTACTAATATGTTATTCCAAACACGTTATTTCTCAGATTCCATATATCCGCCATAGCATGATCTTATGAGCCAGCTGCATCTTGGTATCCCTTCTCTTCTCCTCAGGCTTTGCTATCCTCTTCTGCCTCTTCTTAAAGATTTAAAGTCTTTGTTCCTCTGAAACTAAGTTTTTATCAGAGAATGCACGAAGTTGCTCAGGTCATGAGTTCCTATGAATGCTTTTTTCTTCTTTTGGTTTGGCAGCCAAGCATTTTTTTTTTTGACACACCCACCCTCCCCCCTTAGGAGGCCACCAATTACATTACAACTTCCATGACGTAGTGTAGCTAGTACTAAAGGTTCTCTTCAGTGTCCCTTTGGCCTCAAATACATTGCTATCTGCCTTTTACTTTTCAACTTGGCCTTGTTTGATTTAAAATTTTCTTTTTTTATAGTTATCATACTTAGTACAATTTTTTATCATTCTCAAAGATTGCATAACCTTTGCATCGTCTATTGGCAGGTAGAATGGCTTCATTGGGGGAAAATAAGTATAATATGGTAAGTAATAAGTACAGAAGACCGCTAGGTTGAGGTGTTGCTACTATAGTAGATTCACTTCAACTGTGCATTTTATGTCTAGGTCCGTCCCTTACGATGCTCCTGATTGGCTGTTGATAAGTCAATCACAGGGCTGGAAACTCTCAGTCTCTCATGAGAATTCACATAGGTAGGATGTATGTTCCACCTCTCCTGAAAGATGTATCCCTCAGGAGAAGTGGAACATAATTCCTACCCATTTGAACTCTCGAGAGAGACTGACTGTTTCCAACTCTGTGGCTTATCAACAGCCAATCAGGAGCGTCGTAAGGGACGGGCCTAGACATCAAATGCACGGTTGATGTGAATCTACTATAGTCACTAGGACTACACAGCTGTTACCACACCACTTCCGGGTAACAACTTTAAGAAATCAATTTATCTGAATATCACCTATTACCGAAACTCTTACTTAAGCCCCAGCTATGTAAACTAAATCCTGTCGTCCATTAAAAGTGTCGAGTTAAACATGAAAACTAATATGGACCTCGGTTTCTATTCCATGTCCTCCACTAGCCTTCCACCCTAACCCCCAAAACCCACCTGAAAACAGTTTGACTTTAAGTTGACCTACAACATTATTTTCCTTATATACCATCAGCGCAATCAATGGGCCTTCCATTTTAACCATCCATAGTAAAATATCACAATTATATGCTAAATGTTTTATCGCAACAATAATCGGAAGATATACCTCTAAGCTCACTATCAATAACGATATATTAAAGCTAGAATGCCATCATCATTTGAAAGAGCCTCAGATGAATTTGTTCTTTCCTGGTCACGACAGTTACTACCAAAGGAACTTGGCACAGGCACAAGAGTCAGTCTATTCAGTCACATCAACCCAGACGGAGGACTCCTTATCGGTTTGCTTTTTACAGCAATATTTACAGAAATTTACCGATATAACTCGTCAAAATTGCCGAGATTCAAGAAAATTAGAGATAAGTGAAGAAAGTTACTGAAACAACTCGAGAAAATTCCCGAGATTCTAGAACATTACAAAGATAAACAAAATGACCGAGATAACTAGAGAAACTTCCCGAGATATATAAAATTACAGAGATGGATAAAGTTACTGGTATAACTCTTAAATGTGCTACAAAGTTAGTGCCATTCACGATATTGCAACGCCCACAGGAAAACTGAAAACGACTACCGCTGCCTAGTTCCTGCCCAGCCGGCCGCAGGAATATTGACTGCCTTTTAATGATTTTGTTTATATTTTATGAGTGTTGTTTGTGTTTATGATCTTCATAGTCTTTTGTTTAATTTTTCATTCATCCCAAAGGGTCTGGTAGTACTAAACAATGTAGCCATATTGCACATTAACTGGTAGTTACCGAACCAGAGGGGCTCGCTAGTAGTCTCCAGCTTTCTCTAAGCAATCAAGTGTGGTCGCTACTCCTAAACTAACTCATTCCTAACCTGAACTGAAGAAAATTGACTTCATTTTCCCATGTTAGGAGGCAACACCCCACCCTGCAAGGCCTACGTGAGGTGAAAGTTGAAATAATAACGTCTAAAACTCCGCAATTGACACGCACAGTGTCAGCAAAAGCGGCGGGCTTTACTTCCGATCTGTTCACAAGTATGCAGCGGTTCTGAACCTTGTTGGGGGTGGCGAAAGTGTCGATTGGGGCTTCCCAGGGGGTCACAAAGCGTCCAGGAGAATGTACTTTATTTGTAATGGTCTGGTCTTCTGATCATTTTGTCTTTACCTGACCTTTTCACAGGTTCCCCATTTCAAAATGTATTATAGGGATTGCAGTGATATCCTTTAGTATTTTGGGGATCATAGGATGGAAGAAGTTAAGAACAACTTGTCTCCAGCTACTTTGCATAAACATCCACATAAATAACATTAAATTGGCCTCATTTACTTACCTAATCCATGGAAATTCGCAAATAAAAGTTACACTCACCTTTATATGTCACAAGTATCTATTTAGTCATGAAAACTGATGTTAAACAAAGCTTTATATATCCAGTCATCTACTACGTGACTTGAAATTTCAAATTTCAACTTTTGAGCACTTGACACCAACTCTGCCAATATGACACGAAATGCGATATTTATATATAGAAAATAAATACCTCTGCATTCCAGAATCACCAGTGATATGAACAGCATCATATAAGTGGAATAAAAGTTACAAAGGAATTTCATCCATCGACAATAACATGTTCACTTCATCCCGAGGGAGACGGCTGACTGACTCACCTGCCCATTGCCCAAGGGTGAGGTGTTACGAAAGATGGGAAGCTCAAGCCACAGCCGCATCGGCCGCTTACAATTTAGTACCTGGCATGAAATGAAGATGGCGGTAGCATTGCACCTGCCTACATCGTCTGTTTGTTTACTTTTTCACAAAGCGGGGCATTCAATTTCAATCATGAGTGGGCGTAGCCATCATCACCCGTGTGTGGTTTGCAATAGGACGAAAAATGATTTTCCCCATCTGCTTTTTCATGCTTTTCCTCAGAATAAAGAAAGGTAATAAAATCATTACATCTGTTACGAAGTACATGATGACTTTTAGAGAAAATTAAGAAATAAATAGACCAAAGCAAAATTGAATGTCGGTGCAGTGTTATTCCGAAATAAATATTGGAAAATATTTACAATACGGTGGACGCCTCTAAGCAGAAAGAAAATATATTTATATGTGATTTTCGACTAGAAAAAAATATTTGCCATTTGAAACCCCAACAACCAACCTAACCTTCCTGGTAGTGTACATCAATAGCCTAATCATGTCAACAGTAAACCTAACCATATCAGCAGTACCACAACCATGCCAACAGTTACCTAACCATGTCAACAGTAATTTGCAATGAAATGAAGCTATCTTGCAAAACATAAAACAAAATCAAAACACTAGAAAAAAAAAACTATATTTTCTTTTCATTTACAGGCGTCAATTGTATTTCAAATAAATACCTTAAAGTTATATTTGCATATCTTGAAAATCTCTAGAAATATGAAATAAACATACCAATTTCTATCACTGTCATATAATTCGTGAGTATTGGGTCTCCATGCCTTTTGTTTTCCAGATAGGCTACTCACACAACTTTGATATACTGTATATATACTGTAGTTATGTTATATTCTCAGCAGCTTACCCTTGGGTTGTAGTTATAAATGTTTACCTTAATTTTTCATTAATAAGCAACTATTTAGCAAACCAAAGTTGTTTCATCAGGAAGGATGGATCTTGTGGGAGCATTCATATGGGAGAGCATAATTAGGTTAGTTAAGTTAGAGTGTTTTACTTTAATTTCAAGTTCACTAACCTTTTAATCTATGATTGAATTTTCCTATATGTATGGATAAAAGCATTAAAAATAAAAAAAAAATTACATGCAAACCAGCATATCTGCTCCCACAAGATCCATTCTTACCGTTTCATCTATGTTTCTGCATTATATGCTCATAATTGTTCAATTTTTAAAATAAAATCTTGTAATTGGTACCAACAGCCCACAAAGTATTCCAAAGTAAATTTACCATTTGGCAGCAAATGCACGCAGTAATACAGTAGTAATAAATTGGCAAAACAAGTTGTGAAAACCTATGATATTTGCTTGTACTGTACATGATGCAAAAAGAAACATGGTTCGAGTCAATTAGAATAATTGTTTCCAATTTTTTTAGGAATGTGCATGCTTCTTGCAGAAATGGGCATTTTATTTACTAAGAAAATACCAGGCAGAAGTGTTGGTTACATTACCTTCATAAAAGGGTGCCAATTGAATATGCATTTTTAAGAACTCCCACAATTGGGCTATGAAATTTTAATAAATTCTTATAAATAGGTTTGTTTCCCATTTGATTTGTGATTTCAATTTGTATTTGCTTTTTATGAAAATTAAGTTAAACCTAGATTTTTGCTTATACAGTATTCTGTAAAATACAGCATTGCATTTGTTATAAAAGGGTACCTTACTTTTACTACTTTGTTGTTGTACTTTTCTTAGTTTTATGAACAAATATTGCTTAACCTTTGCTTAATCAGCATGCAAGTTAAGTCTGCTTTTTCATTTTGATTTCATATTATTGGTTTTGATTATCCCATGCTTTGTTTGCTATTTAAATTCTGATATATGCATGTTTTGTTTGCATGACTTGTATGACTATTGCATGCAAATGAAGCATGTGCCATTTCTTTTACTTTGTTTATGTTCTTTGCAAGAACATTTGTGTACAGTCGCTTAGGTATGTACAGTATACAATCATAAGCACAAGCCCAACAAAAGGAAAATAATTACTGTATACTATATTGGTGAAATAATAAGATAATATGAGAATAAGTTTGTTTCATTCTAACTGCCCTCTCAATTTTAGATAAAGATACTTAGCAATTAATGTTAACTGGCCTCTCAATTTTAGATAAAGATACTTAGCAATTAATGTTACATTAACTGAAGGATTTTATTTAATGATTCAAAAATGCCTAATATATGTCATAAGCTATGAGAGAGCCCTATAATCATG
This sequence comes from Macrobrachium nipponense, assembly GCF_015104395.2. Classification (NCBI taxonomy): domain Eukaryota; kingdom Metazoa; phylum Arthropoda; class Malacostraca; order Decapoda; family Palaemonidae; genus Macrobrachium; species Macrobrachium nipponense. The sequence goes on along the minus strand of NC_087211.1, from coordinate 7,113,840 downwards.
TTAACAAGCAATATTAATCGATTTAGTATTCAATAATTTATAAAGAGAAGTTTATTGCAGCATAAGAATAAATTTTAACATTTCAAAAAGCCGCGCTACGCCACAGCCGAGTTTTAGTTGAGGGCATGATCAATAGATGGCGCGCATTCTGACGGGTTGGATGACGTTTTTTTTAATGGTATTAATAGTCAGTTTCCCATCTTTCGTGTATTGTCTTTGGTTACCACCCTCACAGTCAAACTTCCGGTTACCTCTTTGGTCATTACGAAATTCCTGCTGTGAACTTCGTTGGCAGCTGGACTTACGCTCATTCAAGTAATTTTTCCACAAATATATATGGACAAACTTAAGCCCATTGAAATATTATTTTAATAATAATATATGGAGGAATAAAATAAAACTGATTCGTACAAGACGATATAAATCTCAAAGGGTGTAATTTTTCCATAACCTAAAGAGATCTTTGAAATCGTCCGATGTGGAAAAGCTAATATTCAGGTCTTCCTTTTGTATATGTATATATATATATATATATATATATATATATATATATATATATATATATATATATATATATATATATATATATATATATATATATATATATATAGTATGTATGTTGTTGTGTGTGTGTGTGTGTGTGTGTGTGTGTGTGTGCAGACTAAAAGAAGGTTAATGTGGCAGTAGTTTCAAAAGCGAGCTTTCGTATCACCCTCCTTCAGGTTCATGTAAAAAATGATCCAATTATAATCTTCATCCAACTCCACTGACAAAAGCTTATTTATTCGATAACTGAGGTCAAATAAATGTATTACGAGAGCACTCCACTAACACTGCATCTGTCACGTCTCAAATAAATAAATAAACCGATTTCTGCGCATCATTTGAGATGAATGATTCTGACCTACTTAAAAGCACCACTTAAGAGTATAAGAACAGCTTTTTTTTTTTTTTTTTTTCTTTTGAAACGGTAGTGGAACATCGCAGTTTCATCTTGCCATAAATCAAACGTACCATATCTCTCCCGGATATAACCCTTTGTTTAAAGTTCCGTCGACAGCTAAATTAAGGAATACATGGAATGAAGGATTTAAGATGGAGTATGATGAATAATTTTTCATGCAGTGTCAGGTAAGGATTCCATGAGTCAGACTGACTTGACAAATTCTGTTGTTGGTAATTAAAAGTTTCAAGAAAATAAGAGAGAAATGGCCACTTCACGTTTACGTAAGAGGAATGATGTATCGCCTCGGCTTCAAAGAGTTCAAAAGAATATATGCATATATATATATATATATATATATATATATATATATATATATATATATATATATATATATATATATATATATATATATATATATAGTATATGTACTAAATATGTATACATAAGATATATACATACATATATGTATACATACATACATGCGTATATTATTTTGAACTCTTTGCAGTTGGCGGAAAAACCTTTGATGTGCACCATAGGGGGAAGAGTGACGGTCCAATCATTTTGGACGGAACAATTAAATTTCGAAGTAGTTTGTTGTCAGGCCGGACGTTTCCAAAACCAACATGAATATTTATTTTTTTTTTTTGTTGTATTTATTTCCGATTGAAAGTGAAACCTTGTTGCTTTTGGAAATACAAATATTGTATGACTTTTATAGAGAAAAATCAGTGAAAGTTCGTTTTGGAAGAATTTCGATTTTGTTTTGTACAAGTGTCAATCACTAACTTTTGTCTCATACAACTCGTTACCTTTTTACCGGAAATCTCTCTCTCTCTCTCTCTCTCTCTTCTCTCTCTCTCTCTCTCTCTCTCTCTCTCTCTCTCTCCTGTCAAACTTGTTGTTCTGCTTGTAGGAATAATGTTTAAGGCGTGAGGGTATGGCAACAGATGACTACGAAACATAATATCTGAATCATAAAAAATGGCCTTCACTAAAGAGGTTCTCTTGTTCGCTCTCAGCACTTCTCAGGAAATGGCTCAGACGAAGAAAATAAAATAAAAAAATTAATTTCCACGCGATTTGTTAACCCCTTTTGCAGAAATAGAAAGCGCCTATTTTTCTGCAATGCACATTTCCTTTGCTGCAATGCTATCATTTATTTCCACACGAAGGCAAAACTACCGCAAAAGACAGAAAAAATTCCCTGTCACTTTTATCAAAAATGTTTCTTAAAATTTTCCACCGTTGGGTGAACAATAAACGTTATTAGGTTAATTCGGCCAAATGTAGAAAGAATAGCTACACCAAAACGTCGATTAGAGAATGCAAAAATATCTTGCCCCTGATTGAATAATAATACACATTACTGGGTTAATTCGCCCAAATGTAGAGCGAATATCCTGCATCTGAGAATAGTTTACCATTGTGAGCGATTTTAATAGTGTGTGTGTCTAGAGTGTTTCTGAAATGACAGATTCGAGAAGAAATAAATGACTTCGAAGTTAAACGGTGTATATACTATAAATCATGCAGGCAGTGAAATATACCCTAATTATGGGAAAAAAATGAAGGAAGAGAGGAGCATCTAATTCTTTATATTACTTGTTTTTACTTATCATGGGATTTTGCATTATTCAAACGATCCAGATGATGTAAAACTTGTGATTTTATACAATAAATTCCCTCCGAATTCGCTGGTGCTTTTAGATGTTAGATGTTTGTGATATGAGAAGAGTAAATGAACATTGTCTCTCATTTCAGTACAACTACTAACAGTCGCTTACCTGGCACAGGGGACACGACGCGGAGTCAGACCGGACGAAGCTTTTGCTTTCGTCACTCTGTCTCTCTCTCTCTCTCTTTCTCGCTTTTGCAGTCTCGTGCGTCGAACGATTCATGTTATATTGTGAAAATTAAATAGACAATTAAAACTTCTTGAGAAACAAATTAATAAACGACGGTTACTTTTCAACTGTGGTTAAATTTAACATAAAAACTCTTTATATGGGGAAAGCAATCAAATAAGCATGGCTAGTGATCGTAGCGTTCAGCTGTCTTATATTCCTAAGACTTGAGCCTAAGTTTCATTTTTGCGGTGCTAGACTCTGAAAGAGTTCAAGCACTAAAATAATTTCAATACATAATAATGACCACCAGATTACATTATTGTTACAGTCTAGTGGTTGGTATTTATTATATATACAATATACATAGTATATGAATAATATTATCATGAAATAAATAAAACGTGATGCTATGTAGAAATAAAGGTAATGCGACCAACAAATGGTCGTTGACCGAAAGATCTCGGCAGTTCTCGTTTTTCATTTTCGTCTGTGGCATTACCTCTCTCTCTCTCTCTCTCTCTCTCTGTATATATATATATCTATATATATATAATATATATATTATATATATATATATATATATATATATATATATATATATATATATATATATATATATATATATATATATATATATATATATATATACATATATATATATATATATATATATATATATATATATATATATATATATATATATATATATAGTGTGTGTGTGTTGTGTTGAAATAGTGGAAAATATAAGTTCTCCATTTTACGCTGAATCTCCAGAATTAAGCAGTCCTCGATTAATGACTTTATGATATGAAGCTTTCGCAAAACTTCTGGAAGCCCAGAATCCACCTGGAAATCCCTTTCACTCCTTTTGCTGCACCTCTTTTCATAGTCCCTCTCTTTCATCTAACTCTCATCAACCCTCTCCTAACATTGCTTCATAGTGGCTCAACTGCTTTGAGGTCTTCCTCCTGTGACACCTTAATTCCAACCTTCTTATTCCTCTCTATTTCCCCTTTTAGCGCTGAACGGCCTCATCATAATTATATTTCAATGCTCAGCAATTCATGTAGTTTCTATCAGTGCAGATGCAACAGCTTTTACTTGTAGTCTATTTCGGATGTCTGAAACACCTACAAGCAACCGACAGGGCACAAAAATGTACATATACATATACACAAAGCGGTACACACAACCTACTTATTTTTCACCTGCAGAAGGAACTCCATGAGGCAGGAGGCACTTCTCAGGCGGTGGCTGTCAGCAGACGTTGAAAGAGTGCATGTGCCGTCAGTCAGTTCAGCGTCTGACATTTCCTGACCGTGTGTGTGTGTGTGTGTGAGAGAGAGAGAGAGAGACACCGCGTATATGTATTTGCACCCGAATCTGGTTGCATGCCCGTTCTGTATCATGGCATTTAGGAACACAAAATCTGTCAGATTATCAAAATCAAATCCTCTTGTTATGCCACCAAGGGAAAAGGTGATGGTGGTGGTGTGAAGGGGGGGGGGGATACCGCCCCAATAACTCTTAAAAACATATATAAAAAACAGACCTCCATCAGATCATTCGAACCAAGTCCCATAAATCTCTCTATGCCAAAGCGAGAGATTTCCGAAGCTGCTTTCAGAAAGGCTTTGTTGCGGTCCGAATGCATTCATCCACTCCGTCATGCAAATAAAAAAAAAGAAAAAAAAAAAAAGCTGCCGTGTTTTGGCTGAGGTTGAATTCAACGAATTCCTTTCGACATTATCATTTGCTTTTTGCCCAGGATTGGGAAATGCTGTTTCCTTATGGGGTCGGATTAAGCTGCCCATTACGATATTTTTCAAAAGTATGTAGCAGCTTTTCTCTCTCTCTCTCTCTCTCTCTCTCTCTCTCTCTCTCTCTCTCTCTCTCTCAACGTCCTGCTCTCATCATTATCGTAAAAGAATAATGAATCACTGACAGTTTTTAAAATTATATATATATATATATATATATATATATATATATATATATATATATATATATATATATATATATATATATATATATATAATATCTTAGCCATCTTAAAACGAGTGACCAAAGTGAACACAACGAGCAGAAATAGAAATAACCCTGATCATTTGGCCAAAGGCTTCCCTCCCTTCCTCTAGCGACTGCTGTCTCTCAACAGGCATTTTATGTTATTGAAGAGCAGCTTTCCCCTTCCTTTCTATTTGCAGTCTCCGGGACGCAGAGGTAACCCGCACACAAAAGCATAAACAACCGCCCCCCCCCCCCCCACACACAAAGTTCTTAAATAGACATACGCATGCACAAACACCAATCACTTACATGTATAAACATACGTACATGCACAGATAAACTTAAACAAATGCACAGACACATGTACACACTTGCACACAAATTCATAAAAAAACATACATATGTACACCAAAAAGACACCCATGCATATGCATGCAGACACATAAAGCACATACAAACACCGAAGCACATGCATGCATACATACATAAACAAAGCATATATTACACATACACAGCACAAAGCCAACCACAGTGGCGACTGATTTGTAATTTAAGCTTCAAATATTAAGGTGTTCACTAGGGAGGTAAATGGAAATATTGTAAAAAAAAATCTGACTTATTAAAAAAATGGAAAATAAATTAATAAATCAATGAATAGATAAAAATGGATTAAAATACAAGGAGAATAGCATTAGGGTAGCAATGCATCGCACCTTCGCATAAAGAGAAAGAGAGAGAGAGAGAGAGAGAGAGAAAGTGCTGTTTCCTTTGGCCCAGAAAGCGAATCCATCCATGCATCCATTAGCGGAGATCTTTCCCCCCATCAGGATGCTCGGGGGATCCGCTAACTTCTCCCGGCTCCTTAACGACGGCTGCTCTGATCTTAACGAATTTATCGTTCATTAAGTTAAGAGCAGCAGGAGGACGGTTCTTCTGCTTTCAGGAATTTTAAGCTTAAATTGCTGCAATGATTATTGTTGGGCTTTGACTGAAAATATTATTATCTTCATTTTTTTTTTTTTTTTTTTTGGGGGGGGGGTTAATTTCTAAGTTTATGCCAATAATCTTTCTCGGCTTCGTCACCCGTGCGGATGCAAGATTCTGCCAAAGTTATAACTTTTCGCAAATGGGCTCCGTCCATTATTCAGCTTTCGAAGAATGTTCGAAGTGAGCCCCGGGAATTCTTTGATACCACGAAATCCCCTGATAAGATATTATTCATCGTCACTTCAGGTTCTGGAATGAAATTCGGGAGGCAGAACATTTTAGCCCAGAGCAATTCCGGAAACCACCATTTCCTGATTGTTTCTAGGAATGAAGACCTGTTTTTTTGGCGAAATATTGTTTGCTAATGAGAGAACAGATGGCATTGTTGAATTCGTATTTAAAAACATTTTTTCTATTTTAGTTTCTGAATTCTTCATTCTTGTAATACTTCGTCTACTTCTGATCATCGTATCTATCATTGCCATTTTGGTTGTCTCTCAAATATGAACCTGAGGGTTTTGGAAAAAAATATTTTTCACAGATGGTATTTCCCTAAATACTTATAGGATATAAATCCATCCCCTGAAAGAGAATGCCATATTACTTATCATGCTAAGTTCTAAGTCAGTTCCAAAAAAAAGACAAATCAGGACTTAAGTCCAGGTAATCTGCATTATTTCATCTTGCAAAGAACAAATATTAGTTTAAACAGAACTGTTCTGAGTCTCCCTGAAAAAAGACTGAAAATAAATAAGACAATAACTAAAGAATATATACTCAAATTTCCTACCATTTTGCGACCACATAGAATTCATTTGAACGTTTCTGACAATAATAGATGTATATTTCGAATTTATATTCCTCAGCTTTTATATCCTTTCGTCGTAAATCACTTGAAGCAGAAGCATTCCGAATACAAGACGTTTTTGCTTTTTACGAGCGAAAATGTTTCTGCAAAAGTGTGATATTCCGAATTTTGAGTCCATGGCTGTTGCATGGTGTTCCCATGCTGGAATCTCTCTCTCTCTCTCTCTCTCTCTCCTCTCTCTCTCTCTCTCTCTCTCTCTCTCTCTGGATAACGCAGTTTCCCTTTGCAAAATGAAATAAAGTGTTTATTTATTCATTTCTGGAGCACGACAATACCGTCTTCTTACCACTTTCATATTTTCTTTCAGAAAAAAAGAACTAACGTAGAATTGTTTGGGATAAAACAGTTTTCCTTTAATAAAGCTTTCACTTATGCATTTCTAACGCAGTACAGTACGTGACAGATAGCTATAACAACCATTTCCATATCAACTACAAAAAAAAGACAAAAGTAGAAATGCAAAAGAATTCAGACAACGGAGACACTGTCGTCGCCAGAAGTGAATTTTACCCTTTTTATCCTATCTTTTCCTTCCTTCGTTTCCTTTATCTCTCTCTCTCTCTCTCTCCTCTCTCTCTCTCTCTCTCTCTCTCGCTCTCTCTCTCTCTCTCCTCTCTCTCTCTCTCTCTCTCTCCCTCTCTCTCTCTCTCTCTCTCTAGGTAAGGGACGGAAATAGTGAATATTTAGCTGACATAGATATTAATGAAGCTGATATTGTGCAGGTTATTAATGAAATTAAAAATGGAGCTGCTGTAGGTCCTGATGGTGTCCCTGCTATTTTGTTAAAGAAAGTAGTTCATTCTATCGCAAAGCCCCTTGCAATATTATTAAGACAAAGTGTAGATACAGGCAAGATTTATGATGAGCACAAATTAGCATATATTACCCGTACTTTCAAAAGTGGATCAAGACTAGAGGCAAGTAATTATAGGCCTGTGAGTCTAACATCACATATTATGAAAGTGTATGAAAGGGTAATGAAGAAAAATATTATGAAACATTTAATAAAAAATAATTTGTTTAATATAGGACAACATGGTTTCGTACCCGGAAAAAGTACACACACCCAACTGTTAGTCCACCGTGAGAACATATACAAAAATATGAAAAGCGGAAATGAAACATGTTGTTTATCTAGACTTTGCAAAAGCTTTTGACAAGGTAGACCATAATATATTAGCGAAGAAAATTAGAAAACATAATATAGTGGATAAAGTAGAAAGATGGTTAAAAGAATTTTTACACAACATCCACCATACTCCTCTCACTCTCTCTCTCTCTCTTCCACTTTCCCCTTTTCTCTCCATCCAACCACTTATATTTTTTTTCCTTGCTTTCCTATCACTACACATCATATATTTATTTCTCCTCTCCTCCTACTTCATAATATTTTTCTACTTATTTATTATCCATTCTTCCACAACCCTCTTTTACTTATTTCCCCATACGTAAACATCCACCATACTCCTCTCTCTCTCTCTCTCTCTCTCTCTCTCTCTCCAGCTACGCTTCGTGCCCAACAATGTCTCGTGACAATCAGCTTCTCAAATTTCCTTCTTTCCCTCTGTTCCCCCGGCTCGCAGTACGTACGCCATCCCTGACTTTGATAAAGTTTATTATGTGCTTTTTACCCAGTATAGTGACTCACAGTCAGGTGGTTTGTAGTCACATAGCCATGCCTTTGATAAGATTTATTTTCGGTTTCGAGTAGGTTAATACCCGTCACCAGTATATATATTTTTCCCTCTCCTTTTATTCCCGAAAGTAGCTTCCGAACTTATTGCATGCAGCCTTCTCCGACTCAGTTGATGTTACAGCACGGTCGATAACTAACACGCTGGAACAGAAATTCGAAGTGTATCAGTTCCGAAATGATATACTATTAGAAGAATATTCGCAAAGGACATATGAAGTATGGGAACAATGCTGATATGTGCGCATAGAGTAATCCAGGTGTATTTTACCTTTTACGCCAGTTAACCCGGTCAAAAAGAGGAAGATGGTGTCATCTACCCTCGGAGCGAAATATCTGGTTGTATCTGTCTTTTAACTTCGTAAAAAGGTATATTCATAATGATTACGCAGAAACCTGAAAAATCCTTACGAATAAAATTCAGGCTCGATAGAGTAACTGTCAAAAAAGATAATCAAATTTCTGGGTTACCTTTCCACGTAGATCAATTTTCTGGGTTACCTTTCCACGTAGAAACATACCCAGTGACCTATATTATTAACATCCAGACTCGATACCTCAAGAGGCATCCAGGATTGAATTGCTTTGTCTAGGGGAATCCTCCTCCGCCATAAAAATTGCCTCCTCCTCCTCATCCTCCTCCTCCTCGAGAGAGAGAGAGAGAGAGAGAGAGAGAGAGAGAGAGAGAGAGAGAGAGAGAAGCACAAAAAAAAGTGACAAAGAAAAAGAAAGAATTCATTCTCGTACTGAAATTAGATACTGTTTTCTCTTTCATACAATAGCTTTTATGCAACGGTAATATATTTATAAGATATATATCATATACGTGTGTTTGTACGTGACACACACACACACACACACACACACACACACACACACACATATATATATATATATATATATATATATATATATATATATACTATATATATATATATATATATATATATATATATATATATATATATATATATATATATATATATATATAAGAGAGAGAGAGAGAGAGAGAGAGAGAGAGAGAGAGAGGAGAGAGAGAGAGAGAGAGATTTATGTACTTTAAAAAATCAGGTAGTAATATTGAAATGTCAACACAATTGCACAAGCATAGATTAAAGTGATTGAAATTCCTTGTATTGGTAAATGCATTCGTGTCCTTCAAAGCTCTCCCTCATAAATGCACTCGAAGGTTGAGGCATCTTGTTTCGAACTCATAGCACAAACGTGTTTACGTTCTTTTTCGAGAATGTTCTCATTCTCATTTCTCCTGATGAGGTTGTATCCTCAACACGACTTTTTCTCTTTTTTCGGGAATGTTCAAGTCTCCTTTGGCCGTCGCAAAATAGAATTATTTTTAAAGAAGACGACCCCGCTATGAAGGCAGGTGAGCTTTCCCCCCATTTATGAAAACCTTTTCTCTCTCGAGAGAGAGAGAGAGAGAATGGGGCGACTTTTGCATCCGAGTGACGTGAGAAGTGGGACGAAATGACTCCTTCCAGAGACCCCATATGACATCTCTTGCTCTAATGGTTGTTTGGGGCTTCGCTGGGAAGTTGTTGGAGACTGTTTGGCCGAAAAAGAAATGGCTACTAATTCTATGTAATTGGAATCTTGTTTTTTATTGTTGTTTCTTGTAAAAGTCCGTTGGTACTTTATGTATAGTTTATATATATATGTGTGTGTGTATTTAAATAAATTTACATGCGCATTTCATATATGTGTACGGGATACGCCGATGTATAGAAATTCGTCCCGTTGGATGTTATTCCCTGCAATGTTATAGGCAAGTATCGTGTTGGCTACTTCCCATTCTCGTCGGAGTGACATCGATGCTGAGAGAAGTTCTAAGTTTCGTTAGTATCTTCTTTGGGTATAGAGGTGAAGACTTCAAACTCATCGTAGTCAAACTTAACATATATTTGGAAACTACATCTCTTGAGTAGAGGAAGAGTGATTTTAGAGAACTGGTCTCGATGAAGGGAAGTAGAGATCTAAAGTTACAAAGGCTTGTACAAAGATAGTAGAACAAAGCTTAGCTCAGCATACATAACATACAGACAGACGAACATGTGACTAGGAAGTCACGTGTTGTCTCTGCGGGTTAGAGGTCACCATCTTCTCAGAGAAGGCACTGTGACCTGTTTTACAAGACAATGCTCTTGATTACACTGGCAAAGGCAAACCTGGGCGTCGCCAGGCTCTCTTTCTGTTCTTAATTCAAATCAGTTATTGGGTCACTGTGGCCTGTCCGAGGCTAGTTCCACAATAGGGTGATTGGGTGCCTGTGCGAGGCTAGAATGACAGGGTGTCTCGAAAAAGAAAATTACGAACACTGCGTTCGTATGCAAGAATTTGCTCCTGACTTCAACTTGACATAAATAGTTACCACTGCACTGCACTTGTCTTTAGCACAAGTAACAGAGAATTAAATTATTTATAATTAAGTGTTATTACGAGTGACTTTAATAAAGCATTAAAGTAAAGACCACCTTGTGATATACAAAGTCTGCTGACTATATCAGAAGACGAATTCAAAGCCAGTCGAACATTGGGAACCGTAAGGAGACCATGGAACGAAGGCAGGGGATGATATTGGCGTTTAATATTAGGCTGATCTCTAATCTGTTTGTAATATAGTTTTTCCGTCAGCATCCAAGTTATTGGACAAGGCTTTGTCGAATCCGGTTTGACATAAACCAGTGAGGTTTAATACTTTAACTGGTGTTTTATCTCGCTAAGATGAGGGTTCGTGCTCAAATAAACCATCAACGGGTGACTGAGGCTGGTTTGAGAGAGACAAGGAAGAAGACCTAGGCTTGAGGTACAGCTGTAGTTTGGGTATTAGAAAAAACATGTATAACTTGGTAAAATTTATCATAGTTTTATAAAAGAGGCCCCACAAGGGGTCATATAATAAAGTCTTTTTTCAACTTCTCATGGAAGGTGTCCAAATTACAACATTGATTGAATTGATAATTGTCATTTTCTTCATGACAGGTTACATGATGCGCCATCATTAGTGGCCTTCAAGTCATAATGTGGAAATAATAGAGAAGAGAAACAAAGAAACATTTCTCCAAAATATTGGAAGCTTAATTGCAGAAAATCTGATCGTCTTATTTTAAAAAAGTACACGAACAAGACCACTGAGTGTCTCATCTAGACTTGTGCACTTTCCCTTAATGGATTTATCTTTATTAAAAATTGCAATGGTCTGAGGTAACAGTTATAGAAATGAAATGGCTGAGAAGAAGCTAAAGGGAACTGGTGAAGAGTAGAGATAGAGATAAGTGCATGTGGGGCTGAAGGGATACTGTAGGGAATTTTTAATACTATTTCCGGGACTCAGACATGACCTCCATGACGGGATGTACTCCAAGTCAGTTGTAAGATCGCCAGTACAGTGTTTCTCCCATAAATGGAAACTTGGAATAATTTGCATGTGCATAATACTACATATCACCTTGCACTCTTTCCTTCTTGTGACTGAAATGGTTACCATTTGTACTGTGTATGTATATACTGATGTTATTCCATTACTACATCTGTTCCATTACATATTCTATCTTGGTGGTTAATATCCTTTCAAACTTGTTCTAAATGTATGAAGTGTTTTCCAGTTTTCAATAGGCATTTGTTTCCATGCTTTCTGGTTGATTCCTTAATGACTTATCTCTTGCTGCTTTATTAATTCGCAGGATCTTCGTTGAACCTCTTACAGATGTTGCATTCCGTATCGCTCCCCCAACATATTTTGTAAGCATTCTTCGGTTTTTATTTTTTCTCTTCCCAGAAGACTCTTGAACCATTGCCTTTGCTGTACTACCTTGTCTCTATCTTATACTTTTTCCCTTTCACATCGTATTGTAGGGATTTCTTCTTTCACCCATTTGGTGGAGGATGATGGGAACAAATGTGGAGGTTACTAAATAAAAATCTGACTTTCCTTAACTTACTTTATTAACTTAACCTACAGAACTGTAACAACCTAAATTATCACTCTTAATACTGCAACAACCATCAAAAAGAATCTTCCTGAAATACTCAACCTAAATCTACCACGAACACCAAAATGTACCTTAACCTAATTCATCAACCTTAATATGCAACGGCTACTAAAAAGAACACTAATTTAACTCCTCAACTTTAATTTACAACGACTTCTAAAAAGAACCTTAACCTAATTCATCAATGCCAATATGTACTACAGTTTTTTCCCCAACTGTGGTCTTTGAGACTTCCTCAGATTATCATTTCGTAGATGTCCTTCTTCCTACTAGATCAACATCTAGTTTTGTTCCTTTCCAACTTCTGTAGAACTTTCTTTGCTGCGTGTGAAGATTAGCACCTTTTAGGATTCAGCGGTGCACATGGAGGAAGAGGGGAGAAGGGCAGCCTGATCAAGTTTTTTTTGTTTCTGCAATATGGCAGCTTTGCTTGCATTCTCTCCCTATGTTTCTTATCACTTCTCTCCCTTATCCCTTCCTCTATTTACAACAGCTCTTCAAATTGTCGTTTTCTTTGTAGTAATTCTTTCACTGCTGTTTCACTGTCCCTTTCACAAAGTTCCAATCCTTTATCCTCCAAATGGAAAATCCTTTTTTTGTTTTCTTACGTTTGTGCCTCTTTGATTTTTTCCTCCACAGTTTAAGTGAAGTGGAGCTCCTCACTCAACCCTACCACACTCAAGCAAACCAAGTAAAAAAGAAAGAAAAAGACAGATTAATAAAACAATTATACATACTGAGAGACATAGATAAACATAATAAAAAACAAAATTCAATCCCACAAACCCATTTTCCATACTACTGCCACCACAATATTTATTTTTGCTTTACTGATATGTTATTCCAAACATGTTCCAACTCTGATTCCATATTCACCATAGCAATTCATCAATAACGAAAATAGTATGATGTCTCAAGCCATACAAAGAGGTGGCTTTTCAAAACATTAATAACAAAAATAGGATTGCTTTCTCTTACATTCACCATTATCTTTCTTAAAGCAATTCTTTGGCAAGAAAGAGCATACAATACATTGGGGCTTGTGACTTTTGTCAACATACTGTGCTGGAAAATGCCTTTCAGTTAACCTACATTGAGTTTTGCTCCCTTTATAGCCTAACCCAGCGTCAATAATTTTTCCATGATTTTTTTGCGATCCAGCATATTGGTGGAGAAGTGGGATTTTCAGTCTGCAAATACAGCATTAACTATTATGTGCCAAATGGATTGGTACCATCTTTTGCTCTTTCTTTTGTAAGGATTTGTTGAGCAAGTTGATGAATCTTTCAACTCCCATGCACCCTCCCCCCATATACATACTGTATTCTACATGAACACAGGGCTGGTCAATTCCTATCTCCCTTTTTTGACTAAATTTTCAATTTATATGTCCTCACAAAAGAAAAGAAAAAAATAATTCCTAAGGTTAGGCTACACCCAGAGTAAAGAGAAAAATTAAAAGGGCAGTCAGCTGACTGATAAAAACAAAACATTAAGTAATTATGACAATAGTAAATTAAATGTTGTGGTTTATTACTAAATGTAATGTTTACTCTATTGAAAAACTAAAGTTTATTTACAAATTCTTCTCGTATTTAAAAGTAAAAGAAAAAAGTTAGCCCACACGTCAGCTGACGAATGTAAACAAAACTTCGGGTTTAGGAAACGAAGCTCCTTTCCTCTTAAATGTGCAAGTCATTTGACTATCATTCATATTGATTAAGTAAATATATATAATACATATCTGGAAACACCATCCACTGACACATTTTGAGCTTCATTTACGATGAAATACGATATTTATTTGTAATTGTCATGGCAAAAACCGTTCACATCCTAATGTAAACAAACTTTCACTTTCGCTAAACAAACATTGGCTAGCATCATATTAGAAAAAATAAATTTATGAATAGATCGATTTACATAGTAAAATATGGATATATATCACAATTTCATGTTTACATAACATTAAAATAATAATAAAAACATAACAAAATAAGCTAATGACTGGGTGAAGAATGAAGAGGGCAGTATGGCGCAGCGAAATGTCTGCTAGGAGTGAAATATCTCCGCCCACAGTGGCCATAGGGGCGGAGTTTGGCCGAGTCTGGCCGAACGTTGAGTGCACTTCGGGAATATGCAGCCCGGACATCCAGGGCATGTAAATTTATATATAACGTTGGATTGCATAAAAGGCTGAAGGCGATCTTTATAGTTAAAAAAGGAACCAATTGTGCAGGGATTGCTGGATATGAGTTTGACTTCAAGGCATGGTATCTCATGTTCAATGATTCGTTTAAGGCTGGATGTAAATTTAAAGTCAGATATATAGGGGATTTGTGATATAAAATAGTCTTTTAGGTGGACATTAAAAAATTAGGTATTATGGTGGCTGCAAGAATTTCGTAAGTATTTTGTTGATGGTTTTTTTTTAACAATGTCGAGTGGAAACGAATTAGATTTGAAGAAACATAACAAAAAAGTCATTTAGACGTGGAATAGTTGCCAAGACGGAGAGTATTTCAGTGCTCTATTAACCAAAGTGTAAATAGTATTAATTTTAAAAGATTGTTGACACGAACTATAATAATTGTTAGTCAGTCCAGTAAAAGTACGTTTTCTATAGACCGACGTGTAGAACTCAGAGTTAGTTCTGGTAATTTTCAAATCTAAAAAAGGTAAACAATCATCGTTTTCTACTTCCATTGTGAAATTGATATTGGGATGAAAGTTGTTAATATACTCTAAAAAAGAAGAACATTGCCATGGGTGTTGAAACAAAGCAAAGGTATCATCAACATATCTACGATATAAAAACTCTTTATATGGGAAAAACCATCAAATAAGCTTGCCTAGTGATCGTAGCGTTCAGCTGTCTTTGATGTTATTCTGAAACTTGATATTAAATTTCATTTTTGCGGTGCTAAACTCTCAAAGAGTTGAAGCACTAAAATCATTTCAATACATAACACTGACCACTGATTACATTATTGTTACAGCCTAGTGGTTATTACCTATTATATATACAATATACATAGTATATGAAATAAATAAAACGTGATGCTATATATATGAAATAAAAGGAAATGTGACTAATAAAAGGTCGTTAAGACCTAAGGATCTCGGCAGTTCTCGTTTTACATTGTCCTCTGTGGCATTACCTCTCTCTCTCTCTCTCCTCTCTCTCTCTCTCTCTCTTCTCTCTCTCGTCTCTCTTCTCTCTCTCTCTCTCGCTCTCTCCCTCTCTCTCTCTCTCTCTCTCTCTCTCTCTCTCTCTCTCTCTCTCTCTCTCTCTCTCTATTATATAGTATAGTCTATATATATATATAGATATTTTTTATATATATTATATATATATATAATATATATATAATATATATATATATATATATATATATATATATATATATATATTAGATATATATATATATATATATATTTATATATATATATTATATATATATATATATATATATATATATATTATATACATACATGTCATATTTTTTACAAAATGAACAGAAAATATATATATTTCTCTTACCCCCCCCCTCTTCTCTCTCTCTCTCTCTCTCTCCCTCTTTTCTCTCTCATCTACTCTCTGGTCTCTCTCTCTCTTTATGACTGCAACGCACACACTCATTTCCTAATCTCATTCTCTTTCCTCCCTGTCCTACCTCTACGTTTGTCGAATTTCCACCGTAAACGTCGTTCAAGAACCTATACTTCCCTCCCTTAACCCCCACCACAGACGTGATTGTGCTCCCGGTTCTTAATTCAGCCTCTGCCTTTTCACAGAAGAAAAAAGGAGGAAGAGGCGATGACGGAGTCAAAGTATTTTACCGACGCGTGAGAGAGACGATACCAGCGAAGAAGACTCGCAGGAAAATTAAATAAAATCAGGCAGTCGGGAAGGAATACTGTATACATTGCAGGAGTGATGGAAACGGCCAGTGGGTTGAGGGGAAGGAGTCATGGAGCCCTCCTTTATTATTATTATTATTATTATTATTATTATTATTATTATTATTATTATTATTATTATCAGGAAGCAGACCTTTTCAATAGGATATTATTTTTTTTTCTCTCTCTCTATCACAGTCCTCCTATTCGACTGGGTGGTATTTTATAGTGTGGTGTTCCGGGTTGCATCCTGCCTCCTTAGGAGTCCATCGCTTTTTCTTACTACGTGCGCCTTTCTAGGATCACACTCTTCTGCATGAGTCCTAGAGCTCCTTCAGCCTGTAGTTTTTCCAGATTCCTTTTCAGGGATCTTTGGATCGTGCCTAGTGTTCTTATGATTATCGGTACAATTTCCACTGGCATATCCCATATCCCTCTTATTTCTATTTTCAGGTCTTGATACTTATCCATTTTTTCCCTTTCTTTCTCTTCAACTCTGGTGTCCCATGGCATTGCGACATCAATGAGTGATACTTTTTTCTTGATTTTGTCTGGTCTATTTAATATTATTATTATTATTATTATTATTATTATTATTATTATTATTATTATTATTATTATTTATATTTTCTATCACAGTCCTCCAATTCGACTGGGTGGTATTTATAGTGTGGGGTTCCGGGTTGCATCCTGCCTCCTTAGGAGTCCATCACTTTTCTTACTATGTGTGCCGTTTTCTAGGATCACACTCTTCTGCATGAGGCCCGGAGCTACTTCAGCCTCTAGTTTTTTCCAGATTCCTTTTCAGGGATCTTGGGATCGTGCCTAGTGCTCCTATGATTATGGGTACGATTTCCACTGGCATATCCCATATCCTTCTTATTTCAATTTTCAGATCTTGATACTTATCCATTTTTCCCTCTCTTTCTCTTCAACTCTGGTGTCCCATGGTATTGCGCCATCAATGAGTGATACTTTTCTTCTTGACTTTGTCAATCAACGTCACGTCTGGTCTGTTTGCACGTATCACCCTATCCGTTCTGATACCAATAGTCCCAGAGGATCTTTGCCTGATCGTTTTCTATCACTTCCTTCAGGTTGGTGCTCGTACCACTTATTACTGCAAGGTAGCTGATGTTTCTTGCACAGGCTCCAGTGGAGGGCTTTTGCCACTGAATCATGCCTCTTTTTGTACTGGTTCTGTGCAAGTGCCGGGCATTCACTTGCTATGTGGTTTATGGTTTTCATTTTTCGTATTGCACTTCCTACATATGGGAGAGATGTTATTTCCGTCTATCATACTTTGAACATATCTGGTTCTTAGGGCCTGATCTTGTGCCGCTGTTATCATTCCTTCAGTTTCCTTCTTTAGCTCTCCCCTTTGTAGCCATTGCCAATTGTCATCGCTGGCTAGTTCTTTAGTCTGTCTCATGTATTGTCCGTGCATTGGTTTGTTGTGCCATTCCTCTGTTCTTTCTGTCTTTCTCCTGTCTCTGTATATTTCTGGGTCTTCGTCCTGCTTTTATTAGTCCTTCTTCCCATGCACTCTTTAGCCACTCGTCTTCACTGGTTTTCAAGATATTGCCAGTGCTCTGTTTTCGATGTCGACGCAGTCCTCTATACTTAGTAGTCCTCTCCCTCCTTCCTTTCGTGTTATGTATAGTCTGTCCGTATTTGCTCTTGGGTGTAGTGCTTTGTGTATTGTCATTTGTTTCCTGGTTTTCTGATCTATGCTGCGGAGTTCTGCCTTCGTCCATTCCACTATTCCTGCGCTGTATCTGATTACTGGCACTGCCCATGTGTTTATGGCTTTTATCATATTTCCGGCGTTGAGTTTTGACTTGAGTAACGCCTTGAGTCTCTGCATATATTCTTTCCTGATCGTTGTCCTCATCTCTTGGTGTTTTATATTTTTCTCCTCCTTCCATTATTCCCAGGTATTTGTATCCCTGACTCATCTATGTGTTTGATGTTGCTCCCATCTGGTAGCTTATCCCTTCAGTTCTCGTTACTTTGCCTTTTTGTATGTTGCCTAAGGCGCATTTTTTCTATTCCAAACTCCATCCTGATGTCCCCAGATACAATCCTTACAGTCTGGATTAGGGTATCTATTTCCTTGATGCTCTTACCATACAGCTTGATGTCGTCCATGAACATCAGATGGTTGATTTTGTTGCCTCTTTTCTTGAGTTGGTACCCGGCATCCATCTTCTGTAGTACTTTTGTCATGGGAATCATGGCTACTACGAAGAGTAGTGGGGTCAGTGAGTCGCCCTGGAAGATCCCATCTTCCTGATATTTAACCTCTGCTAGTCTTTTTCCAGAGCTTGTAAGTATTGTATTCCAGTGCGCATTGTGTATTTTTGAGGAAGCTGATGGTATTTTCCTCTGCCCCATTATTATTATTATTATATTATTTATTATTATTATTATTATTATTATTAATTATTATTATTTTATTTATTATTTATTTTATTATTATTATTATTATATTATTATTATTTATTATTATTATTTATTATTATTATTATTATTATTATTATGAACCTTATTCATATGGAACAATCCCACCTTAGTGGCCACTGTTATTATTATTATCATTATTATTCAGGCGATGAACCCTATTCATATGGAACAACCCCACCACCACAGGGGCCACTGACTTGGAATTCAAACTTCCAAAGAATTTTAGGGTGTTCACTAGGAAGGTAAATGGAATTATAGTCAAAAAGAGATCCAACCTATTAAAAATAATTTAATGAGTCAATAACTAGATAAAAATGTATTAAAATGGAAGGAGAAACGTATAAGGGGAGCAATGCATCGCATCTCCGCTGAAAGAGAAAGAGCTCTGGCTTCTTCGGCCACGATAGAGAGAGAGAGAGAGAGAGAGAGAGAGAGAGAGAG
>NC_087211.1:7084669-7087169 GCF_015104395.2 Macrobrachium nipponense | reverse complement strand
ATTTAATTACGAATCAAAAACAGCACCTCAATCATTGAGGGATTGGCAAATATCTAATACAAATTTCTAAAATTTGTCTCGTTGTGCTTATCCCACCAAGCAAAATAGATCAAAGGTCTTATTATTGTAGGTACAAGAACAGGGAAAGGTTTGTGATGTCCTGTAATTAGAGCCTTTTAAGTAGATCGATGAGTGAGCATTAAATTACAAATAAAGCAGAGAACCTCAACCATTCAGTGACTGGCACATATTCAATATTAATTTTGAAACAATCTGTCTTTTGTTATTTTAAGAAAAAGTCTTATTATTGTCGGTCCAAGAGTAACAAGGAATCATAGGTCAAGCTTATCATTTCCTGTGATCAGAGTCTTGTGGGTTAGATCCCACTCAACATTTACGTGAAAGCAAGACTTGGAGAGAGAGAGAGAGAGAGAGAGAGAGAGAGAGAGAGAGAGAGAGAGAGAGAGAGAGAGAGAGCCTCATGGCCAATGAAACTCTCGTTAGTGCGGCATCAATTGAATTTCCCCGAACCACATATTATTCAAGAGCCTCATCTCCCACACCCAGCCTTTGGGGAATATCACGAATATTAGCCGCAAGTATTTGCCAGGAAGAGGAATTATTATGAAGATGAACCCTGACCATAGGCATCAAGGGTCCCACAGGGGCCACTGATTTGAAATTCAAGCTTCCAAAGAACATAATGGTGATCATTACAAAAAAATAAGAGGACGAGGAGAGAAATACAGAAAAAGGAAATCACTATTAAATAAGAAAAAATTAGTCAGATAAATAAATAAAAAATAAATGGAAGTAATTGAATAAAATGGGTTATACTATGAATTCTACGGCCTATTTCAACCTCGAATACTCGAGGATTTTACAATGACCAATCTCCGATACATCCCATATGGCCATAATATATAATATATATATATATAGATATATATATAATATATATATATATATATATATATATATATATATATACTATATATATATATATATATATATATATATATATATATATAGATATATATATAGTATATATTAATATATATATATATACATATGTGTGTGTGTATGTACATGTACATGTATGTATATATATATATATATATTATATATATATATATATATATATATATATATATATATATATATCTATATACATATATATATATATTATATATAACAATAGCCCTGCTACCCCCCAATATCCACGCAGGATGTTTTAGCCTCGTTCGTTAAGGCCTCAGATGTCCCTGATATGCTAATGACTGGGCCGGCATTGTCATGCTGGGTAAATTGATTAACATCAACAGCGTTCAGGCTTTTACTTAACGTAAATTGAACTAGAATTAGCGTCATTCGATTAACAAGCTGTTTTCGTTTTTTATGTCTCTGTGAATATTAGCAGCGATCTGAAGGATTATCCTCATTATTATGTAACACGACATGAATCGTATTATAAATGATTGCTCGGGCAGGATATTATTATTATTATTATTATTATTATTATTATTATTATTATTATTATTATTATTATTATTATTATTATTATTATTATTACAGGACATTTGAAGCAAATTTATTTCGCTAAGTAAGAGAATGAAGCCAACGAGCATGCGCCTGCACGGACGCAGAGAGAAAAAAATAATAATAATAATAATAATGATAATAATAATAATAATAATAATAATAATAATAATAATTAAAATAATTTGATTTAAAGCATTATCACAGATCATGTAATAAAAATCATATTATTAAAATAACATGACAGAAAATTCATGAGAGAGAGAGAGAGAGAGAGAGAGAGAAGAGAGAGAGAGAGAGAGAGAGAGAGAGAAAGAATCACTTCCTCAGTAATGAACAGATTGCTAACTTCTGTTAATATGGAGCCCATTAGTACGTATATGTCAGAAAGACTAATTGGACAGAAAAATAATGATCTCTCTCTCTCTCTCTCTCTCTCTCTCTCACTTAGAGTAATTACCAATTATTTATTTTAAAAAATCGTTCCTAAGAACATTCTCTCTCTCTCTCTCTCTCTCTCTCTCTCTCTCTCTCTCTCTCTCCCCTTTTAAAGAACGCTTTCCAGGAAACGGTTTAAAAATTGGATTGGATAAACATAAGCATTTTTATATCCGTTTTTGTTTACCAGATTTGAATAAAAAAGATTTTCCGTTTCTACTCTGGAGCACAACAAAATTCCGAACTCTTAAATGTATCACACGTACACAACCACGTTTTTCTGAACGCCCTTTAAAAAAATAATGTATGAAAAATATATGATAAAATCTTCAACATTCTTTGGCTTGATATTTCCATTCACTTTTCTAAATCCAATACATTGTAAGAAATAATTAGCATGAATAGATGTAGCATATTATGAGATTACTCAATTCAGAAGCATATATGAAAGGTCTCTTATCCTAGCCACTCGTGCGTGTGTGAGATGCATTTCATAACACTTATCTGCATGATGGAATCAAAT
>NC_087211.1:7067286-7084169 GCF_015104395.2 Macrobrachium nipponense | reverse complement strand
GGGGGTTGGTCCTTTTGTGTGCGTTTGTTCCTGGTGACGAGCTGGAATCCATCATCTGTGTCCATGGCAGGGGGGTTTTCCTTGTCCTCTTGAGTAGCTGTGGTGGTTTCTTCTTCGGAGGAGGTGGAGGAGTCTAGCCGAGGTCTGACTGCTTCAGGGGCATCTGAAAAAGAGGAAGAAGAAGACGTTGTCCGTTTCCGGTTCTCAGGTGCTTCTGCAGTGGTGGGTGTGGGCTGGGTTACTTGGTCCATGGCTGCATTCGTCTTCGTCTTTCTGTGAGGGGGGAGAGAGAGAGAGAGAGAGAGAGAGAGAGAGAGAGAGAGAGAGAGAGAGAGAATGTATGTGTATGTTGTTATATTTTTTACTTTTGCCTGAAGGGCCTAAACCTGGTTTATGAGAGACACCAGCCTATCGTCCCTGTGCTACTTGCAAATAAGGATTGCGAGAGTAGAAAGTTTTTGTCCCTTAGACCCTGCTTCAATCGGAGTTTTCAGACCCCAACGGCTACCGAATTTTAGGCAGGAGAGACTGTTAGTAATGGAAAATTATTTGAGAGAGAAAGATGTCAAATGAAATTTCCTTATAAAATGTGAGAGAGCTCTCTCAGAAATATAATTCTCGGTGTCGTCATCAATCGCCGAAAGTTCTGCCGAAAATCGCTGGAAATCTCGCCGCTATCGTCGACTGGGATGGGGCTATCGCTCGCTGTCGCTCACGTTCGCCAGAGAAGGTCTCAGGAGAGATGTTACTGCTACGGAGGCCGAGCAGCAACTGCAAAAACCAGTGGCGAGTCCATCTCCTTTTATCGTGGTGTTGCGAGCTCTTGAGTATGGTCAGAGCACCTCTACGGCAGGACGGGTTTTCATTGGTTCCCGGGAAGGTGACTCATACGGCGGGCATTGACGAGTCTTGCAGACCTTCTCAGGTGGGGGGTATCACCGGGAGCCTCTTGATTGGCTTCTACCTGAGTGACGTCACCCCTGGTATTATTCTCATGTCCGGTGTTCGTTTCATGTGCGCTGGTACTTTCGTTAGGGCGGAGGGGTGTGGTCCTCCTCACACACGTTGGTATCAGGAGCGCTTCTTGGGTGGTATTAAGGGGAGGCTTTTCTTCGAGGATGAGCAGCGCTTCTAGGAGACGCAGACGTCGTGGGTCTGGTGCTCTCCTGATGATCTTAATATTCCTGACGATGTCGTCTCTCGTGATGTTTCTGTGGTGTACTACAAGGGCGTGCTGCCTAATGGCGCCCTCCTGGGCGTGGCAGGAAATCCTCTTTGACAGGCGCATAGTCGTCATGCCGATGTAAATCCCAGGGCATCCTTGGGCGGGGCATACGTATCGGTAGACGACGTTGGACTGCTTCAGGGGGTCTCCTACCGGTGGGGAGGGGTTGTTCTTCATCAGGAGGTCTTTCGTACGCCGATTCTTGTAGTAAATAATGAGGGACTCTCTTTGCCTTCCTCCATGGGGCGTGGACGTGGTTCCTCTATTATTTTTTCTTCATGGCTGCTTCTTCCTCCTTGTATTGGTGGTGCATGAAGGCTTTATAGAAAAGTTTGATATCCTCCGGGGCGAATGTTCCTTCTCTCTTCCTCCGTCATGTCCACTTGTCAAGGGCGGCTCGAGTTTCTCGGTTTACGAGTTTGTTCGAGTACCCATTGTTAATTAGCATCTGGGATGCTCGGTCGAGTTCGAGGTATGTGTCCTGCCACGTCGAACAGTGCGAGAGGGCCGAGATAAGGAACATTCCGCCCCCGGAGGATATCAAACTTTTCTATAAAGCCTTCATCGGTTCTAAATGATAAGATTTAACGCAAGTATATTAGGAATGGAGCTTTGTTAAACTTAAGAAATCACTTATGTCAAAATTGATTGAATTTTATGTTATAATTAATGTAAATGTGCAAATACAACTGGTTTTATAACCACAGTTATATTCTTCATCATCGGAATTTCAAAGACTTTTGACCCGAACGACGATTTTAGGCGCCTTTTGACGCCTGTTCCGATTTCCTTGAAGAATCGCCATTGGTTCATTTCATAGAATCTGTCTCAGAGTCCCGAAAGGAACTTCCGTTGCGTGTCCTCGAGGGGTTCGTCGTGGAAAGGGAGGCAACAGAAAACGGGAGCATTTCGGTCTTCCTAGACTAAGTGGGATTTGCTTTCTAGCCTCGCACCTGCCCCTACAGATGGCGGCTTCTTGCCAGGCTTTCTTTCTGTTATTAATTCAAATCAGTTCTTGGGTCTATGTGGCCTGTCCGAGGCTAGTTCCACAATAGGGTGATTGGGTGCCTGTGCGAGGCTAGAATGGCAGGGTGGCTCGAAAAAGAAAAATACGAACACTGCGTTCGTGTGCAAGAATTTGATCCTGACTTCAACTTGACACAAGTAGTTATCACTGCACTTGTCTTTAGCACAAGTAACCGAGAATTAAATTACTATTTATAATTAAGTGTTATTACGAGTGACTTTAATGAAGTATTAAAGTAAAGACCATCTTGTGATAGACATAGACACTGCTGACTATATCTGAAGACGAATTAAAAGCCAGTCGAGCATTGGGAACCGTAAGGAGACCAAGGAACGAAGGCAGGAGATGAAGATGGCGTTATTAGGCTGATCTCTAATCTGTTTGTAATATCTTTTTCCCCGTCAGAATCCAAGTTATTGGACAAGAATTGTGTCGAAACCGGTTTGACTTAAACTATTGAGGTTTAATTGGTGGTTTATCTCGCTAAGATGAGGGTTCATGCTCAAATAAACCAACAACAGGTGACTGAGGCTGGTTTGAGAGAGACGAGGAAGAAGACCTAGACCTATGTTGTAGTGGGCAGGACAGACCATTGAACAAGTTCATTGATTGATTGACTGATTGTCTTTGTCAAATGGCTAAATAGTGGTTGTACACACGAGATTGAAGAAATTTGTAATTATTTGATTTTATGTTTTTATTTTGTCGAAATTGGCTTTATGCCATCACGTTGGTTCACTTGGTGACTTTCGTATGAGAGAGAGAGAGAGAGAGAGAGAGAGAGAGAGAGAGAGAGAGAGTTAGTTTACCTTAATTTGGCAGTTTGAATGACTTTCAAATCCCTGCTTTCCCTTCCTTTCGCCACAGGTTCCTCAGAAAAAGAAAGCAAAAACGAAATGAGTAGTTGATCCCATCACGGTATTTATTTATTGTAGGAATTTTCGTTCAAATCATTATTGCGGTGCGTATTACTTACAGCGCTCAAGATGGTCAATGTGTCCAAACAATCATTCCTGTTCATGATTCAGAAAGCGGATCAACTTTGTCCTATCACAGCTGGATGAGGAGAGAGAGAGAGAGAGAGAAAGAGAAGAGGAGAGAAGGGAGAGGGGAGAAGAGAGAGCCTTTCTAGACCTATTCCAGTTCGTATTGATGGCGACATTAATTTTCTCCTCCGTTATTTATTTGCGATGGTTGCTTAGGGAAGTATTCATCTCTCTCTCTCTCTCTCTCTCTCTCTCTCTCTCTCTCTCTCTCTCGTGTCATCAGTTATAAAAAAACATTTAAGGACTTCCAGAGGAGACAAACCCACTGTAGCAGAGTTGCTCTATCGGAACCACCGGCTGCAAAATTCGTTACTGGTTACCGGACACTAGACCTATGTCATTATTTCATCAGTTTTAAATTGCTGTTAAATAATGCCATATATATTGTTTCGTTATGATACATGAAAATAAGGATTATGGCGGATTTTAACTTGAAATTTGAACGAAAGTTCGATGGATACTATGCATAAGGAAAGGAGATAAGAAAAAAAGAATAAATGATTCGTCAAAATTTGTTGAATTTTTTATTTTACAGCTATTTAAAGCTGAGGTAAAACGAATATAGTAGGTTTCATAGCCACAAACTGAAGACATCAGGTCTAACACGTAACAGTTACAACATTCAAGTTGATAGTGAAGTTAGATGCTTTTCATTGCAATCTCTCTCTCTCTCTCTCTCTCTCTCTCTCTCTCTCTCATCAAAGTATATACTTTAGGTTTGTTGTTTTCTCTAAAGTGAAAACAAACTCGATGCGGTTTTTAAGAGAGAGTTACAAGGAGTTGCAAGGATTAGGATGTCTCAAAGACGTAAGTCCATCTGAGGAGACATCGTGTGTTCACATATCTCTAGGAGGAAGTTTTACTGCTCATTCAAAGTGTCCTCCTAATGATTTTGTCTAACTTTCTCTTAAACTCTTCCACGTTGTTGCTGTTTACAACTACTTTCTAGAAGATGGCAGTTTATTCCATTTAGTGTCACAGACTTGTATGTGATGAAGTTCCCACATCGGGATATGTTGCATCTCTTCAGTTCTAGTTTCCATCCATTATTTGGTAAAAGACAACAGAAAACGGAAGCATTTCAGTCTCGCTATACTGAGAGGAATTTGCTTTCTAGCCTCGCACCTGCCCCTACAATGGCAGCTTCTTGTGAAGCTTTCTTCTGGTTTTAATTCACTGAGGTCTGTCCGAGGCTAGAAGTCCACCATCACAGGTTGGCGGGGTAAGGCTACAATGACAGGGTGGTTCAGAAAAAAAATTGGACGAACTCTGCTTCCGTATGCAAGACTTTGACCCTGACTTATCAGGACATAGTCTTAAGTGCAGTTAACCGAAAATAAAGTGACATACTAAATTGCTTGTGGGAATTACTTCATTAAAGTATTAAAGTATGGACCACAATATTGTTAATGACAGTGACAGACAGACAGACAGACAAGCTTGATCATGACAATGACAGAGAGACAGGAAGACAGACAAGATTGTTTATGAAAGTGACAGACAGGCAATATTGCTAATGACAGTGACAGACAGATATTCAAGATTACTAATGACAGTGGCAGACAAAAAGACAGACCGACACTATTGATTATGATACACACAAACACACACACACACACACACACACACACACATATATATATATATATATATATATATATATATATATATATATATATATATATGTATATATATATATATATATATATATATATATATATATATATATATATATATATATATATATATATATATAGAGAGAGAGAGAGAGAGAGAGAGAGAGAGAGAGAGAGAGATAGAGGCTTTCAAGGTCGGCTGGAGAAAAATGAAGTGATAAATCCAGGCTCACAATTAATTTTGGTCCCCACCAAGGAATAAATCTGGCCTTGTAATCCGGTAAATCCCACTGACAAATACACATACACACACACACACACACACACAAGGCTGATAGAAACGAATTCGAGTCTAGACCTATTCCTAAATCCGTTACTTGAGGTGGCAATTCTAGAGGCATTTAGAGGATTACAAGGAATTTAACACAAGGATTATTTTCTTACGTAACTGAATGATGACAGCAAGTTATACATATGAATACATTCTTGTTCAACAGTCTGTTCGACCCGACATTATACATGCATCGGTCTAGGTCATCATCTTTGCATCTCTTAAACCAACCCGAGTCACCTGCTGTCTTTATTTATTGGAATGATAAACCCTTTACCTAAACGAGATAAAAACCAACCATTAACCCTCAGTGCTTTAAATCAAATCGGATTCGTCAAACCCCACGTCTGACAAAATTTGGTTTGGAGGTAAAAAGATGAATATGTTAATTTATTTTTTATATATACATTATTTCCTGCCCTCTAAAATGAACATTGTCTTTCATTTCAGTACTACCACTAACACTCGCTTACCTGGCACAGGGGACACGACTGGGGAGTCAGAGAGGACGAAGCATTTGCTTTCGTCACTCCCCCCCCCCCCCGCCCCCCCCCCCCTCTCTCTCTCTCTCTCTCTCTCTCTCTCTCTCTCTCTCTCTCTCTCTCTCTTTCTCGCTTTTGCAGTCTCATGCGTCGAACGATTCATGTTTCATTATAAAAATTAAATAGATAATTAAAACTTCTTGAGACGAAAATTAAGAAATGACGGTTAATTTTCAACTGTGGCTAAATTTAACATAAAAACTCTCTGTATGATAAAAACAATGAAATATGTATGGCTAGTGATCGTAACGATACCAAGACATCACGCACTCACGCTTTTCAGGTCATCAATATCATTTTTGTGGTGCTGAACTCTGAAAGAGCTCAAGCACTAAAATTGTCTCAATTCATAATGAAACTGTCTAGTGGTCAGTAACTACATTTACGTATATATAATAATTAAATTATACATGAATAACTTGATCAAGAAATATATAAAAGGTGATGCTATGTGTATAAATAAAGGTAATGCCACCAAGGAGAATGAAAAACGAGACCTGTCGATCTTAGGTCCCTTCAGTAGAGGATCGTTTAGACTGAGAGATCTCGGCAGTTCTCGTTTTTCAATTTCCTCCCTCCGTAGTTTTGGTCTCGCTTACAGTATTTCTTGTGGATAATACTTTAGGTGTTAGTGGAGCAGATCATCATCAAAAGTTGCTTTAAATATATTCTCTCTCTCTCTCTCTCTCTCTCTCTCTCTCTCTCTCTCTCTCAGTGGTCTTGGTTATGGTGGGAGACGATATACATTCCTTTAGTTATCCCAGATGTTTATTTGTTCATATATGTACGCTTTTATTACATTGAATGATGACTAGTTTTAATGGCGTTTATTCTCGACTTAGAGAACCGATTGTCGAGTAACATGGGAAGTTGCCAGCAGTCATTTTATAAAACATTAGGACGCCCTAGTGTTTAAAGTGTACGGTACTCAAACGTGTAAAAGCACACGATGTTAAATGAAACTTCTCTAGCGGCAACTTGTTGATCCTCCTGGCAGCTGTACAATATTTAGCTATTACTGTCTCATTTGTCTTCGTTCTGGTTGTCCGAGAAGACGAGAGACCGTAACCGGACCGTAACTTGATTCCAAGTGAGTATTGATAAGGGTTAATTACGGTAATTAGAGGCAGGAGTCGTTGAGAAACGAAAGATTTGTGGAGAAGGATCCTCTGGGGAGTCCTTCCTACCTGGGAGCTGCCTTGCAGGTGTCGAGGATCCGGGAAAGACCATTTTAAACCCTAGGGTATGGGTATAGGAGACATTCGCCTTTCCTGATAGGAAATTTGCGTTATTTCAAAGCTAACATTGTGTATATTGGTGATTATCTATTGGGCACGGCATACCCTAAGTTGACCTACCCAAGGTCTTGCACCCGAAGGACACATTGCCCCTGGGAGGTGGGTATAGTGGGCATCACCCTGCCCAAAATTTCAAGATGTTTCAATCTTAACCTTAACCCATCCTAGGCAATAGGTATTATATCCTAGGCCTGTCATACCCTAAGAACGAACATCCCCCCCCCCCCCCCACCACCCAGGTTTGGAAGTCACACCCTGCACTTTTGTAAAGGCGATTAGTTTCATTATGTTGTTATTTTATTGCCTTATTAATTTTGTCAAAATTGTCAACAGACAAATCGTGAATAGTCAGGATAGCCCAGCCCAATAGCCTATGCAGGGAAGCAGTGAGTAGCCTAAGGTTGAAGGAAACATTGACATTGCAGAGTTTAGATGGGGGAATAATCAGCTTAGAACCTCTGAATGATCTGAAATATTAAAACTCGAGTAAACCAAATTTCTGTTAAATTTTTGTTTGCATGCACTGTTAACTAAGCCCACACAAACAAAAAATGTAAAACTTCAGACTTGCCACCAGGTACCACGACTAGCTTCTTGACAGTCACTTACTGGCATATTTACTGCCTACTTTTGTATGCCCTCTGCTTTTCTATGCCATCTTTTGCGTAAGTTTTTACATTCATCCTCAAGGGCTGGCATTTAACACTGCGCTCATTTTCTACATACACTGGTAGTTACTTACAGAACCAGAGGGGTGTGGTACCTAGTACTCTTCGGTTTTACCCCCCCCCCCCCCTCCCCAAAGAAAAAAAAAAGAAAAAAAATTAGAAAATCATGTGTTGGATTTTACAGCAATTTTTATGTATGCTAACTGTACCGGCTCAGAGATGACATTCCTGCGTTTAAAACTACTGCTGGGTTGTTTACTATGCTCAAAGCCATGAGGTGTGTATGCCATATGTTTATATTTACCTCAGACCTTACTGGTAAGGTTAGGCTAGTAGTATAAAAACTATTTGCCCATTTACTTGGTTAAGTCAGTGGTGCGAAAGAGGAGACATTTTCAGCTTTGTGTGGTGGAAAAACTGATGAACACAATTGTCTGTTTTTTGAGATTTAAAGGTACTTACATTCTTTGCCTGAATGTCTGTGTTTAGAGATATCCCCAGCAGTTCATATGTAGTCAATTAACATTTCATCATAGAAATTGCATAGTTAAAAGTTAAGGTACTTTTATCGTACTGAAATTTTAATGTCTGCCTTTGTGGTGATATGGTACCACTGTTGTATCATGTGTAACTGGTTAGGAAAGGGTGTGTTACCCACATTCCAGTATAGCACTTGTCAGAAACTTATTGCATACAATGTTTTATTGCAGTGTGGACTTGCCTTTACGCTGTTTGTGACAGATGGACATTGGCCAGTTATAATATTTAGTTAACTGATACTGGGTGGAGACCAAGTCTCTAATTTTCTTATAAATTATTCTTCAATATGTGTATTTTAATATCAGAAGGCAATTGCTTATATTTGTTATTTTGCTTTACATATTTTTTTTGCATTATTTCTGATATTTATTTGATAAAAGCAACTGACAGAATTTTGTAATGACATGCTTTCATATAATGAAAGATTTTTTTTGGTGTACAAACGTTTCCTTTATATTTATTTATACAGAAATTTGAACATGGTATAAAAACTTGTACCTGTATTTCCTGGCATATTAGTGTCTAGATTCATTGTTGCCCAGGTCTGGTATGGGCATCTGTAAAACAGTTATACTGGATTCAATTTCTGATGTTTCTAAAATGGGTACTTTGTTTCTTTTTATCAGGACATCTCAGTATTATGGCCATGGAGGGTGGAAGAAGCAGAGAATGAGGTAGAACATGTTAGTGCTCAAGATAAAATTCCTTAGAGATGGGCGATACTCTTGAGTGGCCAACCACATAGAAAGATGAATTTAAGGTCTTGCAAAGAAGGGGACGGGGCATATGATGCCATTTACCTTTTGGAAGTCATCTGGTAAGGTTATTTTCAACTTAGTATTTGTAGTCTAGATATTGTAAATTTCTGGTAAAGATGGAAGGAAATTTGAGTACTAGGAAAGGAATTAATGATAATAATAAAATTAACATACAAATTTGGAAGAATGATGAGACGAGTTTAATCTTATGTCTTATGTCCTTAGCGTTCAGAAAGGCCCTTGGGGGTATTACCTGCAGTGAACTTCATGTGATGTACTGTAGGCATCACTTAGGTTCTTTTCAGTGTCCCTTTGACACTTAGCTACAACACATTTCATTCCTTTTACTTTACCTCCAGTCATAAACTGTTTCTTCCATTTTACTTTCCACTTCTCATAACAATTGATTCTCAGTGCAACTGCTTTGAGGTTTTTATCCTGTTACATCTTTACAACAATTTTACTGTCAATTTCCATTTCATCACTGAATGACCATATCATTCCCAGCTCTTGTCCTTTGGCCTAAGTTTTGTATTCTATTCTATTGACATATACAAAAATTACAATAGAATTATCAGCACCTTTCAGCACCTTTGATATTTGTCTCAATCAAAAGTAAAGTGAACCTAGTGAGTAACCATTTTTAATTTTATGACAAATGGGGTTTGATGGCTAATGCTGCCCAAAGGTAAATTTCCTGTGTCAGGTGTTTGTTGCCATCTTTGGAAGGTGCAATTAGCCAAAGCCTCCAGCAGCAAGACTGGAGGATGAATTCCTATCCTTAGGTTTAATGACTGCTGTATTTTAGCATGTGGATGAATTTTCATGTGAAAGTCATTGGTTAATAGGATGCAGTTATGTGACCCAGTTAAGTTACTGTGCCTCTTCAGAACATGACATGAGGACTCCTACAAGGTG
Source organism: Macrobrachium nipponense (assembly GCF_015104395.2). Classification (NCBI taxonomy): domain Eukaryota; kingdom Metazoa; phylum Arthropoda; class Malacostraca; order Decapoda; family Palaemonidae; genus Macrobrachium; species Macrobrachium nipponense. Next base: position 7,074,200 of record NC_087211.1, on the reverse strand, counting down.
ATGACAGTGCTTTTTGATGAAAACATTTTTATACCTAAGAAACCTCATGGAGTTGTGTTAAGGTTGCAGACAAAATTATGTGCCGATTCATTTCTTATGTGAAGTAGAAATGGAAAAATGGAACTACTTATTTGTTAAAATTGTTGACTGTTTAAAAAAATATTTTTTTCATTCAAAGCTTGAGGTAGAGCTGTAGTTTGGGTATTAGAAAAAACATGTATAACTTGGTAAAATTTATCATAGTTTTGTAAAAAGAGGCCCCAACAAGGGGTCATATAATAAAGTCTTTTTTCAACTTCTCATGGAAAGTGTCCAAATTACAACATTGATTGAATTGATAATTGTCATTTTCTTCATGACAGGTTACATGATGCGCCATCATAAGTGGCCTTCAAGTCATAATGTGGAAATAATAGAGAAGAGAAACAAAGAAACATTTCTCCAAAAGATTGGAAGCTTAATTGCAGAAAATCTGATCGTCTTATTTTAAAAAAGTACACGAACAAGACCATGGAATGTCTCATCTAGACTTGTGCACTTTCCCTTAACAGATTTAGCTTTATTAAAAATTGCAATGGTCTGAGGTAACAGTTATAGAAATGAAATGGCTGAGAAGAAGCTAAAGGGAACTCGTGAAGAGTAGAGATAGAGAAAAGTGCATGTGGGGCTGAAAGGATACCAGGACTCAGATATGACCTCCTGCTGGGATGTACTCCAAGTCAGTTGTAAGATCACCAGTACTGTGTTTCTCCCATAAATGGAAACTTGGAATAATTTGCATGTGCATAATACTACATATCACCTTGCACTCTTTCCTTCTTGTGACTGAAATGGTTACCATTTGTACTGTGTATGTATATACTGATGTTATTCCATTACTACATCTGTTCCATTAGATATTCTATCCTGGTGGTTAATAGCCTTTCAAACTTGTTCTAAATGTATGAAGTGTTTTCCAGTTTTCAATAGGCATTTGTTTCCATGCTTTCTGGTTGATTCCTTAATGACTTATCTCTTGCTGCTTTATTAATTCGCAGGATTCTCTGAACCTCTACAGATGTTGCATTCCGTATTGCTCCCCCAACATATTTTGTAAGCATTCTTCGGTTTTTATTTTTTCTCTTCCCAGAAGACTCTTGAACCATTGCCTTTGCTGTACTACCTTGTCTCTATCTTATACTTTTTCCCTTTCACATCGTATTGTAGGGATTTCTTCTTTCACCCATTTGGTGGAGGATGATGGGAACAAATGTGGAGGTTACTAAATAAAAATCTGACTTTCCTTAACTTACTTTATTAACTTAACCTACAGAACTGTAACAACCTAAATTATCACTCTTAATACTGCAACAACCATAAAAAAGAATCTTCCTGAAATACTCAACCTAAATCTACCACGAACACCAAAATGTACCTTAACATAATTCATCAACCTTAATATGCAACGGCTACCAAAAAGGACACTAATTTAACTCCTCAACTTTAATTTACAACGACTTCTAAAAAGAACCTTAACCTAATTCATCAATGCCAATATGTACTACAGTTTTTTCCCCAACTGTGGTCTTTGAGACTTCCTCAGATTATCATTTCGTAGATGTCCTTCTTCCTACTAGATCAACATCTAGTTTTGTTCCTTTTCAACTTCTGTAGAACTTTCTTTGCTGCATGTGAAGATTAGCACCTATTAGGATTCAGCGGTGCATATGGAGGAAGAGGGGAGAAGGGCAGCCTGATCACATTTTTTTGTTTCTGCAATCTGGCAGCTTTGCTTGCATTCTCTCCCTATGTTTCTTATCACTTCTCTCCCTTATCCCTTCCTCTATTTACAACAGCTCTTCTAATTGTCGTTTTCTTTGTAGTAAATCTTTCTCTGCTGTTTCACTGTCCCTTTCACAAAGTTCCAATCCTTTATCCTCCAAAGGAAAATCTGTTCTTACGTTTGTGCTTCTTTGATTTTTTCCTCCACAGTTTAAGTGAAGTGGAGCTCCTCACTCTACCCTACCACACTCAAGCAAACCAAGTAAAAAAGAAAGAAAAAGAAAGATTAATAAAACAATTATACATACTGAGAGACATAAATAAACATAATAAAAAACAAAATTCAATCCCACAAACCCATTTTCCATACTACTGCCACCACAATATTTATTTTTGTTTTACTGATATGTTATTCCAAACATGTTCCACCTCTGATTCCATATTCACCATAGCATCATCATATGATAGTATGATGTCTCAAGCCATACAAAGAGGTGGCTTTTCAAAACATTAATAACAAAAATAGGATTGCTTTCTCTTACATTCACCATTATCTTTCTTAAAGCAATTAAATTGGCAAGAAAGAGCATACAATACATTGGGGCTTGTGACTTTTGTCAACATACTGTGCTGGAAAATGCCTTTCAGTTAACCTACATTGAGTTTTGCTCCCTTTATAGCCTAACCCAGCGTCAATAATTTTTCCATGATTTTTTGCGATCCAGCATATTGGTGGAGAAGTGGGATTTTCAGTCTGCAAATGCAGCATTAACTATTATGTGCCAAATGGATTGGTACCATCTTTTGCTCTTTCTTTTGTAAGGATTTGTTGAGCAAGTTGATGAATCTTTCAACTCCCATGCCCCCTCCCCCCATATACATACTGTATTCTACATGAACACAGGACGGGTCAATTCCTATCTCCCTTTTTTGACTAAATTTTCAATTTATATGTCCTCACAAAAGAAAAGAAAAAAATAATTCCTAAGGTTAGGCTACACCCAGAGTAAAGAGAAAAATTAAAAGGGCAGTCAGCTGACTGATAAAAACAAAACATTAAGTAATTATGACAATAGTAAATTAAATATTGTGGTTTATTACTAAATGTAATGTTTACTCTATTGAAAAACTAAAGTTTATTTACAAATTCTTCTCGTATTTAATAGTAAAAGAAAAAAGTTAGCCCACACGTCAGCTGACGAATGTAAACAAAACTTCGGGTTTAGGAAACGAAGCTCCTTTCCTCTTAAATGTGCAAGTCATTTGACTATCATTCATATTGATTAAGTAAATATATATAATAAATATCTGGAAACACCATCCACTGACACATTTTGAGCTTCATTTACGATGAAATACGATATATTTGTGTAATTGTCATGGCAACCGTTCACATCCTAATGTAAACAAACTTTCACTTTCGCTAAACAAACTTTGGCTAGCATCATATTAAAATAAATTTATGAATAGATCGATTTACATAGTAAAATATGGATATATATCACAATTTCATGTTTACATAACATTTAAATAATAATAAAAACATAACAAAATAAGCTAATGACTGGGTGAAGAATGAAGAGGGCAGTATGGCGGAGCGAAATGCCTGCTAGGAGTGAAATATCTCCGCCCACAGTGGCCATAGGGGCGGAGTTTGGCCGAGTCTGGCCGAATGTTGAGTGCACTTCGGGAATATGCAGCCCGGACATCCAGGGCATGTAAATCTATATATAACGTTGGATCGCATAAAAGGCTGAAGGCGATCTTTATAGTTAAAAAAGGAACCAATTGTGCAGGGATTGCTGGATATGAGTTTGACTTCAAGGCATGGTATCTCATGTTCAATGATTCGTTTAAGGCTGGATGTAAATTTAAAGTCAGATATATAGGGGATTGTGACATAAAATAGTCTTTTATGGACATTAAAATTAGGTATTGGTGGCTGCAAGAATTTCGTAAGTATTTTGTTGATGGTTTGTTCTTTAACAATGTCGAGTGGAAACGAATTAGATTTGAAGAAACATAACAAAAAAGTCATTTAGACGTGGAATAGTTGCCAAGACGGAGAGTATTTCAGTGCTCTATTAACCAAAGTGTAAATAGTATTAATTTTAAAAGATTGTTGACACGAACTATAATAATTGTTAGTCAGTCCAGTAAAAGTCCGTTTTCTATAGACCGACGTGGAGAACTCAGAGTTAGTTCTGGTAATTTTCAAATCTAAAAAAGGTAAACAATCATCGTTTTCTACTTCCATTGTAAAATTGATATTGGGATGAAAGTTGTTAATATACTCTAAAAAAGAAGAACATTGCCATGGGTGTTGAAACAAAGCAAAGGTATCATCAACATATCTACGATATAAAAACTCTTTATATGGGAAAAACCATCAAATAAGCATGGCTAGTGATCGTAGCGTTCAGCTGTCTGTGATGTTATTCTGAAACTTGATATTAAATTTCATTTTTGCGGTGCTAAACTCTGAAAGAGTTCAAGCACTAAAATCGTTTTAATACATAACACTGACCACTGATTACATTATTGTTACAGCCTAGTGGTTATTACCTATTATATATACAATATACATAGTATATGAAATAAATAAAACGTGATGCTATATATATGAATAAAGGTAATGCGACTAATAAAAGGTCGTTAAGACGTAAGGATCTCGGCAGTTCTCGTTTTACACTGTCCTCTGTGGCATTACCTCTCTCTCTCTCTCTCTCTCTCTCTCTCTCTCTCTCTCTCTCTCTCTATATCTATATATATATATATATATATATATATATATATATATATATATTTATATATATATATATATATATATATATATATATATATATATATATATACATACATGTCATATTTTTTTACAAAATGAACAGAAAATATATATATATTTCTCTCTCTCTATCTCTCTCTCTCCTCTCTCTCTCTTTATGACTGCAACGCACACACTCATTTCCTAATCTCATTCTCTTTCCTCCCTGTCCTATCTCTACGTTTGTCGAATTTCCACCGCAACGTCGTTCAAGAACCTTATACTTCCCTCCCCTAACGCTACCCCACCCCCACCCCCACCACAGACGTTGATTGCGCTCCCGGTTCTTAATTCAGCCTCTGCCTTTTCACAGACGAAAAAAGGAGGAGGAGGCATGACGGAGTGAAAGTATTTTACCGACGCGTGAGAGAGACGATACCAGCGAAGAAGACTCGCAGGAAAATTAAATGAAGTCAGGCAGTCGGGAAGGAAAACTGTAAACATTGCAGGAGTGATGGAAACGGCCAGTGGGTTGAGGGGAAAGAGTCATGGAGCCTTCCTTTTTTTTATATTATTATTATTATTTTATTCTTATTATTATTATTATTATTATTATTTTATATTATTCTTTTATTAAATTAATTATTATTATCAGGAAGCGACCTTTTCAATAAGATATTATTATTATTATTAATTTTTTTTTTTTTTTTTTGCTCTATCACAGTCCTCCAATTCGACTGGGTGGTATTTATAGTGTGGGGTTCCGGGTTGCATCCTGCCTCCTTAGGAGTCCATTACTTTTCTTACTATGTGTGCCGTTTCTAGGATCACACTCTTCTGCATGAGTCCTGGAGCTACTTCAGCCTCTAGTTATTTTTCTAGATTCCTTTTCAGGGATCTTGGGGATCGTGCCTAGTGCTCCTATGATTATCGGTACAATTTCCACTGGCATATCCCATATCCTTCTTATTTTCTATTTCAGATCTTGATACTTATCCCATTTTTTCCCTCTCTTTCTCTTCAACTCTGGTGTCCCATGGTATTGCGACATCAGTGAGTGATACTTTTTTCTTGATTTTGTCAATGAACGTCACGTCTAGTCTATTTATTATCATTATCATTATTATTATTATTAGTTATTATTATTATTTTTTATTATTATTATTATTATTTTTCAGAAGATGAACCTTATTTATATAGAACAAGCCCACCAGAGGGGCCACTGACTTGGAAATCAAGCTTCCTAAATATTATTATTATTATATTATTATTATTATTATTATTATTATTATTATTATTATTATTATTATTACTATTATTATTATTGTTATTATGAACCTTATTCATATGGAACAATCCCACCACAGTGGCCACTGTTATAATTATTATCATTATTATTCAGACGATGAATCCTATTCATATGGAACAACCCCACCACCACAGGGGCCACTGACTTGGAATTCAAACTTCCAAAGAATTTTAGGGTGTTCACTAGGAAGGTAAATGGAATTATAGTCAAAAAGAGATCCAACCTATTAAAAATAATTTAATGAGTCAATAAATAGATAAAAATGTATTAAAAGGGAAAGAGAAACGTATAAGGGGAGCAATGCATCGCATCTCCGCTTAAAGAGAAAGCGCTGTGGCTTCTTCGGCCACGATAGAGAGAGAGAGAGAGAGAGAGAGAGAGAATCTATTAGCGGAGACAGTATTTTCCCCACACCACCAGGATGCTCGGGAGATCAGCACCCGGCTTCGGTAACGACGGCTGATCTGAGCTTAACGAATTTATCGTTCATTAAGTTAAGAGAAGCCGGAGGATGGAATGGATTGCATCGGCGCCTTCGGAGACTTTCACTGAAGTAAAAGCATCGGTTCTTTTTGCTCTTCGGAATTTCAAGTTTAAACCACTGCAGTGATTATTGTTAGACTTTGACTGAAAATATTATTATCTTTATTTATTTTTACTTTCGGAATTTCTAAGTTAATGCCAATAATCTTTCTCAGCTTTGTCACCAATGGGGATGAATGATTCTTCCGAAGTTATAACTTCTCCTCGCAAATGGACTCCGTCCATTCTTAAGCTTTCGAAGAATTTGCGAAGTGGGCCCCCGGGAATTTTTTGATGCCACGAAACTCCCTGATATGATATTATCCATTGTCACTCCAGGTCTTGGAAGGAAATTCGGGAGGCAGAACATTTTAGCACAGAGTGATTCCGGAAACCAACATCTGAATCCTTCTTGGAATGAAGAACTATTTTTTTTTTTTTTTTTTTTTTTTTTTTGTTTTTTTTTTTTTTTTTTTTTTTTTTTTTTTGTGAAATGTTGTTTGCTAATGAGAGAACAGATGGCATGGATGAACTTCGTATCTAAAAACATATTTTCTT
>NC_087211.1:7057286-7062286 GCF_015104395.2 Macrobrachium nipponense | reverse complement strand
GTCTTTGAACATCCCAGTTCAGAGTCTGAGCCAAAGTTCTGAGAGAGCGTTCCCTATTCACTCATTTATTTACCGGAGTTCATTCCAGTAAAACTACAAATCTTTCGTCCTTTGCATAAAGACTGAAGCGATGATACATCCTGAAACAACTTGGCGTCATAACCGAAGACTTTGTTTCAGCAGTGGGCAATCCATTTAAATTTCACTAAAAGAAGAATATTTCAGAGAAGCAACGAGAAAGTAAGAAGAAAAAGAAGAAGAAGCAAGAAGAAGAGCATCTTGCTCACTCACTTATTGTTGTAAGAAGAATTGCAGCCGGTTGTAAACAAAAGCTGGAATGCGAAACGTTTTACTCAGGAGGCAAAATGTCTCAGAATTTCGTCCAAAAAAGGAACTTTTCTCTTCCAGTGAAAACACTTCAGCTCTTTATTATAAAAATCCCTCGAGTTTATGATCGCGTTCAGATATTTTACGAATGTTGATGCTCTCCATAATGTACAACTTACAGGCTTGATGCTGTATAATAAAACGAAAAAGCAGAGAGAGAGAGAGAGAGAGAGAGAGAGAGAGAGAGAGAGAGAGAGAGCGTTCACGCATTTTAAATATAATTACGCTTGTGTTTATGGAAATTACAAAATCATATATATTTTATTCTTGCTCCAGTTTCCTTCTATCTCATTCTGGGACTTGATGCTCATTCTTGCAGTCCATGAATATAGCTAAACTTCCTTTGTGAGTTAGAGAGTACTAAGATTAAAATGCTGAAACAAAATTGACATATTTTCCTATAAGAGGACCTGCGCAAATCTGACTAAAATCCAAGAATAAAAAAAAAACTTTCCCCCGAATTTCCTAACATTTCGTTCACTGTTCCTAATGGGTCATAGATATCTGAAAGTAAATCGAAGAAAAATTTTGATATTTTTTGCTATGAGAACCTGGGAACATTTGAATATAATCAAAATAAGTTTTATTCCCCAGTTTCTTAATATTTCAGTTTGTAACTACATCGTCAACCTCAATGCAGTAAAACACTAAATCTTTCTTCTCAGGTCACACACATACACACACACACACACACATCTAGTAATGCTCATATCGTCAAGGAAATTACAATTCATATCACACACGCACACGCGCATATACCCACGAACGCGTACTAAATCGCCTTATTCCTTGCTACTCATTACGTTTTGATGAGAAACTCTGCCGTTAATGTATACACTCCCAGTACCCCCTCCTATGGAACATTACATAGAATGATCATATCCATCAACCCTAATGTTACTGTCCCTGTTCTGTGTAGGACGACTGAAACTTGTTCCCAATAATACTTTGTTTTTTCCTTTCTTGAATCATTTTGAAGATATATTATTTTAAAAGGGTTAATAGTCAGCTATGACAGGAAAAATTATTCATTTTCATAGACCTGATACACAAGGAAATTTTAAATGAAATGGTGATGATTATTATGGTATTTAACCTTTAGCAGTTCTCTCTCTCTCTCTCTCTCCTCTCTTTCAATCTTCAATTGAACGACTTTTTATAAACCCAAAAGGGCTCCAAACGAAAATCAGTCCGCAGAGACAAGTTAAAGGAATGTCGACGAATGAATATTTAATTACGAATCAAAAACAGCACCTCAATCATTGAGGGATTGGCAAATATCTAATACAAATTTATAAAATTTGTCTCGTTGTGCTTATCCCACCAAGCAAAATAAATCAAAGGTCTTATTATTGTAGGTACAAGAACAGGGAAAGGTTTGTGATGTCCTGTAATTAGAGCCTTTTAAGTAGATCGATGAGTGAGCATTAAATTACAAATAAAGCAGAGAACCTCAACCATTCAGTGACTGGTACATATTCAATATTAATTTTGAAACAATCTATCTTTTGTTATTTTAAGACAAAGTCTTATTATTGTCGGTCCAAAAGTAACAAGGAATCATAGGTCAAGCTTATCATTTCCTGTGATCAGAGTCTTTTGGGTAGATCCCACTCAACATTTACGTGAAAGCAAGACTGGAGAGAGAGAGAGAGAGAGAGAGAGAGAGAGAGAGAGAGAGAGAGAGAGAGAGAGAGAGAGCCTCATGGCCAATGAAACTCTCGTTAGTGAGCATTAATTGAATTTCCCCGAACCACATATTATTCAAGAGCCTCATCTCCCACACCCAGCGTTTGAGGAACATCACGAATATTAGCCGCAAGTATTTGGAGGAAGAGGAATTATTATGAAGATGAACCCTGACCATAGGCATCAAGGGTCCCACAGGGGCCACTGATTGTAATTCAAGCTTCCAAAGAACATAATGGTGATCATTACAAAAAAATAAGAGGACGAGGAGAGAAATACAGAAAAAGGAAATTACTGTTAAATAAGAAAAAAAATTAGTCAGATAAATAAATAAAAAATAAATGGAAGTAATTGAATAAAATGGGTTATACTATGAATTCTACGGCCTATTTCAACCTCGAATACTCGAGGATTTTACAATGACCAATCTCCGATACATCCCATATGGCCATAATATATATATATATATATATATATATATATATATATATATTATATATATATATATATATATATATATATATATATATATACTATATAATATATATATATATATATATATATATATATATATATATATATATATATATATACATATGTGTGTGTATGTACATGTACATGTATGTATATATATATATATATATATATATATATATATATATATATATATATATATATATATATATATATATATAACAATAGCCCTGCTACCCCCCAATATCCACGCAGGATGTTTTAGCCTCGTTCGTTAAGGCCTCCGATGTCCCTGATATGCTAATGACTGGGCCGGCATTGTCATGCTGAGTAAATTGATTAACATCAAACAGCGTTCAGCTTTTACTTAACGTAAATTGAACTAGAATTAGGCGTCATTCGATTAACAAGCTGTTTTCGTTTTTTATGTCTCTGTGAATATTAGCAGCGATCTGAAGGATTATCTCATTATTATGTAACACGACATGAATTGTATTATAAATGATTGCTCGGGCAGGATATTATTATATTATTATTATTATTATTATTATTATTATTATTATTATTATTATTATTATTATTACAGGACATTTGAAGCAAATTTATTTCGGTAAGTAAGAGAATGAAGCCAACGAGCATGCGCCTGCACGGACGCAGAGAGAAAATGATAATAATAATAATAATAATAATAATAATAATAAAACAATAATAATAATAATAATAATAATAATAATGATAATATACAGAGACAGGAGAAAGACAGACAGAACTGAGGACTGGCACAACAAAACCAATGCACGGACAATATGAAATATACAGAGACAGGGAGGAAAGACAGACAGAACTGAGGACTGGCACAACAAACCAATGCACGGACAATACATGAGACAGACTAAAGAACTAGCCAGCGATGACACATGGCAATGGCTACAGAGGGAGAGCTAAAGAAGGAAACTGAAGGAATGATAACAGCGGCACAAGATCAGGCCCTAAGAACCAGATATGTTCAAAGAACGATAGACGGAAATAACATCTCTCCCATATGTAGGAAGTGCAATACGAAAAAATGAAACCATAAACCACATAGCAAGTGAATGCCCGGCACTTGCACAGAACCAGTACAAAAAGAGGCATGATTCAGTAGCAAAAGCCCTCCACTGGAGCCTGTGCAAGAAACATCAGCTACCTTGCAGTAATAAGTGGTACGAACACCAACCTGAGGGAGTGATAGAAAACGATCAGGCAAAGATCCTCTGGGACTATGGTATCAGAACGGATAGGGTGATACGTGCAAACAGACCAGACGTGACGTTGATTGACAAAGTCAAGAAGAAAGTATCACTCATTGATGTCGCAGTACCATGGGACACCAGAGTTGAAGAGAAAGAGAGGGAAAAAATGGATAAGTATCAAGATCTGAAAATAGAAATAAGAAGGATATGGGATATGCCAGTGGAAATAATCGTTCATAATACATAGGAGCACTAGGCACGATCCCAAGATCCCTGAAAAGGAATCTAGAAAAACTAGAGGCTGAAGTAGCTCCAGGTCTCATGCAGAAGAGTGTGATTCTAGAAAACGGCACAACATAGTAAGAAAAGTGATGGGACTCCTAAGGAGGCAGGATGCAACCCGGAACCCCACACTATAAATACCACCCAGTCGAATTGGAGGAGGTGTGATAGAGCAAAAAAAAAAAAAAAAAAAAAAAAAAAAAAAATAAAAAAAAAAAAAAAAAAAATAATAATAATAATGTAATAATAATAATAATAAAAAAAATTTGATTTAAAGCATTATCACAGATCATGTAATAAAAATCATATTATTAAAATAACATGACAGAAAATTCATGAGAGAGAGAGAGAGCAGAGAGAGAGAGAGAGAGAGAGCGAGAGAGAGAGAGAGAATCCACTTCCTCAGTAATGAAACAGATTGCTAACATCTGTTAATATGGAGCCCATTAGTACGTATTATGTCAGAAAGACTAATTGGACAGAAAAATAATGATCTCTCTCTCTCTCTCTCTCTCTCTCTCTCTCTTAGAATAATACCAATTTATTATTTATTTCAAAAAAATCGTTCTTAAGAAACATTCTCTCTCTCTCTCTCTCTCTCTCTCTCTCTCTCTCCCTCCCCTTTTAAAGAACGCTTTCCAGGAAACGGTTTAAAAATTGGATTGATTGGATAAACTAAGCATTTTATATCCATTTTTGTTTACGAGATTGAATAAAAAAGAAGATTTTCCGTTTCTACTCTGGAACACAAAAAAATGTATCACACGTACACAACCACGTTTTTCTGAACGCCCTTTAAAAAAATAATGCATGAAAAATATATGATAAAATCTTCAACATTCTTTGGCTTGATATTACCGCTCACTTTTCTAAATCCAATACTCGTGCGTGTGTGAGATGCATTTCATAACACTTATCTGCATGATGGAATCAAAT
>NC_087211.1:7045252-7056786 GCF_015104395.2 Macrobrachium nipponense | reverse complement strand
GTGTATGAATTGATTGTACATTAATTTCTAAACACAATTTCTCTTGAAAAAATTTAGATAACATATGTAAAGAGTAGACTTATTTGTTGCGTAAGAACACCTTACATAACTCTGAAATAAAGTACTCCTGGATTTTGGATCAAGCGTACATATATAGGAAGCATATTTCCAGCAAAGTCCTGCTAAAAATGGACGAGCGTGAGGTTTATTGACTGAAACCCAATCGATGAGATAGTTCTTCCCCTGTGTCAGAGAGTTTCTTCTTTCTTTCTTTCGCAAAAGCTGGGCATCGGGTTGATTCGATTAGCGCTAAACTCGTTACCTTTCAATATCGGAGAGACGCCGCGGTAGAGAGACCTACTTCCTTTCATTTTTTATTATCTCTCTTTCCCCTCAGGGTGGGTATAGTCGCTCGTGGAGTAAGTAAACTTTCTCTCTCTCTCTCTCTCTCTCTCTCTCTCTCTCTCTCTCTCTCACTGATAGAGAATTAGTGGATAAAGAGACAGACAGACAGACAGGCAGATGGTAATTATAATATATTGTGGCGTTATTTGATTATTTTTTTATTTCCTAGTTATCTATAAGGTTCGGTCTTTTCATATTTCCTAACCATATGAATCATCGGCTCCCAACCCGACCCGCCCACCCCCCACCCCCTTTAGCCTATTACCATCGACATCAAAATTTCCCCTCTGCTACCTGGCTGTCGAAATTGCAGGGAAAAAGAAAAAGCTGTCGGCCGCAAACGTATATATATACTTTCCATCAGCAATTTTACTTTTTTTTCTTTTTTTTTGTTAACCAGCCATCAAAATGTGCTGAAGCTAATTCGGCGTATGACTGCGTAATCGATCGCTTTAAATTGATAACTCCTGAGGACTGGGGCAGTCAAATACCACTTACATTACATCACCTTACATCCTGTTCGGGTTGCCCCAGGGTCTCTCAGTGTGAGGCACTCAATGTCTACCAGAAAGTTGCTAGTGCATCTTCCGGCATATTCTGCATCTTCCAATCTTGGATGGTGTGGGATGCGCTTAGATATTTGTCGAGCTTATTATTAAACACATCTACGCTTACTCCTGATATATTCCTCAGATGAGCTGACAACGCATTGAATAGACGCTGCATTATCGATGCTGGTGTGTAGTGGATTAATGTCCTGTGTGCTTTCCTTATTCTTCCTGGTATAGTTTTGGGCACTATTAATCTACCTCTGCTTGCTCTTTCTGATATTTTTAGCTCCATGATGTTTTCGGCTATTCCTTCTATCTGTGTCCATGCCTGAATTATCAGTAGAGTCCTCTTCTCCTTTCTAGACTATATAATTTTAAGGATTGTAGTCTTTCCCAGTAGTCAAGATCCTTAACTTCTTCTATTCTAGCTGTAAAGGACCTTTGTACACTCTCTATTTGCGCAATATCCCTTTGATAGTGTGGGTACCATATCATATTGCAATATTCAAGTGGACTACGAACATACGTTTTATAAAGCATAATCATGTGTTCAGCTTTTCTTGTTTTGAAGTGCCGTAACAACATTTCCATATTTGCTTTACATTTTTGCCAATAGAATTGCTATTTGATCATTACATAACATGTTCGTATTCATCATCACACCAAGGTCTTTAACTGCTTCCTTATTTGTGATTGTCTCATTATTAGGTACCCTATATGCATATAGCTTTCCTTCTCTGTCTCCATAATTTATTAATTCAAATTTATCAGAGTTAAATACCATCCTATTTACCTCTGCCCAATCTTATACTTAAGGTCTCTTTGTAGCGCATTCCAATCTCCATCACAAGTAATGTCTCTTACTTATTTTTGTGTCATCGGCGAAACTACTCACTACCCGAGTCCTTAACATTAACTGTCTATGTCTGCAATCATAATAACAAACAGTAATGCAGCTAACACCGTACCTTGTGGCACACCGGATATTACCATAGCTTCATCCAATTTCTCATAGTTTGCAATAACTATCTGTTTTTTGTTGTGTAAAAATTCTTCTAACCATTTTCCTACTTTATCCACTATATTATGTTTTCTAATTTTCGTCGTTAATATATTATGATCTACCTTGTCAAAAGCTTTTGCAAAGTCTAGACAAACCACATCTGTTTCATTTCTGCTTTTCATATTTTTGAATATATTTTCACGGTGGACTAACAGTTGGGTTTGTGTACTTTTTCCTGGTACGAAACCATGTTGTCCTATATTAAACAAATTATTTTTTTTTTTATTAAATGTTTCATAATATTTTTTCTTTCATTACCTTTTCATACACTTTCATAATATGTGGTGTTAGACTCATAGGCCTATAATTACTTGTCTCTAGTCCTGATCCACTTTTGAAAGTAGGGGTAATATATGCTAATTTGTGCTCATCATAAATCTTGCCTGTATCTACACTTTGTCTTAATAATATTGCAAGTGGCTTTGCAATAGAATGAACTACTTTCTTTAACAAAATAGCAGGGACACCGATCCGTGAGAGGCCCTGCTGCAGCTCCATTTTTTAATTTCATTAATAGCCTGCACAATATCAGCTTCATTAATATCTATGTCTGCTAAAATTTCACTATTTTCACCCTTACTTCTATATCGTTATCTTCATTATCAATTCTAGGGGTGAACTCTCTCTTATATCGTTCTGCCAATATGTTGCATATTTCTTTTTTTCATTCGTTAATCTTCCTTCAATTCTTAGAGGGCCTATTTCTATTTTTCTTTTATTCACCTTTTTCGCATATAATTACAAGAGTTTGGGGTTTTGCTTGATATTTATTGGGGTTTTTTACTTCCAAGTCCCGTTTTTCATTTTCTTTTGATTGTATAATCTTTTGTTCTGCATTATTCATCTTACTTTTTAGTTCAATCACTTTCCATGCATTTTTTTTCTTTTGCAAGACTTTTTTCTGGAATAAGATCCTTCTGTCTCTTGTATGCATGACTAATGTTTACTTATTTTCTCTAATATTTTATATACTGTCTCCGTATTTACCTTTATATCATCACTTATGAAAATGTTATCCCAATCTTGGTTTAATTCTTCATTTATTTCTGACCATTTTATATTTTTACTGTAGAAGTTGTATTTTCCATATCCTTCCCACGTTTTCATTTCTTGCTTATCTCTGTTTTCACTTGCTTTGGAATGGACTGTTAATTCTATGACATTATGGTCTGAAATACTCGCATTATAAACTATTATTTCTTTAAAACTAATTCACCTCGTTCACAAATACTAGGTCTAAAGTATTTTCCTTTCTTGTTGGCAGGTGATTTATTTGTTGAATGTTGTATTCTAGTAGCATATCTAATAGCTTTTCGAGTTGCCTCTTATCTTCTGCACTATTATTACTCTCTTTTTTTATATGTATAAATACAACCACAATCTCCTATTCGTTCTTTCCAGTCTACGAAAGGAAAGTTAAAGTCTCCGGATAGGAGAATAGTCCAGTCCTTGTGATGTCTACATATATCATCCAATTTTTCTATTATTATGTCAAACTCTTTAGTATTAGGGGGTCTATATATTACTATGTCATTAATCTTTCAGATTAAAAAATTATACCGCTATTATTCACCATTCTGAGTTACTATATTTCTCATATATTTTTCCTCTTTTTTTTTGTCTTTCCCATATATCGCGTTTCCCCCTTGATTCCTATTTTTTCTATCTGATCTATAAGTTTAGAACCCTTTTGTTTGATCGCCATTCCCAGTCTCTTGGGAATACCAGGTTTCACTTATATTCATTATATCTATTTTCTTTTCAATTTGGGTTAGTTCTTCTAAGTGCTCTATTTTTCTTTTTGAGTTACTCGTAACTAAACCCTGCGCATTCATCACTATGATGGTTTGCGTGTTTTCTCCTTCATTTAATATGGGTAATAATAAGGATTTTCCCATGCCTCTTTCCTGTTCTGGTATGTTGTTCTTTTCTTCATTTCCAGAAATTCTGACATTAAAAAATCCAACTTTTCCATAATATTTGATCTTCATTCATCATAATTATTCATTTTGTGTCCGAATCTGCAATTTTCTCCCTATCTGCAATATCCTCTTGCATCGTAAATACAGTATTTATCTCTTGAGCTGTTTCTTGGAGCTGATGCTTGGATATTCTTTGCTGACACACCATATTGCGTTGATGGCTTGCTTTTTTCCTTCTCCTCATATTCTTTGTTCCTCTCTATATTTGTTTCTTTCTTATTTTGGATTTTATTATTTTGATTGATTATTTAATTGATTTTTATTCATGGCTACAGGTGCATCATATTTAAATTTTTTGTCGATCTTACATCCTTTTCCTTCTTTTAGGTTTTTGCATATTTTTGGATGTAGATCTCTGCAATCATCCTCATAGCCGTCTAGGTATGCACATTTACCATAGATCTCAAAGTTGTGACATACCTTGGGATGTTTGTAGTAACATCTTTCTCATAATCTGCAATTCCTTCTTTTCAAAAGGTTGCATACTTTGTCTTTCTTGTCTATTTTTTCCTCTTTCCCATCAGTGTGCAGATCTGGGTAGAGCCTCTTCGGGATTTTCTTGTTTGTGTTGTTATGTCGTGATTTATTTCTTCGTATGTATGCTGCTGGATTGCCTCATATGTAGTATCAATGAGTACCTCTGCATCCATATTTTTATCCTGTTCTTTGTTTTCCTTATTTCTTTTTGTCATTTCAGTTTTGTTTACTTCACTTCCGTTTTCCTCTTCTTCGTCTTCCTCTTCCTCTTCATCCTCAACTATTTGTACATTCAGTCTTGATTTAATAACATTGTCTATCCATGATAGACATGTTGAGCAAAATATTCTGGTATTCTTTCTCATACCTTGCATTACTTCAGCACATTGGGGATGCGTCGGAATGTTGCATGCAGAACATTTTCTGATCAGGTTTTGTGGATTAACTATGCTATACCATACCTTGCATAGTTTGCATGCTTTTGGCACTCTTTTTCCTATTGAATCAATTAGGATATTCACAATGTTCACCTTATTCATTTACTTTGTCAGAATATGTTGATTTATGTAAATTAACTTTATGAGTCTCTTGACCACTTGGATTTTATTTGGAACTTCTTCAATTATTTTCAAGATATTTTCTGTTGATTTGTTCCAGTTTGAAGGATCGTATCCTAATATGTCTATGAATGCTTTTGTATCTTTTTGGTTAGGGCTGTTGTTGATCTCATAGATGAGAAATGCCAGCTCCCTTCCTGCTACCTCATCGTATTGCGAATCTGCCAGACACGCTAAATTTCGCCTTTTCTTACCATAGTTGGAACTTACTGCCATCTTGATCTGATTTACAGTATTTCACTTGATAAACTAACTTAGTAGACGCTTTATCCTACTATTTTCACACTAATCTTATCACCGACTGTTCACGAACACTTCTAGATATTTTTCAATGTACAGATGTTAAACGCGTGATATCTGCTGATTAATCAGACTGTGCGAGTAACGTCTCACCAAGCAAAATGATAGAGAGAGAGAGAGAGAGAAATTAGCTAAATGGTTTGCTTATGGTATTTCCTTCAAAAGAGAGAGAGAGAGAGAGAGAGAGAGAGAGAGAGAGAGAGAGAAATTAGCTTGGTGGTTTGCTTATGGTATTTCCTTCAAAGAGAGAGAGAGAGAGAGAGAGAGAGAGAAATTAGCTAAATGGTTTGCTTATTGTATTTCCTTCAAAGAGAGAGAGAGAGAGAGAGAGAGAGAGAGAGAGAGAGAGAGAGAGAGAGAAATTAGCCACATTGTTTGCTTATGGTACTTCCTTCCTTCTTTACTTCTTTCCTTCAAGAGAGAGAGAGAGAGAGAGTTACAAGGATTAGGAGGTCTCAAAGACTTGTTATTCCATCTTAAGAGGAGACATCGTGTGCTCACTTATCTCTAGAAGCTGGTTTTTCTATTCATTCATGGTGTCCTTCATTTACAGTTTTACTATAACTTACCCTCCGTAATCAGCTCCTGAATTTATTCGGCGTTCTCTAAATCCAGTATTGGTGAAACAAATCCCGATTTCTGTCTGGGAACAAATATATTCGAAAACAATCTCTACAGAGATCTGTCGGGAATCTGTCGATTCCCTTTTCAGGTTGGAAACGGGAATCGAACAGATTCCCGAAAGCTCTATGTACAGATTTATTTTTATATAGTATATTTGCACCTGTACATAATTATGGAGTTGTTTTTCCATTTCGAGGTTTATGATATTTGAGTGATTTTTAGATAAACCCAGTATTGTACTTGTGTGTGTGTGAGTGTTTACGTCCGTCTATGTAAGTACGTGTGTATGGTTTTGTTAATGTTTTAACTTCTCATTCGTTTGTACTTGAATGAACAGCGAACAACGAACAACGAAAACATACAAGTTTCATCATTATGCGTCCGTTGTTCCACTTGCTGGAATCTAGATGTATGCAGTTTTATGCAAATTCAGAGTTTATTCGCCTCCTGGAGTTTAAATATGTTGCATTTCACCGCTATTTAATAAAACCACTTGGAAAAGCATTTAGGGAAACTTTCGTTTTCACATGACACAGGAATGAGCGACATCATCATATTATTGTTTTCGTCAGGTGGTACATTGTTGCAGAACGAACTGTATCCTGGAAAAGTGTCCTTGAAAAAGAATTTAGGAAGGAATTCTGAAAGAAAATATTGGAAAATTCTGGAAAAGAATTCGGGAAAACCGTTCTGGAAAAGGGTTTTTTTAAAAGAATTCTGAACGGATATTGTAGAAGAGTATTCTGGAAAAGAAATCAGGAAAAATCCTGAAATAGAATTCTGGAAACGATTCCTGAAAAATTTTCAGGAAGAGAATTGTGGAAGTGATTTGGAAAAGAATTCTAGAAAAGTATTCTGGAGAAGAGTTCTGGAAGAGAATTCTGGAATAGAATTTTGGAGAAGAATCAGGGAAAAGACTTCTGAAAAAGAATTTTGGAATAGAGTTCTGGAATAAAATTCCGAGAACGAGCACCTGGAGGGGGTTTGGAGGGATGTGGGGCGGGGTGGGAGGCCAGTAATCTGGTAAAAAATTGACTTCATTTGCAGTAACTTAATTTTGTGTCAATCTTAATTAGCCCTGAGGTGGAGGACTTTACCTGGAACTGGTTGAAATTTGATGATAATTAAATGGAATGAGATTCTCAAACACATCACCATTTCTCTCTGATATCTCCAGTTGCTTAGATTGCCAGTCATATCTTATTAAGCACGTGGTTGTACATATATATATATATATATATATATATATATATATATATATATATATATATATATATATATATATATATAACTTTTTTCCAATTTAAGGACGTGTTCCTGCCTTAGTCTGAATATGTCTGAAAAGCTTTAAGTAACACCATTTACATGTTTGTGTATTGCAAAACTTCAACTATTAATTTTATATACATACATATTATTGATATGTATATATATATATATATATATATATATATCTATATACATATATATATATATACATATATATATATATATATATATATATATATATATATATATATATATATATATCACACATATCCACAGCGTAAAATAAGACACAGGGTGTAGGTCCTGACCGGTTTCGGCTTTATTTTCAAGCCATTGACAAAGGACTGATACCCGATAGAAAGTGTGAATAGTGGTTTCAATGAAAAAGTTAAAATCTGTTAAAAGGCAACGAAAGCCTTATAAAGAAGGTGTGTGTGACCTCGCATCGCTACCGTATATGTATAGGTACGATAAAAACCCATAAAACAAAACTTCCCTGCCAAAACCAATTATCAGCTCAGTGGGTTCCGCATCATATAAATTAGCAAAATATTTAGTGGATATCCTTAACTCATAGGTAGGTAACATCTCTAATGCCAATATTAAGAATAATGTGGACTTTGATAAATAAACTAAATAGTGTAAAAGTTAATAGTGAATCGAAACTTGTGAGCTTTGATGTAGTATCTCTATTCACAAAAGTGCCTATTGATGATTTATTGGAGTTTCTATCGGAATTATTAGAAAACAAACAACTGGGTATTCCATTTTCTAAAAGCACCTTAACTGAACTGATAAAATTATGTGTTAAAGACTGTAAATTTGAATTCAATTGAAAAATCTACTCACAAATTTTGGTATGGCAATGGGAAACCGTCTGTCCCCAGTGCTAGTAATTTTATATATGGAATTTTTTGAAAAGAAAATTGTAAATAATATAATTCACTCATGTACCTTGGTTTAGATATGGTTGACGACATAATTTGTGTATGGCCAGGGACTGAAGATGTAAATAACTTTTTTGCCAGGTTAAATCAATTAGTACCATCAATTAAATTTACTATGGAAATAGAAAAAAGATGAATGCCTACTCTTTTTGGATATTCTCATACGGAGAAATAGTAGTGGGTTTAAGTATAGTGTTTACAGAAAACCTACTAATATTTCTTCCTATGTACATTTCTATTCAATAAGGTTAAAAGATCAGTGTTTGCATCCCCATGTTTTTTAAAGAGCACTACGGGTATGTAGCCGCCCAGAATATATAGATGAGGAGATAGATAAGATTCGGAAATACATGCAAGAAACTGAAATATCCAGATAATGTACTAAACAATGCGTTAAAAGCGGCAAAAAAGACCATGTATCAAAATAAAAAACAAAAAAGAACCTTACAAAAACAAAAATTTGCTTGTACTACCTTATAATAATAATATGAAAGACATCCTACATCTCCTGAAGAATTTTGGTGTTAATGTAGTTTTTAAAAACAATAAAAACAATGAAACAGGTACTTATTAAGAACTCCCCCGACATTGCTAAAGGATGTGTATATAAAATCCCGTGTAAGTCTTGTGACAACTTTTACATTGGTCAAACGGGGAAAGCACTGGAAAAAAAGAATAGAACAACATAAACAATGTGTGAGATATGCACAGGGAAATAGTGGTAATTTGTACATGTTAGTTAGAACAATCATGCATGCTATTAACGGGAATGGGAGGGGCAAAAAAAGCTGGTGTGTTCTAATAATGCATTGGAAAGGAATATCATTGAATCTAGTTTTATAAAAGAAAGTTACAACAATAATATGAACATCAGTCAAGGAATGTATAAACTTGATCCATTAATATCAAAAGAAATTTGTAAACTGTTTAAATTTAAATTTTAAGGTAGGCTGTAGAGATATCTGAAAAATAGGATTATTATATTTGTAAACACAGTAGAGGGGACAGTAGTGGTAATGAGATGTTCAACCCCGCCTCCCTGACACCTGTCAGGTGTGGACTTGTACCTAAAGCGGTAGTATCCCTTGAGAATTTATTGTAAATTTTTGCCAAAATGATTTTTGAAAGCCACTCCTACCTTGACACCTGCCTGTGGGTGGATCTGCAGTCTCAAACGGTTGTGTGTATGTTCGTCAGTACTGTCTTTGTAGTATATATACTCGTGAATTCTAATACTATGTATCAGTCCTTTGTCAATGGCTTGAAAATAAAGCCGAAACCGGTCAGGACCTACACCCTGTCTCTTATTTTTTCACCTGTGGATATGTGTGATAAATGAATCACGTGCTAAAGTGATTATAATCATAATATATATATATATATATATATATATATATATATATATATATATATATATAATATATATATATATATATATATTATATTTACCGGATATATCATGGATATAGTTCTCGATGTCTATATTTATATTAGATTACCAGCTGTTCTAAAATTATCAAATTCCATGAACCTCCATTCTGGAGAAATCATTATTTCGAAAATTATATACTTTTATTACAGACGAAATCACCTGAATTAAATAAATTTAGTAGATTAACAAGTATTAAATATTATCGACTGTACATTTTCCCTTCCGTCTCCAACGCTCACGAATTCGTGGCAATAGCTTGAATAATTCAATCCCAGTTGTGCGGGTTCTGTTATGTTTGTTCGTAGAGAGAGAGAGAGAGAGAGAGAGAGAGAGATAGAGAGAGAGAAGAGAGAGAGAGAGAGGAGAGGAGAGAGAGAAATAACATCAGTCTCTCTTTGTACAGTTGGCTGGAAACCCGAGGGAAGTGAGGAAGTTTAAGTCTCACTTTATATTTATATATATATATATATATATATATATATATATATATATATATATATATATATATATATATACATACACACACACACACACACACACACACACACACATATATATTATATATATATATATTATCATTTATTATCCTTAACATCAATTCATGACAACAGCTATAGATGTAAATGCTTATCAATATATTTCCTCCTACATTAAATAGATTTCTTACTAAAAACAACCAATACAATGTTACTATCAAGCACCACATCTTTGGCGCATGCGTAACGTTCACCAAGAGTGACCAGAATTGCAAGCATACAGTAAATACTGTATAGAATTCGGTTCAATCAGCAATAATTAAACTCAGCCCCGTCGTAATGAACGCGAATTAGAGAGCACGAAATTAGAGCAAGTGGCAATATCGCTGCCTGGACCTTTAATGAAGAGTCATTATAGTAATGGATTGCGCCATTATTCAAAATCATTTCCTATTGAGTCAAACAGCCAATTTAGATTTGTTTTATTTGCAATAATAATGACGCTCCTCTGCCGGGAGGCTGTTTCGTCGAAACCTTGTGAAGAAGGTTCATGGTTCCATTTGGTAAGATTAATTTGGCCACCCACTTGCGTTGGTTCTTCTGTAGAGAAAAACAATAGACCGTTTGCTAAAGTTCTTAATTAAGTATTTTCATTTTATTCATAAAATAAAAAGCATAAAATAAATTGTAAAAAAATTAAGCGATAAAAATTAAATAGGAAAAGCATGAGCTCATAAAGAGAAATAAAAACTAAAATGAATAAAATAGAATGTAAAGGCAAAAATAAAAAAAATAAATATAATAATAATAGCATTAAGAATGTGAAATAAATTATAATGAAATAATGAAAAAAATAAAATTTTCAATTATGAATCGTTCTCCCGATAAAATGATTAGGTAGAGGGATTCCATTATAAATAAAAAAATAAACATATAGGTAAAAAAAAATATTGGTTTGTGAGACGAATGTAGTCAAATGCAACGAATATAAAGCAATACAATTGAACTTCTCCCGTTGTAACACCATGAAATTATTGGACAAAGAGAACAAGACTACGTATGTGAATGAGTATGAAAATGCCCAGGCAGCAGCCTCCCACCCACCCAGTGGCTGTGATGCCGAGATCTATAGTAGGGATTTCTCCTCCAAACAACTGAGGGAAGTCTTCTTCTTGTTCATTCCCTCAAGTTGGCGCCTCCACTCGACATAAAGTTTTGCAGTTCTATCAAAAGCGCCGATGTGTACAGACATTGCTTGCACGCACACATGCGCAAGTATATACACACACATACATACATATATCTATATACGCATATATGTATATTCCTATATATATATATATATATATTTATATATATATATATATATATATATATATATATATATATAT
>NC_087211.1:7035252-7040252 GCF_015104395.2 Macrobrachium nipponense | reverse complement strand
TTTTCTGACGATTTTCCTTCATCTTTCTGGTATAGAGAAAAAGGTTGTTTTTGTTTATCTCGAGCAATTTTCCCTCACCTTTATGGTAACAACAATAAGGTTCTAGATTACTGTCTCCCATCTTTGTGGTGATTTTTCTCTTAACAAATTTCCCTCATCTCTGATTTTTTTTTTACCAATTTCCCATCAGTCTTGTGCTATAAAATACTTTGCGCATCAGACAGAAGGTCAAGTATTCAGAGGGACCAAACCAGCGAACTTTGAAGATAGTTCAGGCGCCAACTGGAGCGTTGTCAACTCTTTGAGGAACCGACAACTGTTATCCCATTACGCCTAAGGAAACAAACACGTTTACACGCCTTGTGAACTTCCGAACATGATTATATCGTCCGATAGTTTATCTCTCTCTCTCTCTCTCTCTCTCTCTCTCTCTCTCTCTCTCTCTCTCTCTCTCTCCGGATGCTTCTCTGTCTTTTGCTTTTGTCTTGTGCCGCATTTGCCTCTGGAAAGAAACAAAAGCAAGACTTAGCAGCGGTCCTTTAGTGGCGGATGAATTTCCCATCTGAATCTTCTTGAGGGTTTCCATCCCCTCACCAGAGGGCTTTGCAGAATCGCCTCTCTCTTGATCAGCGGGAGGTTTCTTCATTAAAGTTTCTCTCTCTCTCTCTCTCTCTCTCTCTCTCTCTCTCTCTCTCTCTCTCTCTCTCTCTCTCTCTCTCTCTCTCTTTTAAACCTCGCTCTAATTTTACATAAGAATTGGGTGGGCGCTTTAAGGTAATAAACACTGATGATGTCCTATATTTTCACAGCAGATTTGAAACTTCTCCCCCTCTCTTCGAGTAAACACTGACGATGTAGTACTTCTTCAAAGTAAGTTTTCGTTTTTAATTGTAACTCATCTTGAGTCTTGGTGAGGGAGATGTCATTCTAGGTATTTTCATATTGACTGAGAGAAGGATATAATTCTAGGTATTTTCGCATATACTGAGTGAGGGAGCTATAATTCTAGGTATTTTCATATAGACTGAGTGAGGGAGATATAATTCTAGGTATTTTCGTATCACTTCCACAATTTAAACTGTGGGTTCGTGTCATGCAGTCATGCTGTTACAATGCATTCTGGGCTGGGTCAAGTTGTCCCGGTTGACTCAGATGTAAATATTTGATTGAGTTTTTCGTAAGAGCAAACTATGAATAAACAACTTTAATTTTTGCATCATATACAAAAACATGTCAAAGCAAAGATAACACCATTGTTTCTTATTACTTACTGTTCGAGCCTGGCTAAAGAGAAAAGTATGAAAAGCTACAAAAAACAGAAACCTTACGAATTTCATTTCTACTATTTCATCATTATGGCTTCCCGGGCGATTAAAAACCAATGCAGAAAATAATTCAATGCCTGTCAGACTGTCTCTCGCTTCCCTGATTAAAAGTAACTGACACGTGTGAGGCTTCTGCCTGCAAGTGGGATTTTCTCTGTAATATGAATTACGATTTTTTTTTACCTTATATTTAGGGAATAAAAATTAAGACTATTAAAGCAGCTGATTTTTTCAGCCAAGTATTTACGTTGCCAGAGGGAAGATAATGGAGCAGAATGATTTGAAGTGCAGAGATGTGAGGAATTTTCATGATAATGTGAATTTTATCACTGATAAAAAGTATCATTTGGCAAAATCGAAGTTTTTGTTTTATCGTTGGCAAAATTTGCGTTTTATTTATTATGAAAGCAGTTGAACGGGCTTTGAAAGTTTCCTGCTGTTATAAGGTCGGTAGGTCGGTCAGGATGAGTGCTTGCTAAATTATAATATGAGTAATATATATATATATATATATATATATATATATATATATATATATATATATATATATATATATATATATATTATATATATATATATATATATATATATATATATATACATGTATATATATATTTATATATATATATATATATATATATATATATATATATATATATATATATATATATATATATATATATATACATGTATATATATATATATATATATATATCTATATATATATATATATATATATTAATATATATATATATATATATTATATATATATATATATATATATATATATATATATATATATATATATATATATATACATATGTATATATATATAGTAATATACTATATATATATATATATATATATATATATATATATATATCAGATGTATATATATGTATATGTAATATAAATATATATATATATATATATATATATATATATATATATATATATATATATATATATATATATATATATATATATATATACGTATGGGCTTGACCTTGAAGACCCAAATACGTAACTGAAAAATATTAAAGGGAAAATGCAGAATTACTTGCTTTAAACTTACCTTTAAAAAGGATTGATTTGATTATTTTTACTCTAGAGAAGGTCGCCATTAAAAGCGAGCTGATTAATCTACATTACATTTATTTACACGACAGTTGAAAGGCAAAGCAACTGGGCCGCACGTGGACCCTTCTTGTCTCTCACAAGGGGATAGCTGGCAAAAATCAGATTAACATCAATGCTGGTTTCCAAAATTACTCAAGTTATCTTGCGTTAGGGTAGCACTTCCGAGCAGGGAGACTTGGACATGTGACTCAGCAAATCTGGAAAAATTCCCAGAATAGACACAAAATGAAATGAAGACTTTTTGGACAAGTTACTGTTATTCAGTTTTATCTAACACACTGGGGGAAGGAACTCTAGTGTTTAAATGAGATATGCAATGAAGACTTAAGCTTTACCAAGTCACAAGGCGAAGCACATGGCCCGATGAGGACAAAGGGATTTTGATATAAAAGTGATACAAGGGAGATTTGAAAATGAAATTAGCAAGAGTCGTCTTGGAGAAACAGAGCTGGTTGGGTTTGCACTTTCTAGACGTACCTTTAATCCTTGAGGCTTGAACATGTGTCGTGATATATGAAGGTGGTCCAACCAACGTGTTTGGACAAAGGCCTGACTTCCAGTCAGGTGGAGAAGTACACGTCTATCCTCCTGTAGATGCTGGCGTGGACTGGGACTGAGGCTGGATGTTTTTGAAATTCCAGGGATTTCACACACAGCCTCCGGCATTGTCTGAAAAGTGCGAAAACAACAACCAGCGAATTTGGAAGGAAAAGAGGTCTTATGTTAAAAATCCCTAAAGCCCACATCGAGGCCTAGCTAATCCTGTGACCTGCCTGTCTTATTCTAAGCTCAACCCTAAACAGAAATTCTTTTTCGCCTGCGTTTCTCCCTCCTAAAATCTGCTGATTAGGGGAGAAAATGGCTACTCTTTTAGAACTAAATAAAATCAATACTGCTCTGAAGACATGGCGATCAATATCTGTAAAAATATATATATATATATATATATATATATATATATATAATATATATATAAAAAAATAGAATATATTATATGATTTTATATAATATATATATATATATAATATATTATAAATATATATATATATATATATATATATATGTGTATGTGTGTGTGTGTGTGTGTGTGTACGATTAAAAGTCTGGTAAGCCAAGACTACAGGCCTATGCATGCCACAAAGTGTAAACCGTGAATACTTTTAAAAGTACGGCAAGTCAAGAATAGTCCTATGCACATTCAAGTGCAAGGTGTGAAATACTTTTAAAATATGGCAGGCTAAGACTAGGCCTATTCACGCGTGAAATACCTTTCATCTTCTCTTTTCCTTTGGTGGTAAGTACACCTATATATTATATAATATATAAATACCTATATATATTAATATATAATAGATATATAATATATATAGTTATATATATAAACCCATTCGTTCCCGGAATTGCGGAGCAGAAAGTTTGGTTCTAATTCTTGGAGGAAAAACTTCCTCTCCGCCGGAGTCAAAAGGTAAGGTTGACGTCCCTCGAGTCTAATCTAAGTTCCGGAGAGCGACACCCAAGTTTGAAATTCGAACATGAAAAAGGGCTATGGGTGAACTTCTTCCTACTCCACCTTCGGAAACAAAGACGAAGTGTTAAACGCAGATGGATGAATTCGGGAATGCAACTCTCTCAAGGATTCTTTTTGTTTATTCTTAATAGAGGGAATTTAATTCCTTATAGAAATATGTCATTTTTGGACCATTCGAAGTACTGGTTCTGTGGGACGAGGTCGCTGGTCCATGCTTAGTCTTTACCTTTTAGGCGACCAGCTAACGTGTACAAAAATGTACTGCTCAGATCACATAATGGAGAATTATAAGCTCCAACTTTTTTTTATATAAATTACCAAGTGTCATAAACATCTGACTACGAGTGTGTGTATGTATGTGTATGTATGTATAAGTTGGGTATAGAAGCCTAAATCCAAAAGAACACAGCTTTAAACACCCTCTAATAGCGCCTACAGTGCACCGAGTTGGGTGCACTGCCTGCACTGCCCTCTACGAGGGTATATGAGTTTGCGATAGAATTCTCTCTCTCTCTCTCTCTCTCTCTCTCTGTGTGTGTGTGTGTGTGTGTGTGTGTGTGTGTGGACGTCCCTCCAATATCACTCAATATCTCTGTGAGAATTGGTACAGTTATGCAGCAATCGGTCAGACACCACCACAATCCGGGAGCTAATTTATTTAGTCGGGAAACGGGACGACACGTTTTTGTCTTTGTGGTTAAATTAAAATAGTTGACAATATAAACTTTTTTGGGGGATATAAAACTAGAGTAAAAAGACTAGTAATGTTTTGAATTGTGGGAACAAGTCTTGAATTAAACATTGTAAGAAATCAGGCTGGATAATCATCATATATAAGAATTAATAGTGAGGAAATTAATTTTATAAGGAAAAAAAATGTGAGGAATTTGATGACTGACAATGCGTTGATATATGAGGACAGGTCTTGAATTGAAAATTGTAAGAAATCTTACAGTATAATGATCATATATTTAAATTTAAAATTTGGTCAAAATAAGCTTTCCAGG
>NC_087211.1:7015252-7032752 GCF_015104395.2 Macrobrachium nipponense | reverse complement strand
AACTGCTCTGAAGTGGAAGTCAGGTGATGTCAATTTCACTCTTCAGGTCAGAGTCCCAACAGAACTGGAGAATGAATTTGCCTGATGTCTGTTCGTGTGTTTAAACAGTGGACGTCACGAGAGCTCCCAGGTGCATCTTGATGCAAGCATCCTGCAGATGTCATATTATACCTAAGAGGGTTTAATCTTACGAGAGTACATACTGCGATATCATTGTTATTTGTAGGTGAGGGGAAGAAGAAGAAGAAAGGCTATAAGCAATGATGAGTCGATTGTCAATGTTAATGAAATTCTCAAGAGGCTGCTTATTGACGCGACCGACCATATTCCTGCGTTCAGACAGAGATTTGAAGATATGAGACCCTAATATACATAACGCCTGTGACCGATGAGATCTATCGAATTACTAGATACAGGAAAGTCCTCTTCAGCTGAGTAGTTGTGGGATGAGTTGCGGCAGCTGAAATCATTTCTTGGGAGGATTGAAAGCTCTTTGATCATCCTCAACCAATAGGATTCAATTCGACCCTTCGTCCGAACGGTTAGGGTGAACGAGATATTATTATTATTATTATTATTATTATTATTATTATTATTATTATTATTATTATTATTATTATTATTATTTTGGTAGAGACCCTCTTTTAGGCAAATACTGTTAAAAAGAATGGCAGAATTAAGCGAGTTTGATTTTTATATATTGTTTTTTTCTATTTTCCTTACAATTCGCTTCTCAGGCTCAGCGATGTTTCTGAGTAACTGACCAATATTCATATTGGGAATTTTCAAAATCATAAATGCTGAAGGTAATCTTTTATTGGAACAGGATATCAGGTCCAGTCAAGCAGGGGTCGTCGTCAGTGCTGGTATTAATACCAGCACTGACGACGACCCCTGCTTGACCTGGACCTGAGTATCCTGTTTCCAATAAAAGATTACCTGCAGCATTTATGATTTTTGAAAATTCCCAATATGAATACTGGTCAGTTACTCAGAAACATCGCTGAGCCTGAGAAGCGAATTGTATGGAAAATAGAAAAAACAATATATAAAATCAACTCGCTTAATTCTGCCATTCTTTTTAACAGAATAATATAATAATAATAATAATATTATTATTATTATTATTATTATCATTATTATTATATTATTATTATTATTATTATTATTATTATTATTATTATTATTATTATTATTATTAGGGTGACTTAGCAGTTAAACTGTGCAACAATTATTAAGAGAGGTTTGAGGAAAATAAGATGGAAGAAAGATACTATGAACGGAGGTACAGTAAAAGGAATGAAAGGGGGTGGGAGCGGTTGTTTGGTACAATGGCGATCTCTTGCTTCACTCGAAAGCTGTTCATTTCGTCCATGGTTCCATTACTCCCTGACATTTTGTTTAGGGTTAAACGTAACTTCCTGATAGATATAAAACACCTCGCGATGGATATGGATATAATTCAAACGACCCCGGTATCGCAGACTTAAAATTACGTATTGTTTGTTTCTTGTCTCTGAATTCTTTCTTGTACTTGGAGTTTCCCACCCCCCCTCTCCCCCAAAACCCCCACCCCCGGCTCTCTCTCCTCTCTCTCTATCTCTCTCTCTCTCTCTCTCTCTCTCTCTCTCTCTCTCTCTCTCTCTCTCTCTCTCTCTCTCTAACAAGAACGCGGAATGCCTTATTTTCTAACAGAATTAAAATGATGAATATTTTATTTCGTTTTCGTTAATATAAAACTCCGCAAAATGCCTCTTGATAAGAGAGAGACTGAAGACTTTTTGAAGCTAAATGAGAGAGAAAGGAAATTCATGGAGAGGAGAACTGTCTCCATAAATTAGGGCTGAAGACAGACGGATGACGGGAAAAGTCATCACAGGTGAAATGTGGAAATGAAATGGTGGAAATGCTAAGTGAAATGAGACATTTTTTCCTCATTTCTCTTTCTCGCGGGGTCACATTTACTGATAAATTTATGTTAAGCCCGTGCTTGTGTGTGTTTGTGTGTTTACGTAGATTTTTCCACGTATCTCTTCAATTGGTATTATCGTTGTTATTATTATATTAGGGTTACAGAGCGATATTATTATTGTTATTATTATGATTATTGTTATTAATATTATTATTATGCTGAAGTCAGAATACAAAAAGAAAAAAAAAAGAAAGATAACTTGTTAACGGGGTAATGGACTCTTCAGCTTCGTTCATGTGCCATTTATGGGATCAGAAAACGGCCCGCGCTCTTCTCAATGGCTGTTGTTCGAACCTATGAAACGAGATTCGGGGTTGTTGAACACACCCGGTCCTCTCTGCAGGTCGCGAGCTGAACTTTGTGTCCGATATTAGCGCCCTGCTACAGTCATGAGCGTTTGAGTTCGCGCCTAATTCGTTTCTGATTTCTTTCTTGTTTTTAGCGTTTTGCCCCTCTCTCTCTCTCTCTCTCTCTCTCTCTCTCTCTCTCTCACGAGAATGCAGAAGTAGCTGTTTTTACCCCAAAGTTATCTGTAGCTCCAATTTCTCGAAAAGTTGGTAGAATGTTTCAAAAATGTTTTTCCTCAAAAGTTCAACTTGTACTTTCATAAGTTTTTTTTTTTTTTACCTATTCACTTAGTAATTCATTAACTTACATTATTTATAACTGATCTCTTCTATGCAAACTTCCTCTTATCTAATGAAAACCATATTATTTGACAGTTTGAAGTTCAAATCTATATATATATATATATATATATATATATATATATATATATATATATATATACATATATATATATATATATATATATATATATATATATATATATATATATATATATATATATATATATATGTATGTATGTATGTATATTATGTGTGTGTGCGTTAAGCTACAAATGTCCTTTAATATCTAATTCCTCCTACCTCGGAATGAATATATTTTCGTATATGTTAACCGAAGGGGAATTTTTTAGTTGATAATAATTTCGTCCTCTCGTAGATTCGAACCAGCGCACAGAAGAGAAATCAGGACTGCAGTAACGGTACCGACTCGGCCAACAAGTGATGTGATAAAAATTCAAATACATATATATATATATATATATATATATATTATATATATATATTATATATATATATATATATATATATATGTTAGGAAACAATAAGAGTCCTTCTAGAAATAGCTAGGGGGGGAAAACTTAGTTAGGAAAACCACTGGTAGAATATATATAGTGAAAGTAGAGTGATGAAGGATCTACCAGAAGTAAAGGTAGAAAAAAGTGAGTAGATGTGTACAGCATAAGTCTTCTTTTATTAAGGGATTTGCCATTATAGCCAAACCATTAACAGATTTAACGAAGAAGGATGTAATTTATGAATGGAAGCCAGAACATGAAAGAGCTTTCCAAACACTCAAGGAAATGATGACAAGAAATCCAATTTTAGTGTATCCAGATTTCTCAAAAGAATTTTACTTAGCCTGCGATGCTTCTAGTACAGGTGTAGGTGCAGTTTTAATGCAACAAGGAAAACCAGAATGAGAGCAATATATTATGCAAGTAGAGTTTTGAATGCTGCAGAAAGAAATTATAGCACTACCGAACGAGAGTGCTTAGCTCTTTATTGGGGATTACGTAAGTTTAGGCATATATTGCCAGGACATAAAGTCAATGTGCTTACAGATCACAAACCTATTTGTGATCTATTTAAGAAAAGAGCATTCACAAATAATATGAAGTTTAACAGATGGTTCATAAGTGTATTAGAATTTGCCCCAGAATTTAGATATATCCCAGGAAGATATAACACTATTGCAGATGCTTTGTCAAGGTCGCAAGAAGAAAACGAGATACAAATCACAATTAATTCTTTCTGCTTTAGTTGTCAGATCATAGATCTAGATTTAGAAAGAGTTCAGATCGAACAGCAAAAAGATGCTAACATTAGAAAAATAGTGGGTAAATTAATGCAAAATGAGGATGATCAGTCTGAATTTCAGTTAATTAATGGAATTCTATATAAAATATCAGATGAACCGAATGCTTCTTCACGATTGTATGTACCTAACACACTAACCAAAGAAGTATTAGAACTAACACACTCTTACAAGTTGTCAGGACATCCTGGAATAAAGAAAACATGTAGAACAGTCACTAGAAAAACTATTTTTGGCCGAATTGCAATGAAGAAGCTAAAAGATTTGTTGAAAATTGTCATATCTGTAACGTACACAAGGGTAACGTTAATGTAAAAGCCCCTCTTGAGAAATATCCATCAGAATTAACTCCGTTTCAAGTAGTTTCAATGGATTTTGTAGGTCCATTTCCAAACACAACTAGAGGTAATCGTCAGATTTTAGTTTTCATAGATTACTTGACTAGAATATGTTGAGATCATTCCAGTCAGAAAACAGAGAAGCAACTACTGTAGCAGAAGCTCTGAAATCTAGAATAATTACTAGACATTCATGCCCTCAAACATTATTATCTGATAATGCAGGAGAATTTACTAGTGACATTTTGAAGAAATTGTGTGAGTTTTATGAAATTAACAAGTGTCAGGTTACAGCTTATAAACCAAGCTCTATTGGAGCAGTAGAGAGAACAAATCGTAAGATAAAGGATGTACTGAAAACTTTAGTAACTCCACAGACTGAAGATTGGGATTTTATTGCTTGAAGACGTACAGTTCACTATTAATACACTGTAAATGAATCTGTTGGGGAAAACCCCACACTTTCTGTTATATGGTTATCAGAAAAGAATGCCCAATACCTTATTAGACGAAGCATCCACCAGACATACTTATAATTACGAAGACTACGTTGCATGGAAAACAAGACGGACTTTCGAGACCGTAAAAGGCACATGGCTCGATTGAAGGAGTTACATCAAAAGTCTAGTAAGTATTACAATAAGCAATCAACAGTCCCAGCATTAAAAATAGGTCAACAAGTATATGTGCTTAATCACAATGTTGAAGGACCTAATGTTAAAGTAAGTCCTAAATTTCAAGGTCCATATAGAGTAATAGAAAGATTAAAGTTAAATAAATTTAAGCTAATGCATGAATCAACTTTAAGTGAAACTGTTGCACATTGGAACCATATTAAAATAGTACATTTCGACATTTGGTCAGAAGAACATTTAAAGAAAGAATTTTAAAGATTTAAAGAGTCAAGTAGTAAGGAAAACAGTAACGTAAATGATTCCCATACTTCATCAGCATTAGTGACTCCGAGATACAATTTAAGGAAAAGATAGGACCAAGTGCAACAGGTCAATAACATTGTTGTATAAGGTTTACTGCTTAGAATATATTTGCAGGAAATGGATTTCACTATGGCTCATGGTGAGCGATATCTGCATCTCCCTCTTGCAAATCAAGAAGGAAGCCATCCTAAAAGAACATGGTCATGTGAAGATGATACGACATAGCAGTTGTAACCATCAATATTACAACCATAGAAGAACAGCAACAAGAAGCTTAATAGTTTAATGGATAACATTGAAGGTCTCATGTCTAATAACCAGAACAATTCTATTTTATTTAAGCTTAGGGAAGATATTAGTCAAGTGTTACTCAAGAGGATTAACAAAAGATCATTATTACCGTTTATAGGCACAGCCTTATACACTTTGTTTGGTGTAGCTACTGATGGTGATGTAGATAAAGATAGGGCTAGAATAGAAAAATTAGAGTTATGGGCCGCGGAAAGAGGTACCATCATGACTAAGGTCATTGATGCAACTAATAACAAGAAACCAGGATTTGATTGTTAAACTAAAGGACTTTGTAAACAATATGGCTCAGAATATTACTACAGAGATAAATGACTTAAACAAGTCACAGTATGTAACTAAGTTATTATTTGAAACAGAAACCTTTTTGTTGAATCATAAGGAACTGCTAAATGCAGTAATGTTAGCCGCTAAAAACATTTATCACCATACTCATCAGTCCTAGTGAGTTGCACCTTGTAATTGAAAAATGTATGTTAGATCATCACTTCAACCGCTGGTGCAAGATGTTCTTACTTACTATAGCTTGATTAGTGTAAAAAGGGTTTCTGATCACATTATGTTGGTGATACCATTTAACAATAATGAAGTTAATAACTTAATTTCCATTTACCCTTTCCCAATGCTAGTAAACAACAAGTCAATTGTTTTGAACCAAGGCATAGTACATTTTGCATTGCAACAAAATTCCTTCTGTGTTGGTGAAACTAAGTGAAAAAGATTTTGATGATTGTATCATGCTGGAAACTAATGAGTTTGTTTGCAATATACAGGGTTTTTATCAGCCACTTAACAAGTTGTATTGCATTGATGATTTGATTAATGACAGAATGGTGAGAATAACTGTGAGTATATCCCTTACAGTCCTGATTTCAAAGCTCAAATTTTGTATGATGAAATGGTAGTGTTTTCACAGAATCAAGTAACAGCTAAGGTCACTTGTAGGAATAATCAATCTCAGGTAATATTTAACAACATAAAATCCTTTGTGACATCTTGTGAAGTAGTTATTTTGAATTATTTGTACTACAAGCCTACCATTTTTGCTTCTTATACCTTAAATTTATCTAGCCATATCAATAATTTTGATAATGTCAAGAATTTCAAATTATCCAAACTTGAGTTAGAGTCATTTGACAAACTTGAAGCAGCTAATCAATTTTTTCCATATGTACAAGACTGGACACTTCCCCTATCATGTCCATGATAAATATTGTTTTGTTAGCACTCACCATAGTTGCTTTCATATGTATTGTCAGAGTGTTAGTTGTTAACAAACTCAACACCATTAAGTCTTTACTGAAAAATTTGCCTTCAAGTAACTAATATACTAGCATTATTGTATATATATATATAACCATTTTTGATTTATTTTAACATTGTATTTTATTATGTATGATCATTTTTTTTTTTTTTTTTTTTTTTTTTTTTTTTTTTTATCATTTTAGGCATTGAGGTCACTGCCAGTAGGTGGCCGAGTGTTGTTAGGAAACAATAAGAGTCTGTCTAGAAATAGCTAGGGAAAACTTAGTTAGGAAAACCACTGGTAGAATATATATATAGTGAAAGTAGAGTGATGAAGGATCTACCAGAAGTAAAGGTAGAAAAAGGAGTAGATGTGTACAGCATAAGTCTGCACGAATAGCAGTTTCGTAAACCAAGACCAAACATTGGCACTTGTTTGGTAAAAACAGTAAGGTGCTAACCTCACCAGAAAAGTTGAACTTTGACTCCTTCAGTGGGTGGTTACCGTCGAGGGACGAAACCAATCAGACGAATCTAGAGGTGGCACGGAAGGAAGTAATGAAGGCCATTCATGAAGAAGTAGGAGGTGTCCTAAAGGACATTTGAGGAGGAGCCACCAGAAGAAGTAGTTAGGTCGAAACTTCATTTGAAGTGCCAGAGAAAAGTAGTCAAGAACCAGACCTTATATGGGAAGGCAGCGTTCCTTCTCACTCTGTTCCAAGTGTAGTGTAAAGTGTGTAAACTGTGTTTATTCCAATTATAAGAAATTTTATAGCTGAGGTGTTTAACTTGCCCAGTATCCCAAAGATATATAACCCCTGTTTTTAATATATAAAGTACCTCCTGAGAGACTTAGTGAAGAATAAATAAACTAAATGTTCCTACAAGAGAAGAAACTCAATCGTAACTAGTGATAGATGAAGGTTAGCCCATATGACAAATAACCTTTCAAACATTACTCATAACAACGAAAACAAAGAAGAAGAAGTGAGAGAATAAGAACTCGTAAGTACGCCACGCAACATAACGAAGAGAATTAAAAATAAAGACTAACACAACATAAGTAACACAACATAGATATATATATAGTAGATATATAATATATATATATATATATATTTATTATATATAATAATATATTAATTATAGAATCCGATGGGACAGAAAATAGAAAATAATGCTTGGTTATTTCAGATCGCCTTCATGCTTCGAAGGTATTCTTCAGCTATTTCTAAATGAACAGAAAAGTTAAAGTTCTATTACAAGCGTACATTTTAGAGTCAGCCTCTGTAGCCAGCCAGCAGCAGCGGGTGTAATGTCAGACACAGCAGAATATGTGAGGTCCATAAACCAGTTACACAAAGCCTCCGGATAAAAGGCAGCGCTGCTGTTTAAGCATTGTTGAGCAATTCTTTTGTTGTCCGCCATTTTTTGCGAAAATACTACCCAGAAGAAAGTAACGTGCATTTAGAGCTCTCTCTTTCCTCTTGTGATGCTGTTCCTTCTAACGATTTTATTTTATTATTATTATTATTATTATTATTATTATTATTATTATTATTATTATTATTATTATTTTATTAAAAGTAATGGCTACTTCAGCAGCATTATACTTGTAGAGATTCTTCTCTATTTTGCGAATAGCGGCTTTTTCCGTGCTACTTAAACAGGCTAGTAGAGCGCCTATAGAGGTCATGGCGCTCTACTAGCCTGTTTAAGTAGCACGGAAAAAGCCGCTATTCGCAAAATAGAGAAGAATCTCTACAAGTATAACGCAGCTGAAGTAGCCATTACTTTTAATAAAGTATACTGAGAGAGGGTCTGCTTCCTAAGTAAACTACTACTACTATTATTATTATTATTATTATTATTATTATTATTATTATTATTATTATTATTAATTATTATTATTATTATTATTCGGAAGTTGAACCCTATTCATATGGAACAAACCCACATGGTCCCAGTAACTTAGAGAAATCAAGCTTCCAAAGAATTTGGTGTTCATTACAAAGAAGTAAGAGGATTACGGTAAAGGGAAATACAGAATGAAGAGATCTCTCGTAAAAAAAAATTATAAAAAATTAATAAATTGACAAAAATGTATTGAAATGCAAGGGGAATGTATTGGGGTAGTAATGCATTGCATCTCTTCTTTTATTTGTCCTCCATACCCTTTCCTTTCTTCAATCTTATTTCGTGAGGAAATACTGCAAAAAGAAAATAAAAGAAAATAAAAGATTCCCAGGCCTCATGAGACGGAATGTCAATGCGACTAGCAACATCAAGTCTTCCTCTTTTCAAAGTCGAACCAAATCCTGATTCGAGAGCCAACCTTCGTAAGTTTTTCAATATCGACTAAGAGAGAGAGAGAGAGAAGAGAGAGAGAGAGAGAGAGAGAGAGAGAGAGAGAGAGAGAGAGAGGAGGGGGTGGGGGATGTTAGTGAGTGTATTTGCATCATGCATTTTATGGAGTTTTGGAAAATATGTATTTAATATCACGTTCTTGGTACCAAAAAAAGTTTTCCCTGTGAAACTTCATTTCCATTTCATGTTCGTTTTTCACACCCACGTATCATCTCTCCTCTGTCATAATAATAATAATAATATCAATGATAATGATAATAATAAAATTATTATTATTTTTTTTTTTTTTTTTTGCTCTATCACAGTCCTCCAATTCGACTGGGCGGTATTTATAGTGTGGGGTTCCGGGTGCATCCTGCCTCCTAAGGAGTCCATCACTTTTCTTACT
Organism: Macrobrachium nipponense; assembly: GCF_015104395.2. NCBI lineage: Eukaryota > Metazoa > Arthropoda > Malacostraca > Decapoda > Palaemonidae > Macrobrachium > Macrobrachium nipponense. Next base: position 7,023,251 of record NC_087211.1, on the reverse strand, counting down.
ATGTGCGCCGTTTCTAGGATAACACTCTTCTGCATGAGTCCTTGAGCTACTTCAGCCTCTAGTTTTTCTAGATTCCTTTTCAGGGATCTTGGGATCGTGCCTAGTGCTCCTATGATTATGGGTACGATTTCCACTGGCATATCCCATATCCTTCTTATTTCTATTTTCAGATCTTGATACTTATCCATTTTTTCGTCTCTCTTTCTCTTCAACTCTGGTGTCCCATGGTATTGCGACATCAATGAGTGATACTTTCTTCTTGATTTTGTCAATCAACGTCACGTCTGGTCTATTTGCACGTATTACCCTATCTGTTCTGATACCATAGTCAGAGGATCTTTGACTGATCGTTTTTATCACTCCTTCAGGTTGGTGTTCGTACCACTTATTACTGCAAGGTAGCTGATGCTTCTTGCACAGGCTCCAGTGGAGGGCTTTTGCTACTGAATCATGCCTCTTTTTGTACTGGTTCTATGCAAGTGCCGGACATTCGCTTGCTATGTGGTTTATGGTTTCGTTTTTCGTATTGCACTTCCTACATATGGGAGAGATGATATTTCCGCCTATCGTTCTTTGAACATATCTGGTTCTTAGGGCCTGATCTTGTGCCGCTGTTATCATTCCTTCAGTTTCCTTCTTTAGCTCTCCCCTCTGTAGCCATTGCCAGGTGTCATCGCTGGCTAGTTCTTTAGTCTGTCTCATGTATTGTCCGTGCATTGGTTTGTTGTGCCAGTCCTCTGTTCTGCTTATCATTCTCCTGTCTTTTGTACATTTCTGGGTCTTCGTCTACTTTTATTAGTCCTTCTTCCCATGCACTCTTGAGCCACTCGTGTTCACTGGTTTTCAGATATTGTCCCAGTGCTCTGTTCTCGATGTTGACGCAGTCCTCTACTTAGTAGTCTCTCCCTCCTTCCTTTCGTGTTATGTCTAGTCTTCCGTATTTGCTCTTGGGTGTAGTGCTTTGTGTATTGTCATATGTTTCCTGGTTTTCTGATCTATGCTGTGGAGATCTGCCTTCGTCCATTCCACTATTCCTGCGCTGTATTTGATTACTGGCACTGCCCATGTGTTTATGGCTTTTATCATATTTCCGGCGTTGAGTTTTGACTTGAGTATCGCCTTGAGTCTCTGCATATATTCTTTCCTGATCGTGTCCTTCATCTCTTGGTGTTAACAGATATTATTATTATTATTATTATTATTATTATTATTATTATTATTATTATTATTATTATTATTATTATTATTATTATTATTATTATTATATTTCAGCATAAAAACTGGAAACTATAATAAATAATTGTTGGTGGTGAAAATGTAAATCATCTTCGGTCATATTAGTCTTACCTTATATATAATAAACACTTCATTTGCATTGTCAGGTTCGTAAGCTGTTCATATCTGTTAACTCTAATAAATTCTCACCAAAATTTGACTCAAACTAAACTTATTTAAGTCCATAAAGCGTTTAAGCAACATTTATTGAATACCATACAAAACACGAATACACTATTCCGGTGCCGTTGTCAGAAGAAAGACTTTTCTTCCCCTTTGCTCTGAGCAATAAAAGGATCAAGCCTTCTATGAATAGAGAGGTTCTATGTTTTTCTCATCGCATCTCTCATCAGATTAAAGACATATATTCGGCAATTGGCTGGGAGGATAAGTTAATAAAAGGATTAAGGCTTCTATGAATAGCAAGTGACAGGACTGAGAAAACTCAGGTAGTCGAGATATCGTATTCTCCAGGAGCTGGATCGCTTCCAACTTTTGTTGCTGTGAAAATATTTCCGGATCGAAATAAAAATAAACAGACCAGTTTGTATATCTACATTTTCCTTCAAAAGGCTCCGCAAGGGCGTTAGCGCCGTCAGTACACCTCATGCGCTGCGCTGTAGGCAATACTTGAGGTATCGCCAGTCTCTCGGCACATATATATATATATATATCATATATATATATATATATCTATATATATATATATATATATATATATATATATAGAGAGAGAGAGAGAGAGAGAGAGAGAGAAGAGAGAGAGAGAGAGAGAGCAACCACAGGATAACTGAATATTTACTTCATAAATACATATTGCAAATTTGATGAATGACTAGTAAAACAAGAGAGAGAGAGAGAGAGAGAGAGAGAGAGAGAGAGAGAGAGAGAGAGAGAGAGAGATCTTCCCAACGCCTCTGATATTGAGAGCTAACGAGTTTAGCACCAATCCAACAGCCACAATAACCAGGTTCGGCAAAAGCGCTACTGGCTCTTACCTGAGCTTAATTGAATCACTTGAGCTACGAAACAATTAGCACTGACCACTGACTGGATTCTGCGTTGCCCCTTGAACGGTTCTTTCTTTGGATATTGTTTTTGGAATGCTTGTTTCGTTCTGTATCAGAGGACGCTCTCTCTCTCTCTCTCTACATTCACGGTTATTTTTTAGAAATGGCTTGTTTGCATGCAAGTATATCTGTTAATTTAGAATACTGGTTTTTTCAGCATCAAGGTTTCTCTCTCTCTCTCTCTCTCTCTCTCTCTCTCTCTCTGTCTTTACCCAAATGAAAAGGGTTAAAAAACTTCAAAACTTTGCCGCCCGAGTGGCTGTTGGTAATGTAAAAAAACATGACCACATATCCCCTTACCTCAAAAAATTAGAATGTTTAAAGATAAAAGACAAATAAACCATAGATGTCTGTAATCTAGTATTCAAAACAACACGAAAAATAACAGCTGAATGGTTATATAATTTTCCAACAGTACACCCAGTTCCTACTCGACAGCAGGAAAATCTGTATGTAGAAAGGGCGAAAACAGAGATAGGCTCCCGCCAGTTTTGTATTCGAGGCCCAGCATTATACAATAAAGTACCTGGCACAATTAAACAAAAATCCTCTCTCGCTGCTTTTAATGTACACCTAGAGAAACTAATTTTAAATGGTTCCCATTAGTGTAAGTTTTATTGAATATTATGTTTAATTGTCATATTAAAAGTGCCTTTGAAGGCACTACTGTACTTTTATAGATATTGGAATTAGTTTAGATAATACTTATGGATAAGATGGCTTTTATTTACAAATTAAGATATCCTTAGTCCTTTATACTCTACTATGCTTATTTGTTTTACTTTGTGTTATTTTAATAATATTTGCTCATGACTTGTTTTTAACACAACTTATGTGGTCTATGACAATGTATTTTAATATTCAAGAAGAATACTTTTTACTCATTGCATTTTAAGTAAATACTTTCTGATTTTATGATACTCTTTTATTATTGAAGTATTTTATTAGTTACTGAAGTTTTAGTCGATTTGTTAAATCTTAAACAAACTTTTGTATATCTAAAATAACTGATATTTTAACTATTTGTAAGATGATTTTACTAATAGTTGTTTTATATTTTATAAATACCCAAAGTAAATATTGGAAATAAAAAAATTATTAGTATAATTATTTTTATTATTATTATTATTAATTAATTATTATTATTATTATTATTTTTTTTTTTTTTTTTTTTTTTTTTGCTCTATCACTGTCCTCCAATTCGACTGGGTGGTATTTACAGTGTGGGGTTCCGGGTTGCATCCTGCCTCCTTAGGAGTCCATCACTCTCCTTACTATGTGTGCCGTTTCTAGGATCACACTCTTCTGCATGAGTCCTGGAGCTACTTCAGCCTCTAGTTTTTCTAGATTCATTTTCAGGGATCTTGGGATCGTGCCTAGTGCTCCTATGATTATGGGTACGATTTCCACTGGCATATCCCATATCCTCCTTATTTCTATTTTCAGATCTTGATACTTATCCATTTTTTCCCTCTCTTTCTCTTCAACTCTGGTGTCCCATGGTATTGCGACATCAATGAGTGATACTTTCTTCTTGACTTTGTCAATCAACGTCACGTCTGGTCTGTTTGCACGTATCACCCTATCCGTCCTGATACCATAGTCCCAGAGATTTTTACCTGATCGTTTTCTATCACTCCCTCAGGTTGGTGCTCGTACCACTTATTACTGCAAGGTAGCTGATGTTTCTTGCACAGGCTCCAGTGGAGGGCTTTTGCCACTGAATCATGCCTCTTTTTGTACTGGTTCTGTGCAAGTGCCGGGCATTCGCTTGCTATGTGGTTTATGGTTTCATTTTTCGTATTGCACTTCCTACATATGGGAGAGATGTTATTTCCGTCTATCGTTCTTTGAACATATCTGGTTCTTAGGGCCTGATCTTGTGCCGCTGTTATCATTCCTTCAGTTTCCTTCTTTAGCTCTCCCCCCTGTAGCCATTGCCATGTGTCATCGCTGGCTAGTTCTTTAGTCTGTCTCATGTATTGTCCCTGCATTGGTTTATTGTGCCAGTCCTCTGTTCTGTCTGTCATTCTCCTGTCTGTATATTTCTGGGTCTTCGTCTACTTTTATTAGTCCTTCTTCCCATGCACTCTTTAGCCACTCGTCTTCACTGGTTTTCAGATATTTCCCCAGTGCTCTGTTTTCGATGTTGACGCAGTCCTCTATACTTAGTAGTCCTCTCCCTCCTTTCTTTCGTGTTATGTATAGTAGTCGTCCCGTATTTGCTCTTGGGTGTAGTGCTTTGTGTATTGTCATATGTGTCCTGGTTTTCTGATCTATGCTGCGGAGTTCTGCCTTCGTCCATTCCACTATTCCTGCGCTGTATCTGATTACTGGCACTGCCCATGTGTTTATGGCTTTTATCATATTACCGGCGTTGAGTTTTGACTTGAGTATCGCCTTGAGTCTCTGCATATATTCTTACCTGATCGTGTCCTTCATCTCTTGGTGTTTTACATCCCCTCCTTCCATTATTCCCAGGTATTTGTATCCTGTCTCATCTATGTGTTTGATGTTGCTCCCATCTGGTAGCTTTATCCCTCCAGTTCTCGTTACTTTGCCTTTTTGTATGTTGACTAAGGCGCATTTTTCTATTCCAAACTCCATCCTGATGTCCCCAGATACAATCCTTACAGTCTGGATTAGGGTATCTATTTCCTTGATGCTCTTACCATACAGCTTGATGTCGTCCATGAACATCAGATGGTTGATTCTGTTGCCTCTTTTCTTGAGTTGGTACCTGGCATCCATCTTCTCTTGTACTTTTGTCATGGGAATCATGGCTACTACGAAGAGTAGTGGGGACAGTGAGTCGCCCTGGAAGATCCCTCTCCTGATATTAACCTCTGCTAGTCTTATTCCAGAGCTTGTAAGTATTGTATTCCAGTTGTGCATTGTATTTTTGAGGAAGCTGATGGTGTTTTCCTCTGCCCCATATATTTTCAGGCATTCTATTAGCCATGTGTGTGGTATCATGTCGAAGGCTTTCTTATAGTCTATCCATGCCATGCTTAGGTTGGTTTTCCTTCTCCTACTGTTCTTCATTACCATTTTGTCTAGGCAGGTGATAGGCCTGTAGTTACTCTTGTCTTTTTGTACTAAGGATGTTCTTCCTGTGGTCATGCATGGTGATTTGAGATACAATGCTGGAGTTGTTCTGCTATTCGTGGGTGTAGGTGGGCCTTGAAGTTTTTGAGCCAGTATCCATGGACTTCATCGGGACCTGGGGCTTTCCAGTTTGGCATTTTCTTTAGTTGGTGTCTGACTGTGTCTGTCGTGATCTCTGTGAATCTTTGTTTTATTCTCCCTGTTTCTTCTTCCTTGACTTCCTGGAGCCATGTTGCATGTTTGTGGTGTGATACCGGATTGCTCCATATGTTTTCCCAGAGTCTCTTACTTGGTTCGGCTTCAGGAATTTCTGGTGGCTGTCTTCCCCTCTTAGTTGGCTGTATAGTCTTTTCTGGTTGGTTCCGATAGTTTGTTCTGTTGGTATCCCTTATTCCTGTTCATGTACCTTTGTATCTTATGTGCTTTGGCCTTAAGCCTCTGTTTTACATCTTCTATTGTGTTGTTTAGTCCCCTCCTCGCCCCCCCCTGTACTTTGTATTTCTCGTTGAGTCCTCCCTTGTTTTCTTGCTTCTTAGCCTTTTTTCTGCCATCTCTTTCAGTTTACTCAAGTCAAATCTCATCACCATGATTTGCTTTTCCAAGGAGGTTGCTGTTTTGGTTTCTGTTGGGTTGGTTGTGCTGGTGGTGTTGGTGTTCGAATCCCCATCAGTTCTGCTACTAATCTTGCTCCTGCATATGTCAAGTTATTTGTTTCTGTGATACTGGTGGTGTGTATTATGCCCATTATTTCATTGACCTCACTTGTTTTTCTCCCTTAATTTCTTGGTGTTGTAGGCTTTCATGGAGGGGATCTTTGTTCTCTCTGTATCTGGCTCCATCCATTGTCTCATCCTCCCTGTCGTCTTCTGTGGCATCGTCTCTCAGTTCGTCTTCGTGTAATTCGTTGTCGTGTGACATTTCCCATTCCAGTTCTTCTCTTTCTGTTGGGGAGAGCCAGTTCTTTTTCTTTATGTTCCTTACTTGGTCTGCCAGCCTCTGCTCTGTTTGGGGGGTGTTATTCCTCTCATTCCAGATGTTGACCAATCTTCTTCTATATCCTCTCTCCGTCGGGTTGTTCTTCTGATGTAGCATCTCCATATTTCCTTATTTTCTTCTCTTGTCATTTCTTCCTTTTTTTCTTCTGTAGCTGCCCAATCTCAGTCTGTTGATTACTGTCGTGGTGATCAGTTGCTGGCTGACGACCTTCAAGTACCTGACCGTCTTCCCCTTCAATTGGGTTGAATACCTGGTTGCCGGACGAAGCTCCTCTGTTGCCAGAGGTTCCATTTACGTCGTTCTCGTTTATTCCTTCATTTTTTTCCATCATTGCTGAGTTTTTGCTATTTAACCCATAGCTGGACCCTACCCCATCAGGATAGTACTTATTTACAGCTGAGTAGACTGAGGAAATTATGGTAAAGATCCTTTCCCAAGGAATCAACGCCGAGGAGAGCGGTCACCCATCCAACGACTGACCAGCCCCAATGTTGCTTAACTTGACTTAAGTCCATTGACGACCTAACCCACTCCTCCACGGCACCATTATTATTATTATTATTATTATTATTATTATTATTATTATTATTATTATTATTTCTCTCTCTCTCTCTCTCTCTCTCTATCTCTACTCTTCTCTTCTATCTCTCTCTCTCTCTCTCTCTCTTTCCATTCACGGTTTATTCTTTAGATATAAACTGTATCTGTCAATTTAAATTACTGTTTTTCTTTAGTATCAATCTCTCTCTCTCTCTCTCTCTCTCTCTCTCTCTCTGTCTGTCTGTCGTCTGTCTGTCTCTCTCTCTCTCTCTCTCTCTCTCTCTCTCTCTCTCTCCATTCACTGTTTATTCTTTAGAAATAAATTGTGTCTGTCAATTTTAAATACTGTTTTTCTCTTTCCATTCATTGGCGCCCCCATGATGGAGTGCTGAACCTCCACAGCAGAGAAACATCATCTGTTTCTAAGTCAGTCGACGATAAAGTCGAAGGACTCCCGTTTTACTGCCCAGTTTATTGCAGCTTCACGACTTCACAGTGGAGCTCATTCAAAACTGAGATTAACAGCAATAAAAAAGGGATGTAGGTTTATATTTTATGCATATATATATATATATATATATATATATATATATATTATATATATATATGTATGTATATATATAATATATATGGCTTGGAAATTATGCCTGTCGAAACCGGTCAGGAAATATACCCTGTCGCTTATTTATCACAAATACCCTGTGGATATTTGTGATAAATGAATCACGTGCTAAAGTGATTATAATCATATATATATATATATATATATATATATATATATATATATATATATATATATATATACATATATATATATATATATATATATATATATATATATATATATATATATATATATATATATATATATATATAAACATACATACATATATATATACATGTACATACATATAATATTTAGAGAGAGAGAGAGAGAGGGGGGGGGAGGGGTTGCCAGCTGGGGTGAACTCCAGTAAATAATTAATTCTAGTTATGCGAACACTTTTCAT
>NC_087211.1:6997752-7010252 GCF_015104395.2 Macrobrachium nipponense | reverse complement strand
CCTAGCCATAGCTCACATAAAACAGCTCAATATATATGAAACACATTGGCCGGCTTAAAAAAAAATATAAGTAACTGCACGTCTCTGGCATTATAAAGTAATGTCTATCACGCTTCATCCCCAATAACACTTGGGCGTATAAATTTTCTCATTTTGGACTTCTTGAATATCCCTCTTTGTCTGCAACCTCCTGCACAGACTGTAGCAAGCTGTAGGAAGGCGGAATGTCTCCCTGTGGAAAATGTAACAGCTTCTGTAGACCCAAAAGCGCTGTAGAACTCTGTAGACTCGTAAAAACTCTCGTAAGTACCCTGGACAAACGACAGCAACATCTCTGCACGGCTGGTGGTCGTCTTGCTAGAGTGTCGGGGAACGACGATTGTGGTGTGTTTAAGTATGTCAGTCAAGTCATCGGTCAATCAAAAAAGAAATTAACCCCAGACATACTACTTCTATCAATAATGACCACCACAAAAATTCCCAAAAGTACTAACTGAACGTCTCCCAATTAACTCCATTAAAATGACCACTAAATCATAAGTCATTATCACAACTCGCAAAGAAAAAACGTTAAGTTCTCTAACTCAATTCTCCAAACTCATACACCAGCATTCACAATCCAAAACTCACAGCACCTCCACGGACTTCTGCACTCACATTTCAAACTCAAAAGTTCTCACAAGTAAAAAAAAAGAAAAAAGTAAGGAGCCCAAGAAAAAAAAATCACGTATCAAGCCCAGACCCAAAAATCAAAAATGTTCTCTCAAGCTCTGATATTTCAACAACCGACAAAATCAGTAAAAACTCTTCAATGTTTAACAGCAAAAACCCCTCACTGCTCACATAATTAACTGCAATGAGACTTAATGTCAAACGCCCATTTCATGCAACTCACAAAGCCCAACAAATTACATCTCCCGTCACAAAAGAAATGCTATTTAAAGCTCAATCCCCAGTTACATCTCTCATTGGAAAAGGAAAAAAAAGAAAAATAAAAAAAATAACAAGAAGTGAACTTCCCCCATCACAAAGCACATAATATATGCATGATATACATAACCCCGCGTTTTCCCCAACAAATGCAATGTGCATAATAACGGAATTTTCGACATCGAAACTTTTCAAGCGACTGGACAAGGCAACTCCTACACTTGCACTTTCATGAAATGTTATGGTCAACATTTCCAGATATTGCAAAAAACTCTGAGCAATCACCACTAGAGGAAAAGAGTCAGCACACCGGACTCATCACAGTACTTCAGCAAAAAATCCACCTGTGGACACGTGTGCTCGAACTGCAGCATAAAAAATGTCTAGTCAGACTCACAACTTCAGAAATCCATGATTCTCAAAAAAAAGATTCTATACTGAAATCACGTAAGCACATTTCACTAAATTATCTCCAAGATATGACTTAGCTGCTCAAAATTTGTCTCGAAGACATATCACCTATCCGGGATAAAAAAAAACTACGTTAAACTCGTAATTCAGCAATTATATGCCTCCAAAAATAACATCTCCATAGGACCACAATGCAGTAATGCCACTCTCCTCCAATTAGTCACGAAACCAAAAAGAAAGAACCACAGAACTCTTCTCTTGGCTCGAAAAACTCCCAGAAAAAAAAGTCATAACCACAAAAAAGGTCACCCACTAAAGCTTAATGCCACCGTCCATATATATATATATATATATATATATATAATATATATAATATATATATATATATATATATTATATATAATATATATATATATATATATATATATCTATATATAAATATATCACCATATTAATAATAACACCACTCCGGTGATAAAAATATTTCCTCCATTTAGTTAATAACCACACCACCATATTCCCTCTAATTTCACCAATAACCACATGTTAATAAAACCACCACTCCAGCAATAAAAAATATTCAACTCTGTTTTAGCAAATAAAAAATACTTACCTTTATTTCACCAATAACTCCATGTGGAATAAAACGAGTCTCCAAAAAGAATATTAAATCTCCAAGCAGGATAATAAAAAAAGTAACTCCATCTCCCCCCCAAAAAAAAAAAAATGCACTCAAAGCACCCAGCTGACACATTCAAAAAAATATTGCCACATATCTCTCAAAAAGGTGTCTCCATTTGCAACAAACATGGCTGCAAAATAATTGAACTATACATAGCTCTCACCACCATAGGCAAATATCAAATGGCCAAAATATTATATCTCCAATATATTATATCTCAAGTTATATCTCCAAAATAATATACCTCCAATTCTCCAGAGAATAATTCAATGTTATAGTAAAAAACTATAAACTCTCTGCTTAGCATAACTGCTGAAAAAAGCTAAAACCTTTGCAAATAAAATTTGTCCAGGAAATTCTAGAAAAAATCACCAATGTGCCACAACTCATTATAACAAAACTCCAAATTCAAAATGTCTAAGCAAGGACTTCTCCATATGCACTACGACATAGGCCACTAGAAAACTTAACCAAGTTTCCTATCTCTGGCAAAGTTGCCACAAATACAACAAAGGTATTGTGCAAGAAAACCCACAACTTCTGGAACATAAATATCCAGAGAAAAAAAAATGTAGTGCCATTACGTATGCATTCAAAAAAAAAAAAAAAAAAAATGCAAAAATTCTCCCATATATCTCTCTGCAGCATCAAACAGCTGAAATTATAAACACATCACATTCCCTAACAATGACTCTAAGTAACGAATTGAGATTAAAAAATTCACACAAGCTTGAGAGAAAAAATAAATTCAAATTCACCCATGATAAAAAAAACTTGTGTCAGTGATGGCTAACTTCCAAAAAAGGAAAAAAGAAAAATCAATGGGACTGTTAACTATCCCCGTGACTCACGTAGATGTCAAGCAATTATCTGCTGATCTCATAAAAAAAAGAAAAAAATATGAGTCGTTAGTACCTCCCAAATAAAAAAAAAACACCACCCTTGATAGCATTACAACACCCACATTAGTATATATAAAAAAAATCACCAGTATTAGAAGTATCATTATCAGCAGTATCACCAAAATTGCTATCATCAAAATCACCAGTATTAGTATAAAAAAACATCACCAATGTTAAGGCTTGCCCATTCACCAAAAATTCAGCACAAAATTCACCAAAAGTTCAGCACAAAATTCACCAGAAGTTCAGCAAAATTCAGCACAGATTCACCAAAAATTCAGCCAGATTCATCACCCATGAACTACTGACATATTCTCCAAAGTCACAGAAACTCAATAAATAATTAACCACAAGACTTCTCCTTTAATTCATTGTAATAATTCTCCATAATATAATTATCTGTAATAATTATAAAATAATCTCCCATGAAATATCTCAAATCTCTCGTAAAATATGTCTCACGTAATGATAATTCTACTTAAGTACCTTCCCGTAAAATATCTCAAGTAATAATAATAATAATAATTCTCCAGTACAATATCTCGAGTAAGGGCATTAAAATTGCCAATCCCCCAGTATACACCACCTGACAACACCAGTCAGCAATCATCAGTCAGCACCACCGGGCATCAGCAACTGACAACATCAGTCATCACCACTCAGCACCACTTAGCACCATTTTAAAGTGATCTCTCCAACACAAATCAAATCTCTATTTAAAAAAAATTAATCACTGTGTCCCCATTATAATTGTGTCTTCCAAAGCATAAGGAAAACTTACACCACATATATATGCACTTCATTTCCTTCTCTCTTCACTCAAGAGAAAGAAAATCTCTTTCTAACAAAAACCCTACGGGCATCTCACATCATCAACCAATCATTATCAGCTGATGTCCTGTGGCATTCGAAATTTCCTTGTTCAAGGGCAAACTCATCCCCGATGCCCCGACACAAAGAAAAAAAAAGGAGTTCGCCCCCACTAAAAAAAAAGAACTTCACCCTCCTCTAAGTGTTAGAACACCCCCCATAAACAGTGTTTGAGTACCCCCGAGGCAGACCGCTACTACCCTCCCCTTGCAATACCCGTCTGGGTCGGTTAGCAGAAATTACGCTGACCGCGTAAGAATGAGTGGGCGCTCCTTGTCTCCAAGCAAAAAATGCAATTCAAGCACAGTTTCGCATGTCTGAAAACCTTTCATACACACACATACACTAAACAAAGACGAATGCATCTCTTCTAAACACGTGCCAATTAAAAAAAAAACACGTCACTTCCTGCTACTCCTATAGGAAAAAAAATGTGGTATCCTAAACCAATCCCACAACTCACAAAATGATCCCCCCCAAAAAAACCCAGGACTCAAAAAAAAAAAAACACTTTTTAACACTCACCCCTTCACAACGGAAGAAAACCCTGAATCTGGTCAATTATGAACACGCTAACACACACACGCAGACGTCTCGGGAATGCACTCACAAGATCTCAGCTCTAACTGGCTGTGCCCAACTCCTCGAGGCATCTCGCTCTGGGTAAAATGAAATTTTTAAATCACAGAATTTTCCAAGTCAACCTCTTTGGCTTCAAAAGAAGCCAATCAGGATGTGAAACATTTTGTGCAATTTTTCATAACTTGTTTCCCTGGTCAGGTTGATCTGAAATGAATTTATTTATTTATATATTGTAACGGTCCTTTTCCTCCGTTACTAAAAATTAAATAACTTTCTTACAAAACTCTGTTCACAACAAGAAACTAAGTCCACAATCAGTGGAATAGCTCTCAAATATTATCAAAGTGCAAAAATTAATTCATGGGGGAAAACGAAACACCACAAAAATACTTAAATTTAATACAAAAATATCTAGACAGAAGTTACTCCTGAACCTCGGAATACATATATTATTGAAAACCAATCACCCAGAATTATTTATGAAACAACACACTTACCCAATTAAGATAGGAAAAAGCAAAGATACATCCACAAAGAGAAGGGGGTTCAGACAGGAGAAGGCATACGGAAAGCAAGAATAACCTATCAAATACAAACTAAACCCTAGCGGTGGTTTCCCTCCTCTTAAATACTGGAGCTGTGGCCGTGATCTCCTTAATTATATATAGGTATTTCTGTCCTCCGTAACACTGGAGTTATGGCCGTGATCTTTATAATTACTTATATGCCTCTGCGTCCAGAGACAAAAGTGAAGTGACAAAGTGATATTCCACAGGATTCACACATCAGCGATCCTACGTCCTCGAGGATGATCCTCCAAAAAACCCGGGACGTCCAAATCAAACCAGAGCCAAGGGCATCACAAAGATCGCCTGAACATTCCAAAAATATTAATCACTTATACCTTGGCTAAGTGAGAGCCCCTCGACATTTACTGAGCCGAAGGTGAGGCAGGATGAAGCGTAAATCCTTCAAGAATAATCATAAATCCAAGTAGGCGATACGTAGCAAATCCAAGTCACCAGGAGTAATAAGGCCCAGAGATCAACTGACTCCTTCAGTCCAAACAATCTCCGACACAGCCACGGTGACAGCACCCCTCGCTCACAAATATATGGAAAGACAGAATGGTCATTAGTGGCAATTACCAAGCAAGACAAACCACCGGGGAGGAGGAAAACAAACTAAATGGATAACAATAAAATTCATATACATAACAAAAACCAGAATAATAAAATAGCTAAGAATAAAATATCACAACAAAGTGACACCTCCTCTCCCAAAAGAAAAAAAAATATATATTTTTTTTACAGTAAATAACATAGTATACTTAAAAAAAAAAAAAAAAAAAAAAAACTAAATAGTCATTAAAAAGACCCACAAGCCAAACACAAGGTTTTATACAACCCTGCAAAGAAAAAACAAAGGTATGAATGTAAAATAATAAACTTACAAAACCTGATATCCAACAGGAGGGGTGGCAAAGGAACAAGGATGCAGCTCACAATGGCATCAAAATTAACAAAATATCATTAATATAATGGAAAATCTACAACACAGAAAACCTCAAAAACCATCGCCAAACACATTGTTAACCCAAGAGCTTCAAAACTCTCACACACGTATATTATTAAGAGCTACACTGCTCTAATCCGGATTCCATAGAACTGTTCATAGGCCATAATTTATTTACACACACTCAACGTTGTTTCACTTTGTTTCAAATCGCTCATTGCAACAATGTTCAGCGAACAATAGTCCTGTCTATATCAAAGTGACAACACTATTTCACTATAAAAGTGTCCTACCGAATACATATACTAACACTGGACAACACAGAGAAGACCAACACAGTTTTCCCCTGCGCAATCCCAACACACAATTTCGTGAAGCGTAATTATGCCTGAAAACCAAGAATGCCCGGATTTAGTAGCTGTTCCGCTTAACAATGTAGATTGCCTCCGATTTTAATATCCTAATTCCCCAATTCACCAAATAACACCTCACCGTATTATACCATGCGCCTAAGACCAACAAATACCAACATCATTGTATCCAACATCATTGTCATGTACCACACTTTTCAGTAACAATTTTTACGATATTACACATTTGTATCCTATAACACTCAATTCCATCATGCATTATAAGCACTTCAACCTTCATTAAAATAAACATTGCCACAAAATATGAACACCGATTAGCACTTTCTATCTTCACCTATGGCCTTAATTAGACTATTCTTAATTTTATAACCCTAGGCATTTACAGAACTCCTGTAAAGGAAAATAGAATTAATACACATATGTTACACTCTCCTCTACTTTTACAATACAAACCTAAGCACCTACTTCAACAGTACACACACCGTAACCAGAACGATACAGATACCTACCTTAATATCCGCATAGCCCTCTGCAAGAATCCTTCCCTACTCAACGCTGCGAGAGAGAGCATCGGCCACAACGTTGTCTTTTCACGGTACATGAGTGAATTCTAGATTCCATTCCTGCAACATGAGGCTCCAACGCATCAGACGTTGGTTTTTATTTTTGTATCTGTTGATGAAGGTCAAAGGGTTATGGTCAGTCATAATCTTTATAGGAGTTCCTGTGGAAGAAAGATAGATGGAAAAATTATTAATAGCCAGAATGAGTGCGAGTGTCTCCTTCTCGACCGTCGAATACTTTCGTTGAGCAGAATTCAATTTCTTCGAAAAGAACGCAACCGGGTGAGAAACGCCTTGTTCGTCGTTCTGTATAGACCGCTCCGACACCGACATCACTTGCTCAGTGGCAAGCGAAAAAGGCAGGTCGAAATCCGGAGCCCTTAAAACGGGGAAAGGGCGGAAACTAAGAAGGCACACCTTGTTTTAAACACTCAAATGCCCTTTGCGTTTCAGGAGTCCAATTAAAAGGAACAGTTTTCTTCAACAAATTAGTGAGCGATCAGCGATGTCAGAAAAATTCCTTACAAATTTACGATAATAACCAACTAGACCAGGAATTTTCTGACATCCTTTCGACACTTTGGAATGGAAATGTTCTCAATGGCTTCTACATATGCTTGTTTAGGCGCCACCTTACCGTCACCAACCTCATGACCTAAATAGCTTACCTTCGCTTTGGCAAATTCACTTTTTTTCAAATTAATTACCAATCCGGCCGGCCTTTTTTTTAAGACCTCAAATAAAGCCCTAATACGCTTTAGATGAGTTTCCCAGTCATCGCTATAAATTACGATATCATCAATATACACAACGCAACCTTCCAAACCATAAACCAGTGTGTTCATTAAACGTTGAAACGTAGCCGCAGCGTTCTTCATGCCGAACGGCATTACACGGCATTGAAATAACCCTTGTGGAGTCACAAAAGCAGACAAGGCCCTGGCTCGTTTTGATAAAGGAACTTGCCAATACCCTTTTAGCAAGTCAAATTTACTAATAAACTTTGATTTTCCATGCGATCAATACAATCCTCAATACGAGGCAAGGGATAACAATCGGTCTGGCGGACTTCATTAACTTTCCTATAGTCAAAACACAAACGAAAATCACCATCAGGTTTTTTCACTAACACTACCGGAGAGGACCATATGGGCTTTTACTGGGCTCTATTAAACCATGCTTTAACATATAGTCAACTTCTTTGGCTACTACCTTAGTTTTTAAAGGGGTTTAACCTATAAGGGGACTGCTTTATTGGTGTGGCATTCCCAACGTCCACGTCATGTTCCAAAAATAGACGTACGACCCGGTACCTCTGAAAACAAATTCTTTGTAACCCATAACCAATTTTCTTAAAGACCTTCGTTTCTCGCTACTGAGATGAGAGACCAAACCATCAAATTTCTCCAAATAATTCTTATTACTCGACATGCAAATTTCATTATCACAATTATCATCTGAAAAGGAATAAAGATTATTATTATTTGAAACATCGTCCGTAATAGTGGCTATTGGAATAACATTCTCTCTTCCCTTATATGATTTTAACTGTTCACATGACACAATTGGAACAAAGGGCTTCCTTCGTTTCCGGAGCTTTCAACCAAACAATTTAACCTCACTAACTTTCTTCAAAATTTTCCATGGTCCAGAGAAGGAAGCTTTCAAAGAATTACCCGGCAACGGCAAAAGTACCAAAACCCTATCGCCTACTGCGAAATTACGCACTTTAGCCTTTCTATCAAAAAAAAAGTATTTCATCCTTTTTTTGACTACACAATAAATTTTCTCGGGAAAATTCCAAGCCTTCGACAATTTGTCACCCAAGTTTGTCACATAATCCAACAACTGATGTCGGGGATGTCACCTTCCCACGATTCCCTTACCACATCAATAGGACCACGCACACAATGTCCAAAGACCAAATCAAAAGGTGACAAACCTAGGGGACTGACTTGGAGCTGACCGAAAAGCAAATAATAAATAAGGCAATTCCTTGTCCAGTCGGATCCATGAGTTAAACAATATTTCTTTATCACTGACTTCAGGGTCTGATGGAATCTCTCAAGGGCACCCTGACTTTCTGGATGATATGGGGAAGAAGTCACATGTCTAATGCCCAATTCATTCATCTTACCTTTGAAATATTTACTAACAAAATTAGTCCCACAGTCTGACTGAACGACCTTTGGGGCGATCCCAAAACCTAGTAAAAAAGTTGGTTAGTACTTCTACAATTTTTTCACTCTTAATTGTACGGAGGGGAATAGCTTCAGGATAACGAGACATTTTATCCATTATAGTGAAAATATACTCATTCCCACTACGAGTCCTCGGTAACGGACCAACAACATCGATAATTACCTCTTTGAAAGGCTCGGAAACCACAGGGATGGGGCACAAAGGAGCTTTAGGAACAGGTTGATTCGGCTTACCGACTTTCTGGCACACATCGCAACTATTAATAAACTTCTTAACGTCTGCTTTCAACTTGGTCCAGAAATAGTTCGCGAAGAGTTTTGCTGGTCGTCTTATAAACACCAAAATGCCCAGCCAACCACTTTCATGAGCCAACGACATCAAAGCATTTCTGTAAATATAAGGGACCATTATTTGTCTTAATATTTCATGTTCCGAGTTACCAGCCTCCATCGGCCTACTCACCCTATACAAAATATTCTTAATAATTCTAAATTTAGGTACAGTCAAGTCCGACTCTTCGCCTGACTCTATGGGTAGGTCGCGAAATTCATTTTTCTGGGCTTTAACAAGCTCTTCCACAGTCCAATTCGGATGATCCCTCAAAATATTGATATCTCCTACAATATTACTACTACGTTCCAAACTACTCAAATCTACATCAGTTGCAACGTCAACAACTCTAGCACTAGAACGCGTAACTACTGCTACTTCTGGATTGATCAAAATTGGAACGAAGTCTTATTCTTAAAAGCCACGTCATTCCCCAAAACAATATCAACCTCTTTGACAGGAAACTTATTTACTACTGCCAATTTCAAAATCCCTGAAAAAGAAGGACATTTCAAATTAAAATTTCCAATGGGGTAAGACTCGACTGAATCAGGAAAACCAGACAGCAAAACAAAACTTTATAATCAAAGCCAAAATCTTTAGGTAACGCATCCCGTAAGATCAAGGACTGGGCCGCCCCAGTATCCCGCAAAATCCTTACTTCCTTTTCAATGGGTGAATTGACCGAAGACACTTTCCCACTAGACAGATACCTCTCAAAACAGTCTGATAGTCATTGGTCACTTGGTCTGGTCGGGACAGGATCTCTTTCTTTTCTACCGACTCCCATCACCGGTCTTCCTCTAGCCTTGCAATGATTTTTTGAAAGCAAAGCAAGAACTCTTCAATGCCCTTTCTTATTACAATAAAAACACGTTACCTCTTTTTCCACTCTGGATCATGGGAACCATAACCTCTCTTATCATTATAAGCAGAGAAACTTTTATCACTATTAACAGGTTCCTGTGCCCTGAATTGATTCTTAGTATTATGATTAGGCCGTATAAACGTCTTACTCTTATTATAACCACCTCGACCTGTCCAATCCCATTTCGGTTCTACACGTGTCCCTGATGCTCCTAACTCACTCTTGTATGACAAATAATATTCATCGCTAGCAATAGCGGCTTCCTGTAAAGTGTCAATTTTCAGTTCCTCAAGTGAACTTTTAACTTATCTGATACACACCTCTTGAATTCTTCTACAAATAACAATTCTTTTAATTTTTCCATGTCATCCTCCACCTCTTTCGATTTAAACCAGTCTTCGGCAATTGTCTTTTTCCCCTCGCGAACTCTACAAAGGTTTGGTCACTACCCTTCTGCAAATTTCTGAACCTTTGCCTGTAGGCTTCGGGAACCAGCTCGTATGCTTTCAACACGATAGCCTTAACATTTTCGTAATCTGATGACAAAGTTTCATCCAAAGTTACATAAACCTTTTGAGCCCTTCCTACAAGTTTACTCTGTATGAGAGTAGGTCCAGTATTCCTGGGGCCACTGCAATTTGGCCGCAATCCTCTCAAATGACACAAAAAATTCCGCAACATTATTCTCTTGGAAACACGGCACAAACTTAAGGCCTGCCCCAAATTAATGGCAGGCGTTACCAACTACTCGGGGAGGAAGGAGGGGAAGAGGGAGCTGCATTTCGCATCTCTCTCTCAAACATTCTCTCTCTCTCTCCTCCTCAGCATTAAATCTCTCCAAGTTAAATTCTAAAGTTTGTTTTTAATTCAATTTGTTTAGACAATACCTCTACAGACACCTCAGTCTTGGGTTGGGTTAATACCTCACCTTTTTTTTTTTGTTTTTTTTTTTTTTTTATTTTTTTTTTTCTTGAATATTTTTTTTTTTTTTTTTTTTTTTTTTTTGTTTCCTCCTTTTTTTTTTTTTTTTTTTTTTTTTTTTTTTTTTTGTTTTTTTTTTTTTTGTTTTTTTTGTTTTTTTTTTATTTTTTTTTTTTTTTTTTTAGTTTTTTTTTTTTTTGTTTTTTTTTTTTTTTTTTTTTTTTTTTTTTTTTTCCCTTTTTAACCATACTGACATAATCATAAACCTGGATTAACAATAAGCTTTTCTAATGGATACATCAAACTCCAACTCCAAATGTTGAGCTACTTGCTCCAATTCACTTCTGTCAAGCTCCGCAAGCCTTGCTTGCCACCCCTCTCCAGAGGAGATCTAACACATTAACTGTCGCCATTGTTTTTAAACAAACTAACTAAATATAAGCAAACTCCAACAAACCAAACACGAGGAGGTGTAAAAATGTTGTTTACAGAAAACCAAGCCCCCAGAATTAACTTTGCACTTAGTGAACAGACAGGAACGTAAAATCCTGTTCAAACGGTCGCCAATTTGTAACGGTCCTTTTCCTCCGTTACTAAAAATTAAATAACTTTCTTACAAAAACTCTGTTCACAACAAGAAACTAAGTTCCACAATCAGTGGAATAGCTCTCAAATATTATCAAAGTGCAAAAATTAATTCATGGGGGAAAACGAAAACACCACAAAAATACTTAAATTTAATACAAAAATATCTAGACAGAAGTTACTCCTGAACCTCCCGGAATACATATTATTGAAAACCAATCACCCTGAATTATTTATGAAACAACACACTTACCCAATTAAGATAGGAAAAAGCAAAGATACATCCACAAAGAGAAGGGGGTTCAGACAGGAGAAGGCATACGGAAAGCAAGAATAACCTATCAAAATACAAACTAAACCCTAGCTGGTGGTTTCCCTCCTCTTAAATACTGGAGCTGTGGCGTGATCTCCTTAATTATATATAGGTATTTCTGTCCTCCGTAACACTGGAGTTATGGCCGTGATCTTTATAATTACTTATATGCCTCTGCGTCCAGAGACAAAAGTGAAGTGACAAAGTGATATTCCACAGGATTCACACATCAGCGATCCTACGTCCTCGAGGATGATCCTCCAAAAAACCCGGGACGTCCAAATCAAACCAGAGCCAAGGGCATCACAAAGATCGCCTGAACATTCCAAAATATTAATCACTTATACCTTGCTAAGTGAGAGCCCCTCGACATTTACTGAGCCGAAGGTGAGCAGGATGAATCGTAAATCCTTCAAGAATAATCATAAATCCAAGTAGGCGATACGTAGCAAATC
>NC_087211.1:6975252-6995252 GCF_015104395.2 Macrobrachium nipponense | reverse complement strand
TCTTAAAATACGTCTACTCCTACGAAGAGAGAGAGAGAGAGAGAGAGAGAGAGAGAGAGAGAGAGAGAGAGAGAGAAATTATATTTCTTTCGTTAATAGTAGTGAGTCGACTTGTCAGTATTGGGCTGACGAAATTGAGCTTTGAAACCCCATGAGCGTATTCTTTTTACAATAGATATTGGTCATCATTTACGTCTTGCATCTACTGACAGAGAAAATTAAGGCTTTCCTTGTGAGCAAGAACGAGCCATTACTTTGAGGACCCAGAGCTGCTAACAAATGGCTGTTTCTTTTCGGTCAAAAGCTGTTATTTATATTTTTATCTATTTATCTACAAATTTAGGCTGAAATTTTGTGATACATTCTGTATTCAGTTGCCTGTTACAGTAAAATAATCCTTTTGATCGTTAATGAGAATCAACCGTTTAGTCTTCACACGGGATAGAATTATTAATAATTGTAAACATCAGGCAACGTGACTCTTACTCTGATAGATTTCTCACTTTGAAATACAAGAGCGATACAAGTGATATTTCATGCATAAACGAAGCAATTCATTATCAGAATTTCAGTGCCCTGGGACGATTTAAACAGACTGAATTTAAAGCAGAGCGACTCTGCTCAGCTAATTTTGCACAAACAATTAAGAAACATCAACCCTTTTTATCTGCAGACTACATGAACCATCAAGACCATTGATATAGATACGATAATGCTCATAGAAAAGAAAGAGTGATATATTCTGAAAAGCCTTTGTGAATTATGATAGAAAATTAAGTATTTGTTGCTTACTACATTACCAAAATGATGATTTACTATTTGAACTTTGATTTCAAAGGGGCAAAGGAAATCCTAAGGTTGCTTCCAGGTGCAGAATCCGCGAGAAAAATAATCTTTTATCCCTGAAGTTACGCGTTGATACCCGAACATTTTCGCTAGCTGCCATCGAGTGATCTCAGGTGACCCCTTAGGGATTCAGAGAAGAAAGGGACAACAGGAAAAAGGTTATAAATGCAAGAAATCTCGCCATGTTGAAATGTCTCTGTGCGAGCTACTCACCGTTTACGGTACACTTTTGATTCCCACTTTTCATTTACTTATTTTTATTCCTTCCCTGTCTGGTCTTCGCAGTAAATTCGTATCCATTTTGACTCTCAGTTGAGAAGGCTTAGGATCCCTTCAATTAAATGTTCATTAAAGTGTAAGCGTTTGGAACCTGATATCTGTCTTGAAGTGAGGGACACAGGCAGATGCAGAAATAAAGAGAAACATGGATGAAAATAACAGTAATCAAAGCTTTATTAAAATGCGTAGCAGGATCATGTCACTCAGGAATTAGGAACCTGAGATTTCAACGGTGCAGAGGCGTGGCTGTAGGTGTTACGTGTTACTCTCTCTCTCTCTCTCTCTCTCTGTCTAGTTGATTCTTGAGAAGCATCTATGTATATCTTCATTTCATCAGATGTGGTAATACAGGTAATTCAGTAATAACGGAAATATGATGACATTTCATTGGGCTAAATACTGCAGTATATCTTCGTCCCCTCATTCCACCCACTTCGGGCTGATGTCCGCCCAAAGACGGAAGTTAAAACAACCAAATCTGCATCAGGTTCCCTTCCGTCCTCCTCCTGCATCGTCCAACAGATTTGAGAGAGCGACTCTCATCACTATGCATGGACAGCACATCCGGTGGCAGTTAAATGTTACAGTTACAGCGCCGTGTCCGAGTACAGAATGTACAGGACAGATGTATCACACCGATACTGAACTTCACAATTTTCCGAAGACTTTTTATGTGCGTCTGCTGTGTTTGTTTTGATAATGCATAATGCACAGTATGCAGGTCTTCTAGAGATATATACACAACAACGCCTTTCCTCTTTGGTTATGGCGACAGCTTCGCTTTTTCTCCAACTTTAAATCTTTCCTTTCCCTTCCGTTGATTTAGTATCACTGAAAGAGCGATGACTCTCACTTCCAGTAACGTTGTCGAGTAAGTTACATGTGGGGTGATGACCCCGTAGAGATTTCGGAAATTTTTAGACTTTCCTTTGTAAAATTGTACCTATTTTCCTTTGCTGGTTATTTACAAAAGCCAGTAGAGGGTTTCAACCTTGCTAGTTGGTATATTCATTTCAATCATGTCCACTGATATCTGTTTCACATCATTTTTATCACGTAGGACGGTTGTGCCGTCATTGTACCTCACACATTGCACTGTAGGCATTACTTTGCGGCAACCCTTCGACACCTAGCCGCAACCCCGTTCATTCGTTTAACTGTACCTCCGTTCATATTCACCTTCGTCCATCCTACTGCCCCCAGCCCTCGCCTGATAATTGTTTAATAGTTCTTCAACTGCTTTGAGGTTTTCAACTTGTTACGCCTCTCAAACCTCTCTATTCTCAATTTCCCTTTCAGCGCTGAATGACCTCATGATAGGTCCCAGCGCTTGGCCTTTGGCCTAAATTCTATAATCTATTCTAGTGAATATTTCAAATTCCACCTTTTCAATGGAATTATATTGCACGAAACTGATTAAATTAGACGGTTTTTCTGTCTCTAAATTTGCTGCACGAAAAGCCCCGTTGGAGAACTAATGAATGATCTGTAATTGTCTTTAAAGACCCCTCGGAAAAATCATGCCATATTGGGGGAGCTCGCTCCCTCCCCTAATTGGATCACGTTTTGGCGTCTTCCCCCTAATCTCATTAAATCGGTATCAAATACAGTAACGTTCACATGGCCAGTGTAGATCGCTATAATTGAGTTTTCCTGTCTTGCAGTGTATTTGTGGACGTGTTACGAGGAAAATGTCTAATTAAGGCGAAATTGGATTGAAAATATGTTTGTAAAAGACGAGCCCATATATATATATGTGTGTCTGTGCATATATATATATATATATATATATATATATATATATATATATATATATATATATATATATATGTGTTGTGTGTGTGTGTGTGTGTGTGTGTGTACATACATACACACACACACACACACACACACACACATATATATATATATATATATATATATATATATATATATATATATATATATATATATATATAATATATATATGTGTGTGTGTGTGTGTGTGTGTGTGTGCGTGTGTGTGAATATGTACACTATATATATATATATATATATATCAATGAGATCCTTTAGTATGAGGTGACCTGGATAAGCTATCAGAGTGCATCTGAATGAACAAGTAAAACACTAAAAGAGGATATGATTCCAACATGCAGATAAGTATTGTGAAATACATGACACACGTACGAGTGGCTAGGATAAGAGACCTTTCAAATATGTTTCTGATTTGAATAATCTCATAATGCTACATCTACTCATGCAAATAATTTTTTACAATGTATTGTATTTAGAAAAGTGAATAGAAATATCAAGTCAAAGAATGTTGGAAATTTTATCATATATTTTTCACACATTTTTTTAAAGGGCGTTCAGAAAAACATCTGGTCATACTTGTGATACATTTAAGAGTTCGGAATTTTGTTGTGCTCCAGAGTAGAAACGGAAAATCTTATTTTTTATTCAAGTCTGGTAATCAAAAATAGATATAAAAATGCTTATGTTTAGCCAAACCAAATTTTTAAACCATTTTCTGGAAAGCGTTCTTTAAAAGAGAGAGAGAGAGAGAGAGAGAGAGAGAGAGAGAGAGAGAGAGAGAGAGAGAGAGAGAGAATGTTCTTACGAACGATTTCTAAAATAAATAATTGGTAACTATTCTAAGTGATTGAGAGAGAGAGAGAGAGAGAGAGAGAGAGAGAGAGAGAGAGAGAGAGAGAATCATTATTTTGCTGTCCAATTAGTCTTACTGACATATACGTACTAATGGGCTCCATATTAACAGATGTTAACAATTTGTACTGTACTCTCTCTCTCTCTCTCTCTCTCTCTCTCTCTCTCTCTCTCTCTCTCTTTTAAAGAACGCTTTCCAGAAAACGGTTTAAAAATTTGGTTTGGCTAAACATAAGCATTTTTATATCTGTTTTTGTTTACCATGATATGTGATAATGCTTTGAATCAAATTATTATTATTATTATTATTATTATTATTATTATTATTATTATTATTATTATTATTATTATTATTATTTTCTCTGTGCGTGCGCGCAGACGCATGCTCGTTGGGTCCAGTTTTTCTTACTTACCGAAATAAATTTGATGGAAATATCCTGTAATAATAATAACAACAACAACAATGAATATAATAATAATAATAATAATAATAATAATAATAATAATAATAATAATAATAATAATATCTTGCCCGAGCAATCTTTTATAATACGATTCATATCATGATACATTATAATGAGGATAATCCTTCAGTTCGCTGCTAATATTCACAGAGACATAAAATACGAAAAGAGCTTGTGAATCGGAGGACGCTAATTCTAGTTCAATTTACGTTAATTCGCAGCCTGAACACTGATGATGTTAATCAATTTACCCAGCATGACAATGTCGGCCCAGTCATTTGCATATCAGGGACACTCTGAGTCCTTGACGAACGAGGGTACAACATCCTGCGAGGATACTGGGGGTAGCAGGATTTATGTTTTATATTTATATATATAATATATATATATATATATATATATATATATATATATATATATATATATATATATATAGTATATGTATACGTTATATATATATATATATATATATATAGATATATATATATTATATATATATATATATATATATATATATATATATATATATATATATATATATATATATATATATATATATATATATATATAGATTTATATATATATATATATATATATATATATATATATATATATATATAGTATATATATATATATATATATATATAATATATATATATATATATATATATATATATATATATATATATATATATATATATATATATATATATATATATATATATATACTATCTCTATATATATATATATATATATATACTATATATATATATATATATATATATATACTATATATATATCTATATATATCATATATATATATATATATATATATATATATATATATATATATATATATATATATATATATTTATATATATGTATCTCTAGATATATATATATATATATATATATATATATATATATATATATATATATATATATATATATATATATATATATATATATATATATATATATATATATATATATATATCTAGAGATATATATATATATATAATATATATATATATATATATATATATATATATATATATATATATATATATATGGATGTATCGTAGATTGGGCAATTTAAAATCCTACTGTGCACTGCGTGAGGCGCACTGACGGCACAACCCCCCTACGGGGGAAACCTCGAGTATTCAGGGTTGCAATAGACCGTAGAATTCATTATAACGCCCTTTTGAGTCAATTACTTTCTTTTATTAAATATTTTTTTTGGTCTAATTTACTTTTTTTTAATAAGTGTGATTTCTTTTTACCTTATTTCTCTTTACGTCCTCTTCTTTCCTTGTAATAAACATCGTTTTGTTCTTTGGAAGCTTGAATTTCGAGTCAGTAGCCCCTGTGGTGGTCTTGTTGCGTATGGACAGGGCTCATTTTCCGAATAATATAATAATAATAATAATAATAATAATAATAATAATAATGCTGAAATCGATTTCAAAGTTCTTCCTCCTTGCAAATACTCGCGACTTTATATTCGTGATATTCCCCAAACGCTGGGCGTGGGCACGGTCTAGATACAATAGGTCAGCCAGCACGCAGCTTTGGGTATGAATCACCAATACTGTGACACCACGCGCCCCGTCTCTCACACGCGGTTAACCAAAACAATATGCTACCCCTAGTCGTAAGGTATTGACTATAGGACTTGATGTGTGCCCATTATCTTGATCTGTGATTCCCTGTCGCTCTTGTACCGACGATAATAAGACTTTGTCCTAAAATATCAAGAGACAGATTGTTTCAAAATTGGCACTGAATATTTGCCATCCACTGATGAATGAGGTTCTGTATTTTAGTATTTATAAGCTAATATTCAGTCTTAGATCTACCTAGAGGGCTTTAAGTTGCTTTTGTACCGACGTCATTAGATTGTCTTTCGTTTGTATTTTGAGACTGACATAACAAGAGACTGCGCATTTCGAAATTTGACGAGCGCTGAATTATTAAGTTTCTGTTTTTTTTTATTCATATTCTAGTATTCTACATAGAAGGCTCCAATTACAGGGCATCACAAAGCTTTCCCTGTTTTTGTACCTTCAATAATAAGACATTTGTCTTATTTTGAGAGAGAGAGAGAGAGAGAGAGAGAGAGAAGAGAGAGAAGAGAGAGAGAGAGAGAGAGAATTATAGATGAAGATTAAATACCGCAGTCATCATCACCATTTCATTTAAATATTCCCTTGCGTCTAAGGTTGATGGAAACAAATAATTTATCCACTCATAGCTGACTATTAACATTATTTTAAATAATATTTAATCAAATGGATTCAAGAAAGGACAAAACAAGGTAATATTGGGAACAGGTTTCAGTCGTCTTATGCAGAACAGGGACAGTAATATTAGGGCTGATGTATATGATCATCCTACGTAATGTTCCATAGGAGGGGTTACTGGGAGTTTGAATACATTTAGCGGCACGATTGGGGTTCTCCATCACAAAACATAATGAAGGTAGCCAAGGAAAATAAGGCGATTTAGTACGTGTTCCTGTGTGTGTGTGTGATATGAATTGTAATTTCCTTGACGATATGGGCGCTACTGGTTGTGTGTGTGTGCTTGCGTGCGTGTGTGTATGTGTGTGTAACCTAAAAAAAGAAGATTTTTTGTTATTTTTCCACTATGAGGATGACGATTTAGTCACAAAAGGAAATATTAAGAAACTGAAAGAAAAAAAAAACCTTGTTTTGGTTCTAATCAAATGTTCCCAGGTCTTTATAGTAAAAAATATCAAATTTTTCCTCGATTTACTTTCAGATATCTATGACCATAAGGACAGTGAGGATAAATTTAGTCACAGAACGAAATGTCAGGAAATTCGAGAACGATTTTTTTTTTTTTATTCTTGGATTTTGGTCAGATTTGCTCTGGTCCTTTTATAGGGGGAAAAAATAATCATTTTGTTTTCAGCATTTTTAATTTCAGTACCTCTAATAACTACAAAAAAAAAGGAAGGTTTAGTCTTTATGGCATGGGACCTGCAAGAGTGAACATTATGCCCAGAATGAGATAGAAGGAAACTGGAGCGAAAATAAAATGTATATGATTTCGTAATTTCCATAAACATAAGCGTAATTCTATTTATAATGCGTGAACGCTCTCTCTCTCTCTCTCTCTCTCTCTCTCTCTCTCTCTCTTCTCTCTTCTCCTATCTCTCTCTTCTCTCTCTCTGCTTTTTCGTTTGTCTTCCCTGAGCTAAAACGTTTTTTGCATTCCAGCTTTTGTTTTACAAGCCGACTTGAAATTCCTATTACAACAATAAGCGACTGAGTCAAAGAAGTGCTCTTCTTGCCTTCTTCCTTTTCTTTTTCTTCTTACTTTCTCGTTGCTCCTCGGAAATATTCTTCTCTCACTTGAATTTAAAGCCTTTATGGATTGCTCACTGCTGAAACAAAGTCTTCGGTTATGACGCCAAGTTGTCTTAGAATTTTGGCTCAGATTCTGAACTCGGATGTTCAAAGACGACAAATGAATGCTGAGCAACAATTATAAAAGCTGATAGTCGTCTCAGGAAGAAATCTAGTTACAGCCTTCCAGGAGATAGATAGACACTCTTGTGCTTCATAGAGTTGCTGTACTATAATAGATTTTTCTAGGCTTTCATTTACGGTGTCCGAGATTTAATGTTAGGAAACAAAGCCTTGAAGGGGATGACCCCCCCTAGGTATGCAAATTGTTGAAATAAATTTTGATTAAATATTGAGGTTAATCCAATTACATAACTGGGGTAACTTGAAATTATTGCCATATTTACCTGGTAGAGCTAAGTTCGTGTCTGTTGGTGTGGGTATATATATATATATATATATATAGTTTATAATATATATATATTATATATAGATCTACTATATAATAATACATAGATATATATATATAAATAAATATATATAATTACAAAATTATACCTAACAATCTGCAAATATATAGGACCTATACACAGACACACCAAACGTATATGTACTATTATTTAAATTAACCACGTTTTTTTGTATATATATATTATAATATATATATATATATTATATATATATATATATATAGTATATATATATATCTTATAAGAATAATTATATATGTATGTATGTATGTAATGTATGTATGTATGCTTAATATGATTATTATTATGAATTAATTCTTTTGAACCGACGTTCATTTTAACCCAGCATCAGAATCATAATATCATCATTATAAATCCCTTTGCAGTTCGTATCTCCTCCCTCATTAGAGGGGAACTTGTTTACCTTTGTTGCGAAATCAAAAGAAAGACCTTGAAGTTCGTTGAGATCTGAGCCAAATTTGCTTCCATTCCGCTTCGCAAAAGGGGATTCTCCTTTCCCTCTCTTCTCTCTCCTCTCTTCTCTCTCTCTCTCTCTCTCTCTCTCTCTCTCTCTCTCTCTCCCCTGTATTACTTCCATCTACCAATCATTCTTCATTTCCCCTTCCCCCCACGTAAAAAACTCAAAGAGAAGAGAGCTGAGAGAGACGAGGAGATAGAGGGAGGAGCCGGACCCCGAAGAGGAAGAGGAGAGAGGAGAGAGAGAGAGAGAGAGAGGAGAAGGGAAAAGAGATAAAGGGCCCCATATGATTTATCTGAATGCACTGGGAAATTTGCATGAGGAGATAAATAAGCGGATATGAGAATATCAGAAAAGAGAAATGAAATAACATTTATGAAAAATAAAAAATAAAAATCTAATGATTATGTTCATTTGGCGAGCGTTTTTATACTACCCTATATAAGTATACGGTTCATGGCCTCTTGTACTTGATGTATGTATGTGTATGATGCATGTGTGCGTGTAAGTGTCTGCCCATACAGCCTTATTTGATATTACACTTTAATGAGGAGTGGTTGTCAATGATTCAGGCAATTAGAAAGCATTTGTCCTTCTCTGTGAATTCACTTTTCCTCAATACACCAAAATTAGTATATAAAAATGGGTGATACGATGCTCACGTTTTTTCTTCGTGATATTCATTCTCAAAACATATTGTACTTCTGAATAAGAGGCATGCCTCCAGAGAGAGATTGAGAGAGAGAGAGAGAGGGTATGATGCAAGGAAGCAAGGACAGAGACAGACAGACAGAATTTTGGGAGGAAGAGGGGAGGAGGAACAAACAGAAACGGCGAAGAGAATTGAGAGTGAGCCAAGAGGCGAGAGAGAGAGAGAAGAGGTCCCATTGGGGTGAAGATTTCTTTTCTTGGGAATATTTCGTCAGTTAGTGGAGACCAAAGTGTGAAAGAAATATCTACTTGGCAACTGACTGGATGGGTAATGTCTGAAGAAAACAGTTCGTACGACAAAAGACGTTTTGTGTAATACGCCATTTCTATAGCTCCATCTTCAATAGGTGCGTTCTCTCTCTCTCTCTCTCTCTCTCTCTCTCTCTCTCTCTCTCTCTCTCTCGCTTTGCTGGATTTGAGAGGATTACTGCTTGGAATTAAAGAATGGGCTCTTTATCTATATATATACAGATATAGATATATATATATCTATATATAATATATATGTATATATATATATAAATATATAAAAATTATAAATATATAAATAATATCATATATATATATATTATATTATACTCATATATTTAGATATTATATTATATTATATATAATATATATTATAATAATACCATATATATAGATACATAACAATACATATCTTCTTTAAAAATCACAGTAAGATGCACGATGACTTCATAATAAATAAGCGGAATACCACAGGAAAAGGATAGTCAGAAATCCAAGCGCTTTCGTCTTTACTAAGACTGGCTTAGTAAAGACGAAAGCGCTAGGATTTCTGACTAGATTTTTCCTGTGGTATTCGCTTTTGTATATATATATATATATATATATATATATATATATATATATATATATATATATATATATATGTGTGTGTGTGTGTGTGTGTGTGTGTGTGTGTGTGTATATAAACACGGTTGATACACGCTTCACATAATCTAACATCGAATAGATCCTTTTCACAGACGAAACCCTTTTTGAAAGCAGAGGCAAAAACATCCATTCTTTATTCAACGTAATAATCCTCTCAAATGCGAACAGAGGGGAACATTTTCATTATAAACAAAGATCTTTTCAAAGGACCCTCCTTTCAGACGGGGATTACGCATCGTTCACTTTTCAAATGACAGTTTACGTTGACTATTGTGAGCGAGAACCCTATTTGTTCTGGTATTACGGGAGTCTGGTTTTCAGTAAAGGAAGTAAAGGTGATATAATGGTTTATACGAGGCTTTTTAAGGTTCTTTTGAACAGGCTGTATACTTCGTAATCGTTCGTTTCCCAGAAGTGTAATATGCGACATGATCACCGTAATACTCTCTTTCCCCTCCCCATATATATATATATATATATATATATATATATATATATATATATATATATATATATATATATATATATAATTGTTACACAAATTTGTTCTCTCTCTCTCTCTCTCTCTCTCTTTTGATACATTTACATTCATAAACATGTTTACGTATGTATATGTTACCATCTTTCTGTGGGGTCAGTCTCTTCTAATAAGTGAGATCTCCTCTTTCTGCATTTCCCTTCACCTCGTATTCTTTAGAAACTTGAATTGCAAGTCAGTGGCCCCTGTGGTGGGTTTGCCCCGTATGAATGGGGTTCGTCTTCTTTGATAATAATAATAATAATAATAATAATAATAATAATAATAATAATAATAATAATAATAATAATAATAATAATAATAATAGTTTTTTTAAACAACTCGCAAATACTTCCACTTTGCTTCAAAAGGCGCTACTTTGGTCTTCGAGAATTCTGAGGATCAACAGAAATAAAGCTTTTGCTCCCTTTTACTCGAAGCCAGTTATCGAAAATTACTGAAACTCTCCTCATTAATTAATATGAATAAAACCAGGCGATGGAGAGCTTTCAGAAGACCGAATAACATCATAAATGTTGACGTTGCCTCTCACGATCAATAAATTTCTGTCATAAATCTTCGACTTTCTTCATTCCTGAAAATCCCTCCCTCCTTCCATCGTTCCTTCCTTCCGCGGATTTATACCCAAGTCTTTTTTCTGTCGTCTTCTCTCAGTCATAAATTAGACTCTTTTTCAAGAAATGATTCATCACAGCTCAGTAACGGAATAAGATTTCACGTATTTATATTTTCAAAACGCGATGACGTTAAAATATGGGAATTATTTGACTAAATCTCACTTCTATGTCTAGTTTTTTCTTTCTGCAATAAATTTCTCTCTTATTCAAGAGGCGATTCATCACAGATCAATGAAGAAGCAAGGTTTCACATACTTGTAATTTTAAACGCCATGAAGTTACAACAGAGGCATTATTTGATTCGATATTAAGTTCTTTTTTTGAAGTAGTTTTACGAAATTAAATCCCTAGCAACAACACAGTTTTCTAAAAAGGAATATTGTTGACCAGTGACGACTTTCCTCTGTCCCCTGACGATAGTTCCTGTTTTCCCGCATACCGAGAGTTAAGAATTTATTGAGTTTGTTCCTCCAGAAAGAAAATAAAATTGACAACTGGCCCGCTGTCAATCTACATTTTTAGATGAGCAGAAATTTCATTGTTCGTATCCAACAAACAACAAAACAGAGAGAGAGAGAGAGAGAGAGAGAGAGAGAGAGAGAGAGAGAGAGAGAGAGAGAGATTCCAGCCATGGGTTCAGAATTCGGAATGTCTTCACTTTTGTAGAGACATTTTCGCTCCTTGAAAGCAAAAACTACTTGTATTCGGAATGCTTCTGCTTCAAGTGATTTACAACGAAAGGACACAAAAGCTGAGGAATAGAAATTCGAAATGTACAGCTGTTATCGTCAGAAATGTTCACATGAATTCGATGTGATCGCAAAATGGTAGGAATTTTGAGTATATATTCTTTAGTTATTATGTCTTATTTATTCTCAGTCTGTTTTCAGGGAGACTCAGAACGGTTCTGTTTAAACTAATATTTGCTCTTTTCAAGATGAAATAATGCAGATTGCCTGGACTTAAGTTCTGACTTGTCTTTTTTTATGGAACTGACTTAGGATTTCGTATAGTGGGTAAAATGCCATTCTCTTTCAAGGAATTGAATTATATCCTATCAGTATTTTGGGAAATACCTCTTATGAAAAAAAGTTATTCAAAAACCTATGGTTCATATTAGAGAAACAACCAAAATGGCAATGATAGATATGATTATCTCAAGTACACGAAATATTATAAGAATTAAGAATTCAGAAAATAAAAGCGAAAATATCTTTTTAGATACGAAGTTCAACAACGCCATCTGTTCTCTCATTAGCAAATATTTTTTCCGCCAAATAAGAGGTCTTCATTCCTAGTAGGAATCAGGAAATGTTGGTTTCGGGAGTTGCTTCGACAGAATCTTACATTCGCACAGGTGACAAAGCTGAGAAAGATAATTGGAAAAAACTTGTGAAATCTGAAAAGAACAATTAATAAAAATAATTACATATTGAGTCTAACAATAATCATTGCAGTCATTTAAACTTAAGAATTCCGAAAAGTGAAAAGAGCTGATCCTTTTAATTCAGCGAAAGTCTCCGAAGACGCCGATGCAATCCATTCCGTCCTCCGACTGCTGCTCTTAACTTAATGAACGATAAATTCGTTAAGATCAGAGCAGCCGTCGTTAGGGAGCCGGGAGAAGCTAGCGGATCCCCCGAGCATCCTGATGGGGGGAAAGATCTCCGCTAATGGATACATACATGGATTCGCTTTCTGGGCCAAAGGAACCAGCGCTTTCTCTCTCTCTCTCTCTCTCTCTCTCTCTCTCTCTCTCTCTTCTATTTAGCGAAGGTGCGATGCATTGCTACCCTAATGCTATTCTCCTTGAATTTTAATCCATTTTTATCTATTTATTAATTTTTAATTTATTTTTCCTTTTTCTTAATAAGTGAGATTTTTTTTTTACTATATTTCCATTTACCTTCCTAGTGAACACCTTCATATTTGAAGCTTGAATTACAAATCAGTCGCCACTGTGGTTGGCTTCTTCCTTATGATTAAGGTTCATTTTCTGAATAATAATAATAATAATAATAATAATAATAATAATAATAATAATAATAATAATAATAATAATAATAATAATAATAATAATAATAATAATAATAATACTTTTCTTTGGAAGTTTGAATTCCAAGTCAATGACCCCTGTGGTGGGCTTCTTCCTTATGAATTGGGTTCACCTTCTGAATAATTAATAATAATAATAATAATAAAGAAAAATAAAATAATAATATCATAATAAAATAATAATAATAATAATAATAATAATATAATAAGAATAATAATAATAATAATAATAATAATAATAACTATATAAATAATAATAATAATATATGGGGCAGAGGAAAATACCATCAGCTTCCTCAAAAATACAATTCGCAACTGGAATACAATACTTACAAGCTCTGGAATAAGACTAGCAGAGGTTAATATCAGGAGAGGGATCTTCCAGGGCGACTCACTGTCCCACTACTCTTCGTGTAGCCATGATTCCCATGACAAAAGTACTACAGAAGATGGATGCGGGTACCAACTCAAGAAAAGAGGCAACAGAATCAACCATCTGATGTTCATGGACGACATCAAGCTGTATGGTAAGAGCATCAAGGAAATAGATACCTAATCCAGACTGTAAGGATTGTATCTGGGGACATTAGGATGGAGTTTGGAATAGAAAAATGCGCCTTAGTCAACATACAAAAAGGCAAAGTAACGAGAACTGAAGGGATAAACCTACCAGATGGGCGCAACATCAAACACATAGATGAGACAGGATACAAATACCTGGGAATAATGGAAGGAGGAGATATAAAAACACCAAGAGATGAAGGACACGATCAGGAAAGAATATATGCAGAGACTCAGGCGATACTCAAGTCAAAACTCAACGCCGGAAATATGATAAAAGCCAAAACACATGGGCAGTGCCCAGTAATCAGATACAGCGCAGGAATAGTGGAATGGACGAAGGCAGAACTCCGCAGCATAGATCAACAGAAAAACCAGGAAACATATGACAATACACAAAGCACTACACTCAAGAGCAAATACGGACAGACTATACATAACACGAAGGGAAGGAGGGAGAGGACTACTAAGTATAGAGGACTGCGTCAACATCGAAAACAGAGCACTGGGCAATATCTGAAAACCAGTGAAGACGAGTGGCTAAAGAGTGCATGGGAAGAAGGACTAATAAAAGCAGACGAAGACCCAGAAATATACAGAGACAGGAGAAAGACAAAAAGAACAGAGGACTGGCACACAAACCAATGCACGGACAATACATGAGACAGACTAAAGAACTAGCCAGCGATGACAATTGGCAATGGTTACAGAGGGGAGAGCTAAAGAAGGAAATTGAAGGAATGATAACAGCAGCACAAGATCAGGCCCTAAGAACACCAGATATGTTCAAAGTACGATAGACGGAAATAACATCTCTCCCATGTGTAGGAAGTGCAATACGAAAAGTGAAACCATAAACCACATAGCAAGTGAATGCCCGGCACTTGCACAGAACCAGTACAAAAAGAGGCATGATTCAGTAGCAAAAAGCCCTCCACTGGAGCCTGTGCAAGAAACATCAGCTACCTTGCAGTAATAAGTGGTACGAGCACCAACCTGAAGGAGTGATAGAAAACGATCAGGCAAAGACCCTCTGGGACTATGGTATCAGAACGGATAGGGTGATACGTGCAAACAGACCAGACGTGACGTTGATTGACAAGGTCAAGAAGAAAGTATCACTCATTGATGTCGCAATACCATGGGACACCAGAGTTGAAGAGAAAGAGAGGGAAAAATTGGATAAGTATCAAGATCTGAAATAGCAAATAAGAAGGATATGGGATATGCCAGTGGAAATCGTACCATAATCATAGGAGCACTAGGCACGATCCCAAGATCCCTGAAAAGGAATCTAGAAAAACTAGAGGCTGAAGTAGCTCCAGGACTCATGCAGAAGAGTGTGATCCTAGAAACAGCACACATAGTAAGAAGAGTGATGGACTCCTAAGGAGGCAGGATGCAACCCGGAACCCCACACTATAAATACCACCCAGTCGACTTGAAGACCCTCTGTCAAAATCCTCTCATAGGCTTGGGTATGACACTCTTTTAACAGAAAGAGGCGTACACGCACATACGAACACACACTTCGTTAGCCCCTTACGGTTCTAGCTGCATCCAGTTTCACAAAGGCACTTTGAGAAGAGTTCATAAACTGTCGTGCATTGACTTGTTGAACTAAGCATTTTTATCTCACGCCACCTCTAGAATCTCATTGTCAGCTACTCTCGGGTCGTTACCTCTACACTGTTCTCCACATTCCATAGGTCAAAGAGAACACACGGACAATACATTATTAATCAAAAACCCTAGGCCTTACAGATGCTCGGCCACCCCATATGCTAGCCCCCGCCTAGCAAAATAGCTCATAACACAAAATACTGGCCGGCTTAAAATAAAATATACGAAATAACTGCACGTCTCTGGCATTATAAAATAAAGTCTGTTACTCTTATATCTCCCAATAACACTAGACGCATTTTCTCTCTTTTTTTCTGCATTTCTTTTATCCCTCTTTGCTTGTCTGCAAGTAGCTGCTCCTGTAGCAGACTGTAGCAGCTGTAGGAAGACGGAATGCCTCCCTCATTGTAGAAGACTTCTCACGGCTTCTGTAGATCCCCAAAAGACACGCTGTAGAATTCTCGCGATCACCCACGTGGAAATTCTTGTAATCACCATCATGGAAATTCTTGTGATCACCCTGGGGTAAAATAACAGCAACCTCTCTGCCCACGGCTGGTGGACGTCTTGCTGGAGTCGGGAAACGACTTTTTGGTGTTAGTATGTCAGTCAAGTCACTGGTCAATCTAAGAAAATTAACCCAGACATACTACTTCTATCAAACAATGATCTCGAAAAGTCAGAAATACTAACTGAACGTCTCCCAATTAACTCCCTTAATATGACTACCAAATCATAAGTCATCATCATAACTCTCTAAGGAAAAAAAACATCAAGTTCTCCAACTCAATTCTCCAAACTCACACATCAGCACACACACAACTCAGAAATCACAGCAACTCCACGGACTTCTGTACTCACA
Organism: Macrobrachium nipponense; assembly: GCF_015104395.2. Lineage (NCBI taxonomy): Eukaryota > Metazoa > Arthropoda > Malacostraca > Decapoda > Palaemonidae > Macrobrachium > Macrobrachium nipponense. Next base: position 6,978,825 of record NC_087211.1, on the reverse strand, counting down.
TTTCAAACTCGAATGTGCTCATAAGAAAAAAAAAAAAAAATCGTAACGAACCCAAGGAAAAAAAAAAAGAATCACGTAACACACCCAGACCCAAAAATGTTCTCTCAAGCTCTGATATCTGAACAACCCACAAAATCAGTAAAAATCTCCAACTTTTAACAGCAAAAACCCCTTTACTGCTCAATAATTAATCACAATGAGACTTAACGTCAAACTCCCATTTACGTAAGTAACAACCCTCGAAAAATTACATCTCCCGGTAAAGTCAAATCTCCCGTCCAAAAAGGAAATGCTATTTAAACTCAATCCCCAAATTACATCTCTCACAGGAAAAGGAAGAAAAATAATAAAAAAAAAAGGATAATCACAAGAAGATTTCCCCCAATCACAAAATACATAATACATGTATAATATGCATAACTCCCGCGTTTTTCCCCAAGAAATGCTCCATGTAAAGCCCCGGAATTTGCCAGAAAGCAAACTCTTACCCATGCGCTTTCGTGAAATGCTATTGTCAACATTTCCAGATATTGCAAAAATTCTGATCTATCATCATCAGAGGAAAAAAGTCAGCACACGGCTCATCACATCGCTTGTCAGCAGAAAAATCGCCTGCGGACGCATGTTCTAACAGCAGCATAAAGAATTGTCCAGTCAGACACATAAGTTTGGAAACTCATGATTCTCAAAGAAAAAGGTCTGACACATTTAACAGAATTAACTCCAGGATATGACTAATGTGTTCAAAGATTTGTCTCAAAGACTTATTCTCTCAACATGACTTTGCCTCAAATTATATTTCTCCAAAAATAATACACTTGTGAACATAAAAAAATGCACACATCTCCATAGGACTCGTAATGCAATAATGCCACTCACCTCTAAATAGTCATGAAATCAAAGAGAACCACAGAAATCTTCTCTTGGCTCAAAAAAACTCCCAGAGAAATTAAACTCAAAAATCATAACCTCAAAAAAGGGTCACCCGACAAAGATTAATTCCAACTCCATATATTTCACCATATTAATAATAACACCACTCTGGTTATAAAAATATTTCCTCCATTTGGTTAATAACCAACCCCCTTATATTTCTCTCTTATTTCTCCAATAGCCACATGTCAGTAAAAAAAAACACCACTCCAAGAATAGAGAATAATCACCTCTATTTCGGCAAATACAAAATATTTACCTCTATTTCCCCAATAACTCCATGTGGAACAAAACACCCCCCCCCAAAAGGCCTCCAAAAAATATATCTCTAAAAAAGGAATAATCAAAATCAAAAATGAAAATCCTATTCTCCAAAAAAAATGTGCACTCAAGGCAACCTAACTCACACACTCACAAATAAAATTAGCCCCCCATCAATCTCCACCAATATGTGTCTCCATTTTGCAACAAAGATGGCTGCAAAATAAGTTGAACTAAACATATGCCTCTCATCAAATTAAATTTTGGCAAATATCACAAAATGGCCAAAAATATATCTCCCATTATATTAGATTCTCCAAAGTTATAACTCCAAAATAATAATAATTACCTTCCAATTTATAAACTCCAAATATATATCAATTATCTTCCAATTCCAATTTCCAGAGAATAACTCAATGTTATAGTCAAAAACTATAAAAACACTCCATTTAGCATAATTGCTAAAAAAAGGGCAAAAAAACAAAAAAACTCGGGAGATAAAACTGTCTAGAAGATTCTAGAAAAAATCACCAATGTGCCACAACTCATTATAACAGAACTCCAAGTTCGCAGTGTCCTAGCCAAGACTTCTCCATATGCACTACGACATAAGTCACTAGAAAACTTAACCAAGTTTCCTATCTCTCACAAAGTTGTCACAAATACGACAAAGGTATTGTGCAAGAAAACTCACAATTTCTGGAACACAAATATCCAGAGAAAAATGTAGTGCCATTATGTATGCATTCAAAACGTGCAAAAAATTCTCCCATATATTTCTCTATAGCATCAAATAGCTAAAACACAAACACGTTCCCGAACAATGACTCTAAGTCACGAACTGAGATATTAAAAAATATTCACACCAACTGGAGAGAAAAAATAAACTCAAATTCACTCATGGTAAAAAAAACTTGTGTCAGCGATGGCTAATTTCCAAAAAAGGAGAAAAGAAAAATCAACGGCCTTGTTCACTATCTCCCGTAACTCACCAGATGTCAAGCAATTATCTGCTGAACTCATAAAAAAAAGGAAAAAAAAACTAAAATAATGTGTTGTTAGTTCCTCCCATATTCAAAAAAGATTTTACCTCCCTTGATAGCATTAAAACGCCCACGTATTAGTATAAAAAAATCAGTATCAGAAAATATCATCATCACAAAATCACCAAAAAACTGCTATCATCAAAATCACTAGTATCAGTACAAAAAAAATATCATCAATGTTAATGCTTGTCCATTCTCCAAAAATTCAGCACAAAACTCAGCAAAAGCTCAGCAAGTTTCACAATAATTCACCAAGATTCAGTCAGATTCATCAAGATTCAGCAAAACTCATCCCCGTGAATCACTGAAATATTCTCCAAAGTTACAAAAACTCAACAATTAATTAACACAAGACTTCTCCCATTAATTCATTGTAATAATTATCCATGAATAATTATCTGTAATAATTATTAAATAATCTCCCATGAAATATCTCAAAACTCTTGTAAAACAATTCTCCCGTAATGATAATTATACTTAAGCAACCCTCCCGTGACACATCTCAAGTATAACAATTATTAATAATAATAATAATAACTCTCCATAGCAACAATTCTCTTGCAAAGATCTCAAGTAAGGGTGAATTCAAATAGCATACACTAGTATTGCTGAATCCTATGACATACAATTTCTCCAGCATACACCATGACATAACACCATTGCCACACAACACAGATACAACACCAATCATCGGCATTTCAGAGCAATCCCTCCAACACAATAAAAAAATAATCTGTGTATCCCCCTTATATTTGTGTCTTTCAAGGCACAAGTAAAACATACAACCACACAATGCATTTCAATTCTCTCTTTATTTCCTTTTCTCTTCCTCTAAGATAAAGAAAATATCTTTTCTAAAAAAAAGACTCTACGGGCGTTTCACTTCATCAACTAATCAATCAGCTGATATCTTAGCAACCATGGTCAAGGCCAAATCCATCCCCCAACACTAAGAAAAAAAAGGAAAAGGGGGAGTTCACCCACACTGAGAAAAAAAAAAAAAGTCTCTCCCCCCCGTGAGAACAACCCCTCAGTCAAGCAACAGAACAGCCCGAGGCATACACAGTAGTACCCCCATCTCCCCTTGAACAGTGTCTGAGGACCCCCTCCCAAGGTATACACTAGTACCCATCTCGCAATGCCTCTTAGGGAGGCCAGTAGTACCCTCCATGCAACTATCCCCCCGAGGGATGCCAGTACCCTCGCAATGCAACGCGCCTCTCTGCAGAAATGTGCTTAGCCCGTAAAATTGTGGCCGCTCTGTCTCTAAGCCAAGTATGCTTATCTAAGCACAGTTCACATGCATAAATACATCTTAATACGCCCCTATGTT
>NC_087211.1:6950252-6962752 GCF_015104395.2 Macrobrachium nipponense | reverse complement strand
CTTTATTCTGAGGAAAAGCATGAAAAATCAGATGGGGAAAATCATTTTTCGTCCTATTGCAAACCACACACGGGTGATGATGGCTACGTCCACTCATGATTGAAATTGAATGCCCCGCTTTGTGAAAAAGTAAACAAACAGACGATGTAGGCAGGTGCAATGCTACCGCCATCTTCATTTCATGCCAGGTACTAAATTGTATGCGGCCGATGCGGCCGTGGCTTGAGCTTCCCATCTTTCGTGTATTGTCTTTGACTGCCAACGAAGTTCCCAGCAGAAATTTCGTAATGACCAAACAGGTAACCGGAAGTTGGACTGTGAGGGTGGTAACACCTCACCATTGGCGCAGGGCAGGTGATTCGGTCACCCGTCTCCTTCGGGATGAAGTGAACGTGTGATTGTCGATGGATGAAATTCCTTTGTGAATTTTATTCCACTTATATGATGCTGTTCATATCACTGGTGATTCTGGATAGCAGAGATATTTATTTTCTATATATAAATATCGCATTTCGTGTCATATTGGCAGAGTTGGTGTCAAGTGTTCAAATGGTGAAATTTGAAATTTCAAGTCGTGTAAACGACTGGATTTCTAAAGCTTTGTTGCTGTGTGGTCATGACTAAATAGGTACTTGTGACGTATAAAGGTGAATGTAGCTTTTATGTACAAATTTCCTTTGGCATGGATTAGGTAAGGAAATGAGGCCAATTTAATGTTCTTTATGAGGACGTTTATCCAAAGCAGCTGGAGACAAGTTGTTCTTAACTTCTTCCATCCTATGATCCCCGAGACACTAAAGGATGTCACTGCAATCCCTATAATTCAATTTGAAATTGGGAACCTGTGAGAAGGTCAGATAAAGACAAGTAAAGTACACTCTCCTGGACGCTTTTTGACCCCTGAGAAACCCCAATCGACAACCCAACCCCTCCTTCCCACCCCCCATCAAGTTAGTGTAGGAGTAGCGACCGCAATTGATTGCTTCGAGAAAACTAGCGAAACCCTCTGGTTCGGTAACTGCCTGTTAATGTGCAATATGGCCGCATTGTCTAGTATTACCAGACCCTTTGGGATGAATGAAAAATTAAACAAAAGACTGTGAAGATCATAAGCAACACTCATAAATATAAAAAAATATAAAAATGCAGTCAATATTCCAGTGGGCGGCTGGGCGGGAACTAGGCAGGGGTTGTCCTCTTCAGTTTTCCTGTAAGCGTTGCGGTATCGTGAATGGCTCTAACTTTGTTGCATATTTAATCGAGTTATCGCGGTAATTTTATCCATCTCTGTAATTTTCTAGTTATCTCGGGAAGTTTCTCTAGTTATCTCGGTCATTTTCTTTATCTTTGTCATTTTTCAAGAATCTCGGGAATTTTCTAGAGTTGTTTCAGTTATTTTCTTCACTTATCTCTGTAATTTTCTAGAATTTCGGCAATTGTCACGAGTTACATCGGTAAATTTCTGTAATTATTGCTGTAAAAAGCAATCCGATAAGTAGTCCTCCGTCTGGGCTGATGTGACTGAATAGACTGACTCTTGTGCCTGTGCCAAGTTCCTTTGGTAGTAACTGTCGTGACCAGGAAAGAACAAATTCACCTGAGGCACTTTCAAATGATGATGGCATTCTAGCTTTTATATGTCGTTTTTGATAGTGAGCATAGAGTTATATGTTGCGATAAAACATTTAGCATATAATTGTGATATTTTACTATGGATGGTTAAAGGGGAAGGCCCATTGATTGCGCTGACGGTATATAAGGAAAATTATGTTGTAGGTCAACTTAAAGTCAAACTGTTTCCAGGTGGGTTTTGGGGGTTAGGGTAGAAGGCTAGTGGAGGACATGGAATAGAAACCGAGGTCCATATTAGTTTTCATGTTTAACTCGAGACTTTTAATGGAGGACAGGATTTAGTTTACGTAGCCGGAGGCTTAAATGAGAGTTTCGGTAATAGGTGATATTCAGATAAATTGTTTTCTTGAAGTTGTTACCCGGAAGTGGTGTGGTATCAGCTGTGTAGTCCTAGTGACTATAGTAGATTCACATCAACCGTGCATTTGATTTCTAGGCCCGTCCCTTACGACGCTCCTGATTGGCTGTTGATAAGCCACAGAGTTGGAAACAGTCAGTCTCTCTCGAGAGTTCACATGAGTAGGAACTATGTTCCACTTCTCCTGAGGGATACATCTTTCAGGAGAGGTGGAACATACATCCTACCTATGTGAATTCTCAAGAGAGACTGAGAGTTTCCACTACAGCCCTGTGATTGACTTATCATCAGCCAATCAGGAGCATCGTAAGGGACTGACCTAGACATAAAATGCACAGTTGAAGTGAATCTACTATAGTAGCAACACCTCAACCTAGCGGTCTTCTGTATTTCTTACTTACCATATTATACTTATTTTCCCCCTATGAAGCATTCTACCTCCCATCTATTATTAATGTGTCTTAGAACTGAGTTGTAAGTGTTGAAGTGTTACTACAGTTTCACCGAAGTAAAAAGATCCCAAAGTCGATAGAAAAACAACCGAAGTGTGGCTTTTCATAAGACACAAGATTATTTTATAATTAACTGATTTGCTTCATAGTTGAGAATGCCTTTTCATAAGCACGGTACCTCATTAGTGTGTTTTCTATATTTAGCGATAAGTATTGGAATCACTGATCTCCTGCGTGACTTCTTTTGAATTACACATAAAGCGGCGTTGGTTTTTATCGCACCAAGATAAGTACCATCATAGAGGCCACGATTTGGTAAAACTTGCCTGCATGATTTGAGTTTTGACAGTGAAACTCTTTCGTAAAGGTGTTACGAGCCATGAAGCTTCAGTAGATGGAATGCGTCATTGATATCCAGAGGAATGGGTTTTTTAATAGATATATATCTTGAATCATCTGAGGGACCTAACTTGTGTGTGGTATAACGTTCTTACATTGCTCAGTCAGTCTTTGTCTGGGGGATTTAGACAAAAAATTGAGGGTAAATACCTTTGTTAAAACTATACTGACTGCACAGCTGAGAAAATGCCTTAAGAAAACGTCAAATCTGTGACGCAAGTATTGTTTTAGCTTTGCACTGTACTGTACCGGATCTTGACACAATGGATATTAAAAGTCTGTCGAAAAGATTTTTATTTTTATTTTGGGGGGTTGGGAGTAGGGTGGGAGCCAGGAAGAAAATAAGACACAGTGTACTGTCCTGTTAGAATCTGTCCGTGTGCGCAGATTCTGAATTCTTAGACATTCATAAATTGGTAACAATAATCAGTCTGTTGTGCTGGACATTAGCCTAAAAGATTTCACGCATTGTTTCACCGGACATTCAGTGTTCAAGCAACCATTTGCCTTCATAAAACATCACAAGCAAGAAGGTGAACGTAAGCCTAGGCTTGTCTTAGTGGGAACCTTACCAGACCATCTTTGGACAAACTGTTTTCTTTGATATTTGAAAGGGTCCAACATACTTCAGGCGTCATAGAAAACTGTATTTCATATAGGAAAGCTCAGGGGAAGTCTTCAAGGCCTTTCCCATCTCGGCAATCGGCTGTCACCTTAGAAAACGACCCTTTGGGTCGTCTTCAGTGCTGGCAACCGATTGGCTCTGCCTCCTGTTGAGGACACTCACTCCTTCGGGGTATTGCGATTCTGGATCCCAAAGTAAAAAAAATTAATTACCCCACCATAAATATAATTTTTGAATTTAAATAAAAAAAAGCGTCCGTTTAATTTCCTTTAGCGTTTACAAGAACTGCTGCGTCACGTAAATATACTCGACCACCAATAGCTACACATTGCACTTCCCTACGATGCCATCATATGATTTCACCGACTTTATTTTTTTCAAGGACTTATTTGCAATGACGTGGCAGACTTTTGCGTTTTCTTTAAAGCTTAAGAATTTAGTATTACCTTAATTACCATATATACTTCAGCCATATTTCTTTGTGGGTTTATTTCTTAAATACCTCTGGAAACCCATATTCATTGCTCTAAACACAGTTTAACTTACCCTTATAATTTGACATAGTTGGTACTAGTCATATGCGAGACTCTACGTCACCTTGAGTATTAAACCTGGCATGACTCTCAAGTCCTTTTTACTAATAAATAAAACAAAAGATATTTTATTTTCTAAAAAAAAAATTAAGTATAACACATTCAAAATTTTATACCCAAACCAGTTTTCAGTTACATAACCGCAAGTTTAATAAAAATAATTTGAATGGAGGTACTACAACATAAAGAACGAAAGGGGTTGCAGCTAGAGAACTTCAAGTAATGACTACAGGGCACCACATGAGGCAGGCCAGTACCCAGAATGTGGGGGGGGGGGGGAGGTCCCTTTTCCCAAAACTGGACCTTTTCTTCTATGTATATATAGGTACATACAAAATGAAATATTTGAATTGTTTACTTATATTAAGAAGAAAAATTGGGTATGCGGTCTCTGCCCTAATACCCGATTAGATGTTATTCAAAGTACTGACTTTGGTTAAGAGAATTTTACTTATAATGTTGAAAGTTTGCACCTAAGTTCAAAAATACTTCTTCAGCTTTGGACTGCCATTTATTTTGGGGGGGTGGGGTCGTTTGAAACCCCCTCGGTACAGCCCTGTGACTGAGGTGCACTGATGGCACTACCCTTCTACAGAGCATTCAAGCAATGGACCTTAGGGTTACTGACCGATTTGTTCTTGATGAAATATATTGAATTTTGCTTAACATTTGATATAGATTGGTTGTTGGAAGTTGGACAATTACCTTAAAGCTTATTTGATTTTGTGTTGACCTGCATTCTCTGCTTCAGGGATTGGGTCAAGTGGATTATTCATAAAAAAATTCGTGAGTTAACCAAGTCTGAGCAATTTGATGATAGAATAATGTTCCTCCAGCGTGGCTTTCCTTTGGCGATACAAAACACCAAAATACAATAATTTATTCAGACTGCTTACAAGTACTAAGTTTACAAGTACTAATTGTTTTGTGATTAAAAACAATGTAGCTTGTAATTCACAAACCTGTTACTTTACCCTAAGCTGAGTTGCTGCAGTGCCAATCAGGGGAAAGGATCCTGAGAAAACAATGATGTGCCCTGGATAGTGAGAAAGAGAAATTCAAAACTCCAAAGCCAAAGGAGTCAGGAGCTGGACTGCAATTCTTCCAAAACAAGCGGATAACTTCTGAAAGGTGTGACAGACGGAAACCTCAGCAGATTGCGGACACAGAAACTTGCTGTTGTAGCTGCTGGGTTAAAGTAATTAAAGCATCTCCACTGGTAATGCTACTCAAATAGCCAGTGAATTGCACAAGTCGAAAATGAAAAGAAGACTGTTTTTACTTGACTGATTTGAACTAAGCAGCAATAACATCTAAAACTGGCCAAAATTCAAGATCTTTAACCATATTTCAGAAGAGACAAAACCTGAAGTAAATCTTGCCAAAAATGATGTACGTATAAACGAATCAGTCTATTAAAAGGGTTGAAGGGAGGCAGGAACTTGAAAAGTGTCTGAGAAGGCAAAATAAGAAGTTAATCATGAGGTAACCTGTCAACTGTAAAGTCTTGGATCATAAAGCCTACCATCCACCTATGGTAAGAGTTCTAGCTGTAAATCTCCGAAGCCACTGCTAACCTAATACAACAAAGCAAAAATTGATGTAAAATGCTTATTGTGACGATGATCTACAACATCTGAGGAAATTGCACACAGGCCAGCTACTGGTGTTCTTTTTCCTTCCAGTGGATCATAATGTCTAAAATGTCACATGAAAGAGGCCAGGTTAATGTAATGGACTTGTAACAGGCAAGAGTCAATACTAAACAAAGACAACATTTTCATAGAAAGAAATTGATAAAATTTGCTACTGCTTCTTAAAGAGATAAACTTAAAACCTGAGGAGAAATACTTGTTTGCACCTTGACCTATTCTTGACAGTTAATAGCAGCCTTCAAAAAACAATGATCATTGACACATCACCAACCCAAAATATACAGTATAAAACTATGTAGAAAACACCACAAAATTGAGGTTTGTCATAGTTGAAAAAAATTAAACATTTATAAGTAAAAAATCAACTACACTTCTTCTTAACAGAGTAATCATTAGTCAACGCTACTATTTTTAATTACAATCAAGTAATGAAAAATAAAACTATACCATTAATTGTGTTCCTTGGAACTAACAAGAAAAGGTATAACAGACAAAATTATGCAAATGAAAATACTAAAATAAAAATGTACTATTAAAAATAAAATTACTCAAAAATCAAGCTCAGAAATGATTCCATCAATAAAAGATAGAATCAGGCACTGTAACAATTCAAATGTCCAGCATCTTAACAACCACAAAGTCACCTAGCTAGAACCACACAGGGTTTGCCTGAGGATACATTTGCAAATTATTACATCCCGACATATATTATTAAAACTTGAGGTACAATAGTAAAAACTGAGGAAGATTATTACATGAGGTAAATTGCGCCAACTAATGAGACAAAACTGCTGACTCTCCTAGGGCTGACTTGAATGGCTTGTTTTTAACTGCAAAATTTATATTCCGTCTAATGGACTGCTGTTCTTTCAGTAATGTATAAATGATGATTAAAAATGCAGAGTACACAAGGACACAAGGGATATAACTCTCGAATTTTCAACTCATTATAATTTAACATTTTCATATAACATAATAATAAACTGACTTCAGTTTCATCAGCAGGGAACTAGAGGCCAATAGACGATGCTTACCCTAGAACTGGCAAAGGTTATGCAATCTTTGAGAATGATAAAAAATTGTACTAAATATGATAACTATAAAAAAGAAAATTTTAAATCAAACAAGGCCAAGTTGAAAAGTAAAAGGCAGATAGCAATGTATTTGAGGCCGAAGGGACACTGAAGAGAACCTTTAGTACTAGCTACACTACGTCATGGAAGTTGTAATGTAATTGGTGGCCTCCTAAGGGGGTGTACAAAAAAAAATGCTTGCTGCCAACCAAGGAAGAAAAAAGCATCATAGGAACTCATGACCTGAGCAACTTCGTGCATTCTCTGATAAAAACTTAGTTTCAGAGGAACACAGACTTTAAATCTTTAAGAAGAGGCAGAAGAGGATAGCAAAGCCTGAGGAGAAGAGAAGGGATAACAAGATGCAGGTGGCTCATAAGATGATGCTATGGCGGATATATGGAATCTGAGAAATAACGTGTTTGGAATAACATGTTAGTAAAGCAAACATAAATATTGCGGTGGTGGTAGTATGGAAAATGGGTTGGTGTCATTGAATTTTTTGTTTTTTATCATATTCATCTATGTCTGTTAGTGAGTATGTATAATTGTTTGATTAATCTTTCTTTTTTACTTGGTTGCTTGAGTGTGGTAGGGTAGAGTGAGGAACTCCACTGCACTTGAAACTGTGGAGCAAAAAATCAAAGAAGCACAAGCGTAAGAACATAGATTTTCCTTTGGAGGACAAGGGATTAGAACTTTGTGAAAGGGACAATGAAATGACATTGAAAGAATTACTACATAGAAAACGACAATTAGAAGAGCTGTTGCAAATAGAGGAAGGGATTAAGGAGAGAAGTGATAAGAAACATAGGGAATGAATGCAAAGCTGCCAGATTGCAGAAAAGAAAATACTTGATCAGGCTGCCCTTCTCCCCTGTTCCTCCATATGCACCGCTGAATCCTAGAAGGTGCTGATCTTCACACACAGCAAAGAGTGTTCGACAGCAGTTGGAAAGGAACAAAACTAGTGTTGATCAACGTAGTAGGAAGAAGGATATCTACGAAATGATGACTCCCAATCTGAGGAAGTCTCAAAGACCACAGTTGGGGAAAAAACTGAGGTACATATTGGCATTGATGAATTAGGTCAAGGTTCTTTTTAGAGGTCTTTGTAAATTAAAGTTGATGAGTTAGATTAGTGTTCTTGAATTAGGTTACGGTTCTTTTTGGTAGCCGTTGTATAATAAGGTTGATGAATTAGGTTAAGGTACCTTTTGGTGTTCGTGGTAGATTTAGGTTGATGTATTTCAGGAAGGTTCTTTTTGATGGTTGTTGCTGTATTAAGAGTGATAAATTAGGTTCAGTTACAGTTCTGTAGGTTAAGTTTAATAAAGTAGGTTAAAGAAAGTCAGATTTTTATTTAGTAACCTCCACATTTGTTCCCATCATCCTCCACCAACTGGGTAAAAGAAAAAGCCCTTACAACACGATGTGAAAGGGAAAAAGTATAAGACAGAGACAAGGTACTACAGCAAAGGCAATGGTTCAAGAGTTTTCTGGGAAGACAAAAAATAAAAACTGGAGAATGCTTACAAATATTTGTTGGGGGAGCAATACAGAATGCAACATCTGAAGAGGTTCAGAGAATCCTGCACATTAATAAAGCAGCAAGAGATAAGTCATTAAGGAATCAACCAGAAAGCATGGAAACAAATGCCTATTCAAAACTGGATAACACTTCGTACATTTAAAACAAGTTTGAAAGGCCATTAACCACCAGGATAGAATATCTAATGGAAAAGATGTAGTATAGGAATAACATCAGTAAATACATACACAGTACATTATGGTAACCATTTCAGTCACAAGAAGGAAAGAGTGCAAGGTAGATATGTAGTACTATGCACATGCAAATTATTCCAAAGTTCTCATTTATGGGAGAGACAGTACTGGTGATCTTACAATTGACTTGGAGTACATCTCAGCAGGAGGTCATATCCAAGTCCTAGAAATAGGATTAAAAATTCTCTACAGTAATTTGAGGTCCCCAAAGACTAGGGCATTAAACCAGCCTACGTAAGCAAGCTTAAGCTAAAAGGTTACTAGCAATTAGTAGTTTAGTGTAAGAAACCTGAATTCAGATAAACTTGGATTAAATAACTTAAGTTAACATTAACTAACATATGAGGTCACAATACTACAAGAGCTGGGGATAATGTCATTCAATGCTGAAATGGAAATTGACAGTAAAATTGTTGTAAAGGATGAAAATCTCGCAGTTGTACTGTGAATTGTTATGAGAGGGTGGAAAGATAGATGGAAGAAAGAGTAGCTACTATATGAACAGAGGTACAATAAAAGGAATGAAAGGGGTTGTAGCTAGGCATCAAAGGGACACTGTAAAGAACCTAAGTAATGCCTACAGTACACCACATGAAGTTCACTGCAGGTACTACCCCCAAAGGGCCTGTCTGAATGCCAAGGGCATAAGACTAATTTCTCATTTCATTAGTACTCAAATTCCCTTCAATGGGCTTTTTCTCCAGGTAATCTTCACCACAAACATATATCTAGACGACAAATAACCTTACCAGATAACTTCCAAAAAGGTGAATGACAGACATCACATGCTTGTTTCACTTCTTTGCAAGACCTTAAATTCATCTTCCAGATGGTGTTGGTCACTCAAATATATCACCCATCTCTACAGAATTCTATCTTGAACATCGGCATGTTCTACCTCATCCTCTGCTTCTTACACCCTCCACGGCCATTATACGGAGGTATCCTGACGAAAAGAAAAAAATGCCCGCTTTATCAACATCAGAAATTGAATATAGTAAACAGATGCCCATACCAGACCTGGGCAACAATGAATCTAGACACTAATATGCCAGGAATTTCAGGTACAAGTTTTTTACCATGTTGAAATTTCTGTATAAATAAACATACAGGAAACTTTTGTATACACCAAAAACTTTCATTATATAAAGGCATGTCATTACAAAATTCTATCAGGTGCTTATATCAAATAAATATCAGAAATAATGCAAAAAATATGTAAAGCAAATTAACAAATATAAGCAATTGCCTTCTGATATTAAAATACACGTATTAGAAAATAATTTATTAGCAAATACTTTATTAGAAAATTAGAGACCTCGACTCCACCCAGTATCAGTTAACTAAATATTATCACTTGCCAATGCCCATCTGTCACACACAGTGTAAAGGCAAGTCCACACTGCAATAAAACATTGTCTGTAAAAAGTTTCTGACATGAGTTTTACTGGAATGTGGGTAACAAACCCTTTCCTAACAAAGGTATCATATCACCCAAAAGGCAGTGATATTATATCACTCCAAAGGCAGACGTTAAAACTTCAGTACGATAAAAGTACCTTAATTTTTAACAATACAATTTTTATGATGAAATGTTAATTGACTACATATGAACTTCTGAGGATATTTATAAACACATCGACAGTCAGGCAAAGAATATAAAGTACTTTAAATCTTAAAAAAACAGAGAATTGTATTCATTATTGGGTTTTCCACCACACAAAGCTGAAAATGCCTCCTCTGTCACCCCACGGACTTAACCAAGTACGTAAAATGGGCAAATAGTTTTTTTATACTACTAATCTGAGGTAAATATACATATGGCATACACACCTCATGGCTTTGAGCATAGTAAACAACCCAGCAGTAGTTTTAAGCACATGAATGTCATCTCTGAGCCGGTACAGTTAGCATACATAAAAATTGCTGTAAAATCCAACACATGATTTTTCTAACCCTTTTTTTTTTTATTTTTTTTGGTAAAAACTGAAGAGTCAGGTACCACACACCTCTGGCTCTTTGACGTAAACCTACCATGGTATGTAGAAAATTAGCACAGTGTTAAATGCCAGCCCCTTGAGGATGAAAGTAAAAACTTACGCAAAAGATGGCATAGAAAAGCAGAGGACATACAAAAAAAAAAAAAAAAAAAAAAAAAAAAAAAACAGTAAATATACCAGTACGTGGCTGTCCAGAATATGGTCGTGGTACCTGATGGCAAGTATGAAGTTTTACATTTGTGTGTGTGTGTGTGTGTGTGTGTGTGTGTGTGTGTGTGTGTGTGTGTGTGCGTGCGTGGGTTAAGTTGACAGCACATGCAAACAAAAATTTAACAGAAATTTGGTTTACTTGAGTTTAATTATTTCAGACCATTCAGAGGTTCTAGGCTAATTATTTCCCCATCTAAACTCTGCGATGTCAATGTTTCCTTCGACCTTAGGCTACTCACTGCTTCCCTACATGGGCTATTGGGCTAAGCTATTATGACGACTATTCATGATGACGCTGCTGAACAATTTTAACAAAATTAATAAATAAGGCAATAAAATAAAATAATGAAATTGATCGCCTTTACAAAGGTACAGGGTATGATTCCAAACCTGGGGTCGGGGGAGGTGGGGGATGTTTGCACTCTACTTTATGACAGGCCTTGGCTATATTGCCTAGGATGGGTAAAGATTGAAATTCTGGGCAGGGTGATGCCCACTAGTAATACCCACCTCCCAGGGGCAATGTGTCCTTCGGGTATAAGACCTTGGGTAGGCCAACTTAGGGTATGCCATGCCCAATAGATAATTTCCAATAGCTATACACAATGTTAGCTTTGAAATAATGCAAATACCCTTTCAGGAAAGGCGAATGTCTCCCATACCCATGCCCTGGGGCTCAAAATAGTACTATATCTCCTGAATCCTCGACACCTGCAAGGACTCCCCTGAGGCTCCTCCTCCTCCACAAGTCTTTCGTTTCTCAACGACTCCTGCCTTTCATTACCGTAATTATCCCTTATTAATACCCACCTGGAATTAAATTAGAGTCCGGTTACGGTCTCTCGTCTTCTCGGACAAACAGAACGAAGATAAACGAGAGGATTAAATATCGAATAACCGCCATGTATTCACCGGCTTCTCCTTTTCCTTCCCCGGTCATTTGTAAACAAAGTTGGAACTTGGAGGACCAACAAGTTGCCACTAGAGAAGTTTCCTTTTTATTTTATCAAAAACTCGCGCGTATATTTATTTGAGCACGCATGTGAGAGTTCAATCAGTTGAATACACCTAATACATTTAACTTTGTGTGCTTTGATACGTTTGCGTACGGTAAATTTTAAACACAAGGGCGACCTAATGTTTTATAAAATGACTGCTGGCAACTTCCGTTGTTACACGACAATCGGTTCTCTGAGTCGAAAATAAACGCCATTAAAATTATTCGTCATTCAATGCATCTTTGTTTACGATAAATAAAAGCGTAGATAAATGAATAAATAAACATCTGGGATAACTGAAAGCAATATATATCGTCTCCCAGCATAACCAAGACCATTGAGAGAGAGAGAGAGAGAGAGAGAGAGAGAGAGAGAGAGAGAGAGAGAGACTACTAAAAAACAATATATTTAAAGTAACTTTTGATGATGAACTGCTTCACTAACGCCTAAAGTATTATCCACAAGGAATACTGTAAGTGAGACCAAAACTACAGGCGGCCATTCAGAATGCCACGGAGAGAAGAATGTGAATAACGAGAAGTGCCGAGATATCTCGGTCTAAACGACCCTCTACTGAAGGGACCTTAAAATCGAAAGATCTCGTTTTTTCCATGTCCTCCGTAGCATTTACCTGTATATACATCACATAGCATCGCCTTTTAAATATTTTGGCGATAAAGTTATTCATGTATACTTTATTTATTGTATATATATGTAATA
>NC_087211.1:6935318-6949752 GCF_015104395.2 Macrobrachium nipponense | reverse complement strand
TTTACGATTGTTTCAGTGTTTTTTGCGCCTCCTCCTCCTTTTTTGTGTATTAGTGAACTATCGTTTTAACGATTGTTGTTGATTCTTTTGTCTTTGAGTGTTTATAAACACTGGGAAGGTGATGAGTGGACATGGTCGACCGTGCAACGGGAGTCTTCGGGTCTTGACAAGCTCTCACCAGTACTGTTTTTCCCGTCGCAGCATTTATTTTGATTTGGAGGACGACTTTGGATAATTACCTTTTGGACCACGCACTTGGATATTTTCCCTCACGGATTTTGGAAGACGCATATATACGTCTGTTGAGTGTGTCCCTGGATCACGGCTTTTTCTCGCGCAGGTGTTGTTGTCACCTGCGACCTTCACACTGCTATTGAGAGTTTAGCAGACGCTCTGTCATCTGCGACCGCTGTTTCTGCCCCTTTTTCCCGTCTGAGGATTTTGACGGGAAAACCAGTGTCGTCGCTGTATCCCGGCACTGGAATCTGGATTTACCTGCCGTGTCATCCTCGTCCAGCTGTTATACGGGAGTGAGAGCTACTTGACTCGTGAGGTGGCTAGTAGGGAGTCTGTCGCCAGGTAAGACGTACTATCGTTCCTCTCGTATCGGGAGATGTGTTGCCCTTCAGTACCTGGCGTACAGTATTTGCCCTTCCGTTAGCAGCTTGATGGACTGATCACGGCCCTGAATTCAACTCTTCTGGTATTTCACTGAAGGTGAAATTATATATTTTTGCCAATTTTCATTATTCATAAATATATATATGTATGTTTACATGTAAATATTGTCATAGTTTATTGTATGTTGGTATTTGGTGGACTGAGTTCCACATTGCTTAGCTTGGTGTTATAGGTAGGAGTATTAAGGTTTTCCTTGTTTTCATCTCCTACTTCTTTCTATCTTATTATTATTAGGTTATTGGTGATTTTGGCTAGCCTTATTTTGGATCCAACTTGTTATATATTAAGTATGTTTTCTCTCTTGGGGTTTTCTCTTGTTTAGGGCCAGTTGAGCATTGGGAACCAAGGAACGAAGGCAGGGGGATGAATGATGATGGCGTTTAATATTAGGCTGAGCTCTAATCTGTTTGTAATATTTTTTTGCATCAAAATCCAAGTTATTGGACAAGGGCTTTGTCGAATCCGGTTTGGCTTAAACCAGTGAGGTTTAATTTGTGGTTTATCTCGCTAAGATGAGGGTTTATGCTCAAATAAACCAACAACGGGTGACTGAGGCTGGTTTGAGAGAGACGAAGACCTAGCTAGGCCTATGTTGTAGTGGGCAGGACAGACCATTGAACAAGTTTATTGATTGATTGACTGATTGTCTTTGTCGCATGACTAATAGTGGCTGTATACACGAGACTGTAAGAACTATTCATGATTTAATTGCTTGAGAATTTTCAATGTGTCGAGATTGGCTTTATGCCATCACGTTGGTTCACTTGGTGACTTTCGTATGAGAGAGCGAGAGAGTTAGTTTGCCTTAATTATGCAGTTTGAATGACTTTCTAATCCCTGCTTTCCCTTCCTTTCGTCACAGGTTACTCAGAAAATGAAAGCCAAAAACGAAAGAAATGCGTAGTTGTTCCCATCACGGTATTTATTTATTGTAGGAGTTTTTTGTTTACATCATTTTTGTTTCGGCACCTATTACTTACAGTTCTTACAATGCTAAGTCATGGTGTCCAAACAATCAATTCCTGTTCATGATTCAGAAAGCGGCTCAATTTTGCACTATCACAGCTGGATGAGGCGAGAGAGAGAGAGAGAGAGAGAGAGAGAGAGAGAGAGAGAGAGAGAGAGAGAGGAGAGAGAGCCTGCCTGCCTAGACCTATTCCAGTTAGTATTGATGGCCAACATTATTTCCTCCTCTGTTAAACAAACCACTGAGGTTAACGGTTTGGTTATTATCTCGTTAGGTAGGGTTTTATTATTTAAATAAGTAGCGACGGCAGGTGACTCGGGTTGGTTTAAGAGAGACAAATAAAATGCTCTCTCTCTCTCTCTAATTCACTCACTGTTTTATCTCTTCTGAAAGAATATGTTACACGTTCTTCGAACACAGACATGGAATGCTTGAGACTAGGCCTAGCATGACGGTTAAATTATCCAGTTGTTGCAGATTTGTTGTGACTCCATAATCAGTAAAAGTGGTGGTGACCATAGACCTCATATATATATATATATATATATATATATATATATATATATATATATATATATATATATTATATATATTATTTTATATATATATATCGAGCTACAACATGTCCTTTAATATCTAATTCGCTCTACCTCGGAATTAATATATTTTCATATATGCTTAACCGAAGGGGAATTTTTTCTCGATAATAGATTTGCCTGGACCAGGGCGCGAACCTATGGATCCTTTCAAACCCAGGAACGTCAGTGAAGCTTTTCCTACTACACCACCGCGAGAGGTTAAAAGTTCATGTCGCCTCTCACCCTCATATACCTTTCGCGCGCAGGTAATTAGTTGGTTTTGGAGACAACATCAACCCACCTCGACTCCGGTAGTGTTTGTAGTGCTTTTGACAGCACGTAGCCAATCTATAAGTCATATCACATTTCCGTGATTCATATACATATATCGAGCTACAATGTCCTTTAATATCTAATTCGCTCTACCTCGGAATTATATATTTTCATATATGCTTAACCGAAGGGGAATTTTTTCTCGATAATAGATTTGCCTGGACCAGGGCGCGAACCTATGGATCCTTTCAAACCCAGGAACGTCAGTGAAGCTTTTCCTACTACACCACCGCGAGAGGTTAAAAGTTCATGTCGCCTCTCACTGACGTTCCTGGGTTTGAAAGGTATATGAGGGTGAGAGGCGACATGAACTTTTAACCTCTCGCGGTGGTGTAGTAGGAAAAGCTTCACTGACGTTCCTGGGTTTGAAAGGATCCATAGGTTCGCGCCCTGGTCCAGGCAAATCTATTATCGAGAAAAAATTCCCCTTCGGTTAAGCATATATGAAAATATATTAATTCCGAGGTAGAGCGAATAGATATTAAAGGACATTGTAGCTCGATATATGTATATGAATCACGGAAATGTGATATGACTTATATAATATATATATATATATATATATATATATATATATATATATATATATATATATATATATATATATGAATAGGCTTTATTCTGTTTGGCCTTTTCGTTTTCTAATATAATTATATATTTCGGTAAAGATACATACTATGTTTTATGAGTACAAGGCCGCAGTTAATAATAGGCCTAATGTCACATTTGCTGTGACTTCAGTAATTGTGTAACAAAGTTTATTTGCAATCTATAAACGTATCTCATGATTATGAAAGGAATTTGTTATAGGATTAACGTTAGAAATCTATTCTCTCTCTCTCTCTCTCATGCGTAATATGTATAAAACAATGATAGCAATGTAGCTCATGTTTACCCCTTCCCTAAAAATCCCCAGGGACTAAATAGAAGTCCTTCCTCTTCAATTATTAATTAGTTAAACAATTATTTATCATTCTCATTACGTAATCATTAAAATTGAAAGACAAAGACAGCAGTTTCGGGATTAACAGAAACTATAGGTCTACGTCGGCTGCCAAATGGCTATAGTTGATTCACTTGAGGTAGATTCTTGGGTGGTCCCTACTCCATTTCTACAGGCTGCTCTGTGAGCAAGAGCCCGTGCTGGCATAAGGCATCATCTTCAACAACCCTGTGCCTCGCTTACCTGGCCCAGATGGGACGAAGCTTTAGCTTTTGTCACTCTCCACTCTCTCTCTCTCTCTTTCGCTCTTTGTAGTCTCATACGTCGAACGATTCATGTTTCTTTATCAAAATTAACTAGACAATTAAAACTTCTTAAGAAAAAAAAATAAGAAATTACAATTATTTTTCAACTGGGACTAAACTTAACATAAAATCTCTTTATATGAGAAAAAAACAATCAAATATGTATGGCTAGTGATCGTAGCGGTTTTGAATTTAAGGAAATTTTCGTCATTTTTGCTTGATTCATTTTTGCGGTGCTAAGCTCTGAAAGAGCTGAAGCACTAAAGTTGTCACCATTTTAGGTGTTAGTGAAGCAGTTCATCATCAAAAGTTACTTTAAATATATTGTTTTTTAGTAGTCTCTCTCTCTCTCGCTCTCTCTCTCTCTCTCTCAATGGTCTTGGTTATGCTGGGAGACGATATATATTGCTTTCAGTTATCCCAGATGTTTATTTATTAATTTATCTACGCTTTTATTTATCGTAAACAAAGACGCATTGAATGACGAATAATTTTAATGGCGTTTATTCTCGACTCAGAGAACCGATTGTCGTGTAACAACGGAAGTTGCCAGCAGTCATTTTATAAAACATTAGGCCGCCCTTGTGTTTAAAATTTACCGAACGCAAACGTATCAAAGCACACAAAGTTAAATGTATTAGGTGTATTCAACTCATTGAACTCTCACATGCGTGCTCAAATAAATATACGCGCGAGTTTTTAATAAAATAAAAAGGAAACTTCTCTAGCGGCAACTTGTTGGTCCTCCAAGTTCCAAATGACCGGGGAAGGAAAAGGAGAAGCCGGTGAATAATGGCGGTTATTCGATATTTAATCCTCTCGTTTATCTTCGTTCTGTTTGTCCGAGAAGACGAGAGACCGTAACCGGACCCTAATTTGATTCCAGGTGAGTATTAATAAGGGATAATTACGGCAATTAGAGGCAGGAGTCGTTGAGAAACGAAAGATTTGTGGAGGAGGAGGAGCCTCAGGGGAGTCCTTGCAGGTGTCGAGGATTCAGGAGATATAGTACTATTTTGAGCCCCAGGGTATGGGTATGGGAGACATTCGCCTTTCCTGAAAGGGTATTTGCATTATTTCAAAGCTAACATTGTGTATAGCTATTGGTAATTATCTATTGGGCATGGCATACCCTAAGTTGGCCTACCCAAGGTCTTATACCCGAAAGACACATTGCCCCTGGGAGGTGGGTATACTAGTGGGCATCACCCTGCCCAGAATTTCAATCTTTACCCATCCTAGGCAATATAGCCAAGGCCTGTCATACCGTAGAGTGCAAACATCCCCCACCTCCCCCGACCCCAGGTTTGGAATCATACCCTGTCTGTACCTTTGTAAAGGCGATCAATTTCATTATTTTATTTTATTGCCTTATTTATTAATTTTGTTAAAATTGTTCAGCAGCGTCATCATGAATAGTCGTCATAATAGCTTAGCCCAATAGCCTATGTAGGGAAGTAGTGAGTAGCCTAAGGTCGAAGGAAACATCGACATCGCAGAGTTAAGATGGGGAAATAATTAGCCTAGAACCTCTGAATGGTCTGAAATAATTAAACCCAAGTAAACCAAATTTCTGTTAAATTTTTGTTTGCATGTGCTGTCAACTTAACCCACACACACACACACACACACACACACACACACACACACACACACACACAAATGCAAAACTTCATACTTGCCATCAGGTACCACGACCATGTTCTGGACAGCCACGTACTGGTATATTTACTGTCCTTTTTTTTTTTTTTTTTTTTTTTTTTTTTTTTTTTTTTTTTTTTGTATGTCCTCTGCTTTTCTATGCCATCTTTTGCGTAAGTTTTTATATTCATCCTCAAGGGGCTGGCATTTAACACTGTGCTAATTTTCTACATACACTGGTAGTTAGTCAAAGAGCCAGAGGTGTGTGGTACCTGATACTCTTCAGTTTTACCAAAAAAAAAAAAAAGGTTAGAAAATCATGTGTTGGATTTTACAGCAATTTTTATGTATGCTAACTGTACCGGCTCAGAGATGACATTCATGTGTTTAAAACTACTGCTGGGTTGTTTACTATGCTCAAAGCCATGAGGTGTGTATGCCATATGTATATTTACCTCAGATTAGTAGTATAAAAACTATTTGCCCATTTACGTACTTGGTTAAGTCAGTGGTGCGACAGAGGAGGCATTTTCAGCTTTGTGTGGTTGGAAAACCTATGAATAAAATTCTCTGCTTTTTTAAGATTTAAAGTACTTTATATTTTTTGCCTGACTGTCGATGTGTATATAAATATCCTCAGCGGTTCATATGTAGTCAATTAACGTTTCATCATAGAAATTGTATTGTTAAAAATTAAGGTACTTTTATCGTACTGAAGTTTTAACGTCTGCCTTTGGAGTGATATAATATCACTGCCTTTTGGGTGATACGATACCACTGTTAGGAAAGGGTGTGTTACCGTGGCCACCGAGAGAAGTACTCTCGGTGGCCACGGTGTTACCCACATTCCAGTAAAGCACATGTCAGAAACTTATTACAGACAATGTTTTATTGCAGTGTGGACTTGCCTTTACACTGTTTGTGACAGATGGGCATTGGCAAGTGATAATATTTAGTTAACTGATACTGGGTGGAGACGAGGTCTCTAATTTTCTAATAAAGTATTTGGTAATAAATTATTTTCTAATACGTGTATTTTAATATCAGAAGGCAATTGTTTATATTTGTTAATTTGCTTTACATATTTTTGCATTATTTCTGATATTTGTTTGATATAAGCACCTGATAGAATTTTGTAATGACGTGCCTTTATATAATGAAAGTTTTTGGTGTATACAAAAGTTTCCTGTATGTTTATTTATACAGAAATTTCTACATGGTAAAAAACTTGTACCTGAAATTCCTGGCATATTAGTGTCTAGATTCATTGTTGCCCAGGTCTGGTATAGGCATCTGTTTACTATATTCAATTTCTGATGTTGATAAAGCGGGCATTTTTTTCTTTTCGTCAGGATACCTCCGTATAATGGCCGTGGAGGGTGGAAGAAGCAGAGGATGAGGTAGAACATGCCGATGTTCAAGATAGAATTCTGTAGAGATGGGCGATATATTTGAGTGACCAACCCCATCTGGAAGATGAATTTAAGGTCTTGCAAAGAAGTGAAACAAGCATGTCTGTCATTCACCTTTTTGGAAGTTATCTGGTAAGATTATTTGTCGTCTAGATATATGTTTGTGGTGAAGATTACCTGGAGAAAAAGCCCATTGAAGGAAATTTGAGTACTAATGAAATGAGCATTTAGTCTTATGCCCTTGGCATTCAGAAAGGCCCTTGGGGGGTAGTGCCTGCAGTGAACTTCATGTGGTGTACTGTAGGCATTACTTAGGTTCTTTGCAGTGTCCCTTTGATGCCTAGCTACAACCCCTTTCATTCCTTTTATTGTACCTCTGTTCATATAGTAGCTACTCTTTCTTCCATCTATCTTTCCACCCTCTCATAACAATTCACAGTACAACTGCGAGATTTTCATCCTTTACAACAATTTTACTGTCAATTTCCATTTCAGCATTGAATGACATTATCCCCAGCTCTTGTAGTATTGTGACCTCATATGTTAGTTAATGTTAACTTAAGTTATTTAATCCAAGTTTATCTGAATTCAGGTTTCTTACACTAAACTACTAATTGCTAGTAACCTTTTAGCTTAAGCTTGCTTACTTAGGCTGGTTTAATGGCCTAGTCTTTGGGGACCTCAAATTACTGTAGAGAATTTTTAATACTATTTCTAGGACTTGGATATGACCTCCTGCTGAGATGTACTCCAAGTCAATTGTAAGATCACCAGTACTGTCTCTCCCATAAATGAGAACTTTGGAATAATTTGCATGTGCATAGTACTACATATCTACCTTGTACTCTTTCCTTCTTGTGACTGAAATGGTTACCATTATGTACTGTGTATGTATTTACTGATGTTATTCCATTACTACATCTGTTCCATTATATATTCTATCCTGGTGGTTAATGGTCTTTCAAACTTGTTCTAAATGTATGAAGTGTTTTCCAGTTTTTAATAGGCATTTGTTTCCATGCTTTCTGGTTGATTCCTTAATGACTTATTTCTTGCTGCTTTATTAATGTGCAGGATTCTCTGAACCTCTTCAGATGTTGCATTCTGTATTGCTCCCCCAACAAATATTTGTAAGCATTCTCCAGTTTTTATTTGTTGTCTTCCCAGAAAACTCTTGAACCATTGCCTTTGCTGTAGTACCTTGTCTCTGTCTTATACTTTTTCCCTTTCACATCGTGTTGTAAGGGCTTTTTCTTTTACCCAGTTGGTGGAGGATGATGGGAACAAATGTGGAGGTTACTAAATAAAAATCTGACTTTCTTTAACCTACTTTATTAAACTTAACCTACAGGACTGTAACTGAGCCTAATTTATCACTCTTAATACAGCAACAACCATCAAAAAGAACCTTCCTGAAATACATCAGCCTAAATCTACCACGAACACCAAAAGGTACCTTAACCTAATTCATCAACCTTATTATACAACGGCTACCAAAAAGAACCGTAACCTAATTCAAGAACACTAATCTAACTCATCAACTTTAATTTACAAAGACCTCTAAAAAGAACCTTGACCTAATTCATCAATGCCAATATGCACTACAGTTTTTTCCCCAACTGTGGTCTTTGAGACTTCCTCAGATTGGGAGTCATCATTTCGTAGATATCCTTCTTCCTACTACGTTGATCAACACTAGTTTTGTTCCTTTCCAACTGCTGTCGAACACTCTTTGCTGTGTGTGAAGATCAGCACCTTCTAGGATTCAGCGGTGCATATGGAGGAACAGGGGAGAAGGGCAGCCTGATCAAGTATTTTCTTTTCTGCAATCTGGCAGCTTTGCATTCATTCCCTATGTTTCTTATCACTTCTCTCCTTAATCCCTTCCTCTATTTGCAACAGCTCTTCTAATTGTCGTTTTCTATGTAGTAATTCTTTCAATGTCATTTCATTGTCCCTTTCACAAAGTTCTAATCCCTTGTCCTCCAAAGGAAAATCTATGTTCTTACGCTTGTGCTTCTTTGAGTTTTTGCTCCACAGTTTAAGTGAAGTGGAGTTCCTCACTCTACCCTACCACACTCAAGCAACCAAGTAAAAAAGAAAGATGAATCAAACAATTATACATACTCACTAACAGACATAGATGAATATGATAAAAAACAAAAAGTTCAATGACACCAACCCATTTTCCATACTACCACCAACGCAATATTTATATTTGCTTTACTAACATGTTATTCCAAACACGTTATTTCTCAGATTCCATATATCCGCCATAGCATCATCTTATGAGCCAGCTGCATCTTGGTATCCCTTCTCTTCTCCTCAGGCTTTGCTATCCTCTTCTGCCTCTTCTTAAAGATTTAAAGTCTTTGTTCCTCTGAAACTAAGTTTTTATCAGAGAATGCACGAAGTTGCTCAGGTCATGAGTTCCTATGATGCTTTTTTCTTCCTTGGTTGGCAGCAAGCATTTTTTTTTTTTGACACCTCCTTAGGAGGCCACCAATTACATTACAACTTCCATGACGTAGTGTAGCTAGTAGTAAAGGTTCTCTTCATTGTCCCTTTGGCCTCAAATACATTGCTATCTGCCTTTTACTTTTCAACTTGGCCTTGTTTGATTTAAAATGTTCTTTTTTTATTGTTATCATACTTAGTACAATTTTTTATCATTCTCAAAGATTGCATAACCTTTGCCAGTTCTAAGGTAAGCATCGTCTATTGGCCTCTAGTTCCCTGTTGATGAAACTGAAGTCAGTTTATTATTATGTTATATGAAAATGTTAAATTATAATGTTGAGTTGAAAATTCGAGAGTTATATCCCTTGTGTCCAGAAATATTGTCAAATACTCTGCATTTTGAAACATCATTTATACATTATTGAAAGAACAGCAGTCCATTAGACGGAATTTAAATTTTGCAGTTAAAAACAAGCCATTCAAGTCAGCCCTAGGAGAGTCAGCAGTTTTGTCTCATTAGTTGGCGCAATTTACCTCATGTAATAATCTTCCTCAGTTTTTACTATTGTACCTCAAGTTTTAATAATATATGTCGGGATGTAATAATTTGCAAATGTATCCTCAGGCAAACCCTGTGTGGTTCTAGCTAGGTGACTTTGTGGTTGTTAAGATGCTGGACATTTGAATTGTTACAGGGCCTGATTCTATCTTTTATTGATGGAATCATTTCTGTGTTTGATTTTTGAGTAATTCTATTTTTAATAGTACATTTTTATTTTAGTATTTTCATTTGCATAATTTTGTCTGTTATACCTTTTCTTGTTAGTTCCAAGGAACACAATTAATGGTATAGTTTTATTTTTCATTACTTGATTGTAATTAAAAATAGTAGCGTTGACTAATGATTACTCTGTTAAGAAGAAGTGTAGTTGATTTTTTACATATTAATGTTTAATTTTGTTCAACTATGACAAACCTCAATTTTGTTGTGTTTTCTACATAGTTTTATACTGTACATTTTGGGTTGGTGATGTGTCAATGATCATTGTTTTTTGAAGGCTGCTATTAACTGTCAAGAATGGGTCAAGGTGTAAACAAGTATTTCTCCTCAGGTTTTAAGTTTATCTCTTTAAGAAGCAGTAGCAAATTTTATCAATTTCTTTCTATGAAAATGTTGTCTTTGTTTAGTATTGACTCTTGCCTGTTACAAGTCCATTACATTAACCTGGCCTCCTTCATATGACATTTTAGACATTATGATCCACTGGAAGGAAAAAGAACACCAGTATCTGGCCTGTGTGCAATTTCCTCGGATGTTATAGATCATCGTCACAATAAGCATTTTACATCAATTTTTGCTTTGTTGTATTAGGTTAGCAGTGGCTTCGGAGATTTACAGCTAGAACTCTTACCATAGGTGGATGGTAGGCTTTATGATCCAAGACTTTACAGCTGACATGTTACCTCATGATTAACTTCTTATTTTGCCTTCTCAGACACTTTTCAAGTTCCTGCCTCCCTTCAACCCTTTTAATAGACTGATTCGTTTATATGTACATCATTTTTGGCAAGATTTACTTCAGGTTTTGTCTCTTCTGAAATATGGTTAAAGATCTTGAATTTCGGCCAGTTTTAGATGTTATTGCTGCTCAGTTCTAATCAGTCAAGTAAAAAGTGTCTTCTTTTCATTTTTGACTTGTGCAATTCACTGGCAATTTGAGTAGCATTACCAGTGGAGATGCTTTAATTACTTTAACCCAGCAGCTACAACAGCAAGTTTCTGTGTCCGCAATCTGCTGAGGTTTCCGTCTGTCACACCTTTCATAAGTTATCCGCTTGTTTTGGAAGAATTGCAGTCCAGCTCCTGACTCCTTTGGCCTTGGAGTTTTGAATTTCTCTTTCTCACTATCCACGGACACAACCTTGTTTTCTCAGGATCCTTTCCTCTCTTTGGCACTGCAGCAACTCAGCTTAGGGTAAAGTAACATGTTTGTGAATTACAAGCGACATTGTTTTTAATCACAAAACAATTAGTACTTGTAAACTTAGTACTTGTAAGCAGACTGAATAAATTATTGTATTTTGGTGTTTTGCATCGCCAAAGGAAAGCCACGCTGGAGGAACATTATTCTATCATCAAATTGCTCAGACTTGGTTAACTCACGAATTTTTTTATGAATAACCCACTTGACCCAATCCCTGAAGCAGAGAATGCAGGTCAACACAAACTCAAATAAGCTTTAAGGTAATTGTCCAACTTCCAACAACCAACCTATATCAAATGTTAAGCAAAATTCAATATATTTCATCAAGAACAAATCGGTCAATAACCCTAAGGTCCATTGCTTGAATGCTCTGTAGAAGGGTAGTGCCATCAGTGCACCTCAGTCACAGGGCTGTACCGAGGGGGTTTCAAACGACCCCACCCCCCAAAAAAAAATGGCAGTCCAAAGCTGAAGAAGTATTTTTGAACTTCATTGCAAACTTTCAACATTATAAGTAAAATTCTCTTAACCAAAGTCAGTACTATGAATAACATCTAATCGGGTAGAAGGGCAGAGACCGCATACCCAATTTTTCTTCTTAATATAAGTAAACAATTCAAATATTTCATTTTGTATGTACCTATATATACAATGACATAGAAGAAAAGGTCCAGTTTTGGGAAAAGGGACCTCCCCCCCTGCCTCATGTGGTGCCCTGTAGTCATTACTTGAAGTTCTCTAGCTGCAACCCCTTTCGTTCTTTTTGTTGAGTACCTCCATTTAGATTTAATTATTCAGATTTTTTTTTATTAAACTTACGGTTATGTAACTGAAAACTGGTTTGGGTATAAAATTTTGAATGTGTTATACTTATTTTTTTTTTTTGAAATAAAATATCTTTTGTTTTATTTATTAGTAAAAAGGACTTGAGAGTCATGCCAGGTTTAATACACAAGGTGACGTAAGAGTCTCGCATATGACTAGTACCTACTATGTCAAATTATAAGGGTAAGTTAAACTGTGTTTAGAGCAATGAATATGGGTCTCCAGAGGTATTTAAGAAATAAACCCACAAAGAAATATGGCTGAAGTATATATGGTAATTAAGGTAATACTAAATTCTTAAGCTTTAAAGAAAACGCAAAAGTCTGCCACGTCATTGCAGATAAGTCCTTGAAAAAAATAAAGTCGGTGAAATCATATGGCATCGTAGGGAAGTGCAATGTGTAGCTATTGGTGGTCGAGTATATTTACGTGACGCAGCAGTTCTTGTAAAGTCAAACTATGTACGCTAAAGGAAATTAAACGGACGCTTTTTTATTTAAATCCAAAAATTATATTTATGGTGGGGTAATTAATTTTTTTTACTTTGGGAGCCAGAATCGCAATACCCCGAAGGAGGGAGTGTCCTCAGCAGGAGGCAGAGCCAATCGGTTGCCAGCACTGAAGACGACCCAAAGGGTCGTTTTCTAAGGTGACAGCCGATTGCCTAGATGGGAAAGGCCTTGTAGACTTCCCCTGAGCTTTCCTATATGAAATACAGTTTTCTATGACGCCTGAAGTATGTTGGACCCTTTCAAATATTAAAGAAAACAGTTTGTCCAAAGAGGGTCTGGTAAGGTTCCCACTAAGACAAGCCTGGGCTTACGTTCGCTCCCTTGCTTGTGATGTTTTATGAAGGCAAATGGTTGCTTGAACACTGAATGTCCGGTGAAACAATGTGTGAAATCTTTTAGGCTAATGTCCAACGCAACAGACTGATTATTGTTACCAATTTATGAATGTCTAAGAATTCAGAATCTGCGCGCACGGACAGATTCTAACAGGACAGTACACTGTGTCTTATTTTATTCCCGGCTCCCACCCACTCCCAACCCCCCAAAATAAAAATAAAAATCTTTTTGACAGACTTTTAATATCCATTGTGTCAAGATCCGGTACAGTACAGTGCAAAGCTAAAACAATACTTGCGTCACAGATTTGACGTTTTCTTAAGGCATTTTCTCAGTTGTGCAGTCAGTATAGTTTTAACAAAGGTAGTATTTACCCTCAATTTTTGTCTAAATCTCCCAGACAAAGACTGACTGAGCAATGTAAGAACGTTATACCACACACAAGTTAGGTCCTTCAGATGATTCAAGGTCTATATCTATTAAAAAACCCATTCCTCTGGATATCAATGACGCATTCCATCTACTGAAGCTTCATGGCTCGTAACACCTTTACGAAAGAGTTTCACTGTCAAAACTCAAATCATGCAGGCAAATTTTACTTAATCGTGGCCTCTATGATGGTACTTATCTTGGTGCGATAAAAACCAACGCCGCTTTATGTGTAATTCAAAAGAAGTCACGCAGGAGATCAGTGATTCCAATACTTATCGCTAAATATAGAAACACACTAATGAGGTACCGTGCTTATGAAAAGGCATTCTCAACTATGAAGCAAATCAGTTAATTATAAAGTAATCTTGTGTCTTATGAAAAGCCAAACTTCGGTTGTTTTTCTATCGACTTTGGGATCTTTTTACTTCGGTGAAACTGTAGTAACACTTCAACACTTACAACTCAGTCTAAGAGACATTTAATAATGCATGGGAGGTAGAATGGCTTCATGGGGGGAAAATAAGTATAATATGGTAAGTAATAAATACAGAAGACCGCTAGGTTGAGCTGTTGCTACTATAGTAGATTCACTTCAACTGTGCATTTTATGTCTAGGTCAGTCCCTTACGATGCTCCTGATTGGCTGTTGATAAGTCAATCACAGGGCTGTAGTGGAAACTCTCAGTCTCTCTTGAGAATTCACATGGGTAGGATGTATGTTCCACCTCTCCTGAAAGATGTATCCCTCAGGAGAAGTGGAACATAGTTCCTACCAATGTGAACTCTCTCGAGAGACCGATTGTTTCCAGCCCTGTGGCTTATCAACAGCCAATCAGGAGCGTCGTAAGGGACGGGCCTAGACATCAAATGCACGGTTGATGTGAATGTACTATAGTCACTAGGACTACACAGCTGATACCACACCACTTCCGGGTAACAACTTTAAGAAAACAATTTATCTGAATATCACCTATTACCGAAACTCTCATTTAAGCCTCCGGCTACGTAAACTAAATCCTGTCCT
>NC_087211.1:6927818-6930318 GCF_015104395.2 Macrobrachium nipponense | reverse complement strand
TTATGATGAAGGAAGATCAAATATTATGGAAAAGTTGGATTTTTTAATGTCAGAATTTCTGGAAATGAAAAAAAGAACAACATACCAGAACAGGAAAGAGACATGGGAAAATCCTTATTACTATCAGTATTAAATGAAGGAGAAAACACGCAAACCATCATAGTGATGAATGCGCAGGGTTTAGTTACGAGTAACTCAAAAAGAAAAATAGAGTACTTAGAAGAACTAAACCCAAAATGAAAAGAAAATAGATATAATGAATATAAGTGAAACCTGGTATTCCAAGAGACTGGGAATGATGATCAAATAAAAAGGGGTTCCAAACTTATAGATCATAGAAAAAATAGGAATCAAGGGGGAACCGCAATATATTGGGAAAAGACAAAAAACAAGGAAAATATATGAGAAATATAGTAACTCAGAATGTGAACTAATAGCGGTAGAATTTGAATCTGAAAAATTGATGAACATAGTAATATATAGACCTCCTAATACTAAAGAGTTTGACTTAATAATTGAAAAATTGGATGATATATGTAGAAATCACAAGGACTGGACTATTCTCCTATCTGGTGACTTCAACTTTCCTTTCGTAGAATGGAAAGAACGAATAGGAGATTGTGGTTGTACTTATACATATAAAAAGAGAGTAATAGTAGTGCAGAAGATAAGAGCAATTTGAAAAGCTATTAGATATGCTACTAGAATACAACATTCAACAAATAAATCACCTGCCAACAAGAAAGGAAAATACCTTTAGACCTAGTATTTGTGAACGAGATGAATTATGTTAAAGAAATAATAGTTTATAATGCGAGTATTTCAGACCATAATGTCATAGAATTAACAGTTCATTCCAAAGCAAGTGAAAATAGAGATAAGCAAGAAATGAAAAAGTGGGAAGGATATGGAAAATACAACTTCTACAGTAAAAATATAAAATGGTCAGAAATTATGAAGAATTAAACAAAGATTGGGATAACATTTTCGTAAGTGATGGACATAAGGGTAAATACGGAGATATTATATAAAATATTGGAGATAATAGTGGAAAATATATACCGAAGAAGAAAAGTAAACATCATTATTCATGCATACCAAGAGACAGAAGAAATCTTGTTCCAGAAAATCAGAAAGTGGAAAAAAGGTCTTGCAAAAGAAAAAAAATGCATGGAAAGTTCTATAACTAAAAAGTAAGATAGAAAATGCAGAACAAAAGATTATACAATCAAAAGAAAAATGAAAAACGGGACTTGGAAGAAAAAACCCTATTAAATATCAAGCAAAAACCCCAAACTATTATACTCATATGCGAAGAAGATGAATAAAAGAAGAATAGAAATAGGCCCTCTGAGAATTGAAGGGAGATTAACGAATGAAAAAAAAGGAAATTTGCAACATACTGGCTGAACGATATAAGAGAGAATTCACCCCTAGAATAGATAATGAAGATAATGATATAGAAGTAAGGGATGAAAATAGTGAATATTTAGCTGACATAGATATTAATGAAGCTGATATTGTGCAGGCTATTAATGAAATTAAAAATGGAGCTGCTGCAGGGCCTGATGGAATTCCTGCTATTTTGTTAAAGAAAGTAGTTCATTCTATCGCAAAGCCACTTGCAATATTATTAAGACAAAGTGTAGATACAGGCAAGATATATGATGAGCACAAATTAGCGTATATTACCCCTACTTTCAAAAGTGGATCAAGACTAGAGGCAAGTAATTATAGGCCTGTGAGTCTAACATCACATATAATGAAAGTGTATGAAAGGGTAATGAAGAAAAATATTATGAAACATTTAATAAAAATAATTTGTTTAATAAAGGACAACATGGTTTCGTACCCGGAAAAAGTACACAAACCCAACTGTTAGTCCACCGTGAAAACATATTCAAAAATATGAAAAGCGGTAATGAAACAGATGTGGTTTATTTAGACTTTGCAAAAGCTTTTGATAAAGTAGACCATAATATATTAGCGAAGAAAATTAGAAAACACAATATCGTGGATAAAGTAGGAAGATGGTTAAAAGAATTTTTACACACAGAAAACAGATAGTTATTGCAAACGACGAGAAATCGGATGAAGCCAAGGTAATATCCGGTGTGCCGCAAGGTACGGTGTTAGCTGCAATACTGTTTGTTATTATGATTGAAGACATAGACAATAATGTTAAGGATTCGGTAGTGAGTAGTTTCGCAGATGACACAAGAATAAGTAGAGAAATTACTTGTGATGAAGATAGGAACGCTCTACAAAGAGACCTTAACAAAGTATATGATTGGGCAGAGGTAAATAGGATGGTATTTAACTCTGATAAATTTGAATCATAAATTATGGAGACAGAGAAAGAAAGCTATATGCATATAAGGGACCTAATAATGAGACCATCACAAATAAGGAAGCAGTTAAAGACCTTGGTGTGATGATAATAGGAACATGTTATGCAATGATCAAATAGCAACTCTGTTGGCAAAATGTAAAGCAAAAA
>NC_087211.1:6920318-6922818 GCF_015104395.2 Macrobrachium nipponense | reverse complement strand
CACGCACAGCCATGCACAGATACACTTAAATAAATGCACAGACACATGTACACACATGCACACGAATTCATGAAAAAACATACATATGTACACAGAAAACCCATGCTTATGCATGCAGACACATAAAGCACATACAAACACCGAGCACATGCATGCATACATACATAAACAAAGCAGATATTTACACATACACAGCACAAATACACAAACGAACACACATACACACACACGTATATACACAAGCAACACATACAGTCACACACACACACAAAGCTCATATACATATACACATTTTTACACAAAGTGCATACATACGCACCTACACAAGCACATAGATATATACAAACACAGAGTACACACACCCAGTATACACATACACACAAAGAACATGCATTAACACACAAAGCACACACACATAAACAAAGCACATATTTACACATATACACAAATACACAAACGAGCACGTATATACACAAGCAACACATACAGCCACACACACAAACCACATAGTGCATACATACACACCTACACAAGCACTTACATATATACAAACACAAAGTACACACACAAAGTATACACATACACACAAATGCACACACAGTCACACACACGCACACAAAGGACACGCATACAAAGCATAAGCTTACATATCGAAGGTGCAAACTTATGCACACAATTATACACAGAAAGAACTTGCATACACACACAAAGCATATATATAAATATACACGCAAATCACATGTAGACATGCACACACATGCGCAAGTACACACACACAAAGCAAAAATAAAACACACATAAAACAGATTCACGCACACACAAACACGGTCCACACATACACAGACACAAAGCATATACATACACACACGCGCACACACAAAGCATATATACACATACAGCAGGCACAGACACCCAAACACTCACACAAAGCACACACACTCAAACCACATACATACACACAATAAGCTCATATGTACAAACACATGCACACAATAAGCACATACATACACACACAGCATAGTACATGTATACACTCACAAACTTACACAATAAAACACA
The DNA here is from genome assembly GCF_015104395.2 of Macrobrachium nipponense. Taxonomy (NCBI): domain Eukaryota; kingdom Metazoa; phylum Arthropoda; class Malacostraca; order Decapoda; family Palaemonidae; genus Macrobrachium; species Macrobrachium nipponense. Next base: position 6,921,759 of record NC_087211.1, on the reverse strand, counting down.
CACACACACCTACATATACACGACGCACAAAAGCACATAGACAAACAAGCACAGACACACACAAACACACGCACACACAAACACAAACACACACAAGGGAGGTCATGATGCACTTAATTAAGTATGTGTGTGTATGTAAAATGTGTGCATGTATGTTTCTGTTGAAATAGTGGAAAATATAAGTTCTCCATTTTATGCTGAATCTCCAGAAATGTTCACACCGCAACGCAAGCAGTCCTTCCTTAATTGATGACTATATAATAATAAGGAGCTTCGCAAAACTTCTGGAAGCCCCAAATCCAAATGGAAACTGGAAACTGGAAAGGTCACATTATTAATGACCAGTAACACATCTCGGCCAGGGAGCTTTTCGTTAGATGAGCTGCTTGACCCTGGAATACTTACTTATTTAAGTGCATCGTGACATCCCTTGTGTGTGTCTGTGTTGGTATGTGTGCTCCTTTGTGTGTGTGTCCTTGTTTGTGTATGTGCTTTTGTATGTTTTGTGTATTTGTGTTGGTGTGTATGTGCTTTTGTGCGTCTGTGTATATGTGGGTGTGTGTGTTTTATTGTGTAAGTTTGTGAGTGTATGCATGTACTATGCTGTGTGTGTATGTATGTGCTTATTGTGTGCATGTGTTTGTACATATGAGCTTATTGTGTGTATGTATGGGATTTGAGTGCGTGTGCTTTGTGTGAGTGTTTGTGTGTGTGTGCCTGCTGTATGTGTATATATGCTTTGTGTTTATGTATAGATATAATATATGATATATATATTATATATATATATATATATATATATATTATATATATATATATATATAGATATATATAATATATATATATATATATATATATTTATTTTATAATATTTATATCAATGACGAAACGCACATTGGCTTATTCCCTATTCCTTTTTTATTCAAAGACTCATCCCTCTTCCTTACGTAGATAAAAGCTTCACCCGACAAGAGAGTGAGAATAAAAATGGATGTTGGGAAATTACCCAACGTCATTTGTTGGAGCTTTCCCAAAAATTTCGAAAATAAGGCCGCTTCTTCTTCCATGTGGTCGTGTAAATGGCTTTTTTATTTATTTTACTGCTTTTTGTAATCGTTTTATGATGGCATTTTTTCATTGTATGATCGTCAATGGTTGTAAGGAATTGGGGAAATTGTTCTAAAGAGACTTATGGACACATTATATATGTATATATATATATATATATATATATATATATATATATATATATATATATATATTTATATATATATATTAGAGGTGTATCGGATGTCTGAAAATTTGATTTGCGGATGCGGATGCGGATGTGGATGCGGATGCGGATATCAACTTTTTAAAATTTGTGGATGCGGATGCGGACACATATATCAAAAAATGAAAAATGCGGATGCGGATGCAAATGCGGATATTTGATGGCCAT
>NC_087211.1:6912818-6915318 GCF_015104395.2 Macrobrachium nipponense | reverse complement strand
CAAGACATCCTCAGTAGGGAGGCAGGGAAGGAGGGAGGGAGGCTGTTCCTACCACCGTCCCCCGACGGTGTGAGGAGGAATCAGCGACCTTTGGAACCGAGAGGCTCCATAGCGAGGCACATTCACTGCATATTCAGGGCATCTCCTAGTATTCTGGAATCGTTACCCTCTCCTAGGAGACACCCCCATAGGTCCTTGTGAATACGCCCACACCTACTGTAGAAGAAAGGACCTTCCTAGGGCACCGAAAGTCGAAGATCTTTACGGACGGTGCATCGATGATATCTTCGTTAAGTTCATGAAAGACTTATTTTCTGTCAATCTTTAGCTGAAACCCCTTTAATGGAGAAGAGTCCATAGACTATGAAAAGACTATAATAAAGCCAAGATGGTCCCAAACGGAGAACAGCCTGGAGAGAGAGAGAGAGAGAGAGAGAGAGAGAGAGAGAGAGAGAGAGAGAGAGAGAGAATTACAAATAGAAAATAGCGGATGGCCGCCGAAGAGAATTCTATGCTTCAGAACAGAGAAGTCAGTCAGCAGAAGACATTGCCTTTTCTCGATGCCCTGGATAAATAGCGAGAACTACAGCAATTTCTCTCTCTCTCTGCTTGAATGCAAGAGGGGGACGCACAGACGCCTAAATAAATCTAAAAAGTCCCTAGCGAGGGCGCATGTCCAAAGAGAGATCATGGAGAGAGGCAAACACCGCCATTTCCCCGCCATCTTGACTACCGACCGCGTGAGGAGAGACCACCAAGAATTGCATCTTTCTCCTTTTCTGCTTCAGTTCTCACTCCTCTCGTTGTTATTGCTCCTTCTTCTTCTTCTTCTACCTCTCTCTTTCCCCCTTAGTGGAGGAGGAGGATCTACGAAATAATCCCTAAGGATTCTCTGAGGCTGGAGAACAACTCATCCTGAGAACCTGAGACCCCGAAGAGAACAACAACACTTGTGATGCTTTTGTTGTTTTTCTCCTGTGACACGATAGTCAATACTGCCACCTTAAGAAACTGAAGCCATGGCTTATTTTTTTTTTTTTTTTTTTTATCTTCAGTACTGTTTGATTTTGTAATTCTGGTGGGACTTTTATTTTTATTTATTTGTTTTTTTGGCGAGGCCTTGGTCTGAAAGCTTAATGGTCAAATCGTTATTATTATTATTATTATTATTATTATTATTATTATTATTATTATTATTATTATTATTATTATTATTATTCATATGGAACAAGCCCACCACAGTGGCCACTGTTATTATTATTATCATTATTATTCAGACGATGAACCCTATCCATATGGAACAACCCCACCACCACAGGGGCCACTGACTTGGAATTTAAACTTCCAAAAATTTTAGGGTGTTCACTAGGAAGGTAAATGGAAATATAGTCAAAAAGAAATCCCACCAATCAAAAATAATTTAATGAGTCAATAAATAGATAAAATTGTATTAAAATGGAAGGAGAAACGTATAATGGGAGCAATGCATCGCATCTCCGCTTAAAGAGAAAGCGCTGTGGCTTCTTCGGCCACGATAGAGAGAGAGAGAGAGAGAATCTATAAGCGGAGACAGTATTTTCCCCACACCACCAAGATGCTCGGGAGATCATCCCCCGGCTTCGGTAACGACGGCTGATCTGAGCTTAACGAATTTATCGTTCATTAAGTTGAGAGCAGCGGGAGGATGGAATGGATTGCATCGGCGCCTTGAGAGACTTTCACTGAAGTAAAAGCATCGGTTCTTTTTGCTCTTCGGAATTTCAAGTTTAAACCACTGCAATGATTATTGTTAGACTTTGACTGAAAATATTATTATCTTCATTTATTTTTACTTTCGGAATTTCTAAGTTAATGCCAATAATCTTACTCAGCTTTGTCACCAATGGGGATAAATGATTCTTCCTCGCAAATGGACTCCGTCCATTATTAAGCTTTCGAAGAATGTGCGAAGTGGGCCCCCGGGAATTTTTTGATGCCATGAAACTCCCAGATATGATATTATTCATTGTCACTTCTGGTCCTGGAAGGAAATTCGGGAGGCAGAATATTTTAGCCCAGAACAATTCCGGAAACCAACATCTCCTGAATCCTTCTAGGAATGAAGAACAGTTTTTTTTTTTTTTTTTTTTTGGAGGGGGGGGGGGGGGCGTGAAAATATTGTTTGCTAATGGGAGAACAGATGCCATGGTTGAACTTCATATCTAAAAAAATATTTTCTTTTTTAGTTTCTGAATTCTTGTAATATTTCGTGTACTTGTGATCATCATATCTATCATTGCCATTTTGTTTGTTTCTCAAATATTAACAACAGGTTTTTTAATTTTTTCTTCATAGAAGGTATTTCCCTAAATAATGATAGGATATAAATCCATTCCTTGAAAGAGAATGGCATATTATTTACTATACGAAACTCTAAGTCAGTTCCATAAAAAAGACAAATCAGAACTTAAGTCCAGGAAATCTGCATTATTTCATCTTGCAAAGGGCAAGTAGTAGTTCA
>NC_087211.1:6905318-6907818 GCF_015104395.2 Macrobrachium nipponense | reverse complement strand
CGCTATCCAAATAATATTCCCCTTGAATTTTAATATATTTTTGTCTATTTATCAATTTATTAAATTTTGGTTTTCAACCCTGTTAATAAGTGAGATCTCTTCTTTCTGTATTTCACTTTACCTCCTCTTACTTCTTCCTAATGAACATCAATTTCTTCGGAAGCTTGAATTCTAAGTCAATGGGACCATATGGGCTTGTTTTAATTGAAATGGGTTCATCTTCTGAATAATAATAATAATAATAATAATAATAATAATAATAATAATAATAATAATAATAATAATAATAATAATAATAATAATAATAATAAATCGTAAGAAAAAACAGCATCACAAGAGGAGAGAAAGAGAGGTCTAAGCGCACGCTACTTCTTCTGGGTAGTATTTTCGTAAATAATGGCGGACAACAAAAGAATTGCTCAACAATGCCTAAACAGCAGCGCTGCCTTTTTATCCGGAGGCTTTGTGTAACTGGTTTATGAGCCTCACATATTTCTGCTGTGTGTGACATTCAACTTGCTGCTGCTGCCTGGCTACAGAGGCTGACTCCAGAATGTACACTAATAGAACTTTAAATTTTTTATTTATTTAGAAATAGCTTGAGGGAACCATCCAAGCATATTAACAGTCTCCAAGTTGAAGAATATCTTCGAAGCATGAAGGTGATCTGAAATAACCAAGCATTATCTTCCTTTTATATCATGATTATATATATATATATATATATATATATATCTATATATATATATATATATAGATATATATATACTATAGTATATATATGAATTTTTATCACATCACCGTGATTTCATATACATGCATTACTTGTTGGCCGAGTTGGTAAATTCACTGAAGTCCTGATTTCTCCTCTGTGCGCTGGTTCGAATCCACGAGAGGACGTAATTAGTATCAAGGAAAGAATTCTACCTCGGTTAACATATATGAAAATATATTAATTCCGAGGTAGAGCGAATGGGATATTAGAGGACATTTGTAGCTTAATGCATATATATATATATATATATATATATATATATATATATATATATATATATATATATATATATATATATATTAGATTAGATTTATTTGATTTATCTTCCCGCCACTGGCCAGTGGCATAAGGCTGATACAGTTCCTCTCCATCTGTCTCTATCCCGAGCCATTTCCCTCGCTTCCTCTAAGTTTTGGATTTCCATCCTCAAGATCCCTGACAATTATGTCTATCCACCTCGTTCTTGGTCTATCCACCTCGTTCTTGGTCTACCCAGCGGTCTTCTTCCTATTTGTACTGCTCTCAGTGCTCTCCTGGGGTCTCTATTCTCTCCCATCCTCTCAACATGTCCAAACCATTTCAGCCTTCCCGTCTTCAACCTGGTACTGACTGGCCTTTGCCTCAATCTCACCCTGATGTCTTCATTTCTTAACATAATCATCCCATTTAATGCCAAGTATTCTTCTCAGCAGCTTCATCTCAAAAGCATCCATTCTTTTCTCCTCTGTTCTGGTCAGGTGACCCAGGTGGAACTGAGCCAATACATCAGGTACTGGTAGTACTACTGCATTGAATATTCTTATCTTAGTTCTCAAGCTGATTTCATGCCTCGACCAAACGTTTTTCTCAGAACCATCAACAAGCTCTTGCTTGCTCCTAGTTTTCTTCTTTGTATATCTTCAATTTGCCTCCCGTCTGCTGTTACCACACTTCCCAAGTAAACAAACTTCTCAACTTGCTTGAGTTCCTGTCCTCTGATTGTAATATCCTCCATGTGCACCCAATCATCATCCTTACTCACAACCATGATCTCGCTCTTCTTTGTGCTGATGTTCAAGCCAAAATTCTGTGTCTCTGTCTCCATCCTCATTACCATACCTACCAGCACCAGCCACGTATCAGCAACCAACGCAACATCATTAGCAAAGTCCAAATCCATAAAAACTTCTCCACCAATACTAGCCCCTATGTTTTCATTCTCCATCACTCTCCTCATTATATGGTCAACTTATTACATTAAACAAGGTGGGTGACATACACATCCCTGTCTTAGCCCACTTCCAACTGGGAACCAGTCACTTTGCTGTCCATCCAGCTATACACAGCTGCACACTCCTTGGTACCAGTTCTTTAGTATCCTTATCACTTTCAGTGGTATACCATAGTGTTCTGCCACTCTCCACATTCCATCTCTCCATACTGAATCATACGCTTTCTCCAAGTCTATAAAGCACAGAATATTGGCTTTGCATACTCCCATCTCTTCTCAATTATCTGTCTTAAGGTGAAAATTTGATCCACTGTTGACCTTCCACTTCTAAAACCACACTGCTGTTCTCTAAGTTTCTCTTCTACTATAGGTCTTATTCTGTTAAGTATTACTCTCATGAATATCTTCCCTGGGACTGACAGTAAACTTATGCCCCGATAGTTACCACACTCCCTTTTGCTTCCCTTATTTTTATATATTGGTATCATAATTGCCTTTTTACAATCACTTGGTAC